>NC_056728.1:1726425062-1726565062 GCF_019279795.1 Protopterus annectens
TTGGTCAACACAGACGCTTGCCTCCAGAATCTAAATAATCTTTGTGAAAAGACGATCTCTTGCATTTATTTGGTACTCTTCTTCACTTTACACAGCATGGTCCAACATTCACTATATCTACCTTATAATGTACCTGAACTCCTCGTTCCTATAAATGACTTAGTTAAGCATAGGTGCATGCCCGAGTTATGCCCGCTTACATCATCTTCAGTCAGCAGACTGCAATAACTGCCATTTTATTTTGACACAAATGAAGGAGGCATGCAGAAGACTTGAGACAGCTCAATCAGACATTTGATTATGGAATTTTTTGAAAATCAAAAACTGAACATATTTGAGTTTTTGTTTAGATTATGGATATTGCTTAGCTAGGTTCAGCAGACAACAATTAAGAGATAATATTTCAACTACCCCACCATTAACTGGGAAACTACTTATGCACCAACTCCTTCACTTAACGCTTTCTGGAATTCATAAATTCCAATGCCCTGGATAAACTTATCCACACCCTCACCAGGGGCAACAGTATCCTAGACCTAGTCATTACCAACATGAGTGACCGGTGTTCCACACCTGAAGTCAACTCCTCATTGGTCAGATCCAACCATAAGCTAATCACCCTAGATATCCGCATCCTGCCCCCACACACCATTAAGGAAACCATGGTAGAAAATTTTTCCAAAGCCAACTTCATGCTTCTTAAGATAGAAGTGGTGGACTTCATGACATCCATGCATATGGACAATACAGTTATGACTACTGAACCCTACACAAATGCTCTCTATAAGCACTTACATGAGTGCATGGATCGTGCTATCCCAAACAGAACCAAGATGCTATCCTCCATAAAAAGGAAGCCAATCTGGTTGTCCCGTGCCATATACTCTACAACAGAAGGAAGAAACTGTTGCAAAAAAGAGTAAAATCCCATGAGTGGAGCTCCTGGTCAGTCTCAGTAAGAAGCTGAGATCCCTTATAAGATCCTCCAAAGCTAGCTACGAAAACAAAATCACCACTGATTCTAAGGGCAACCACAAAGCATTCTATAGCTATGTCAAGAATCTCAATGGCAACACCCAGATCTGCTCTGAGTTATAGCACGATGGCACAAAAATTACAGAACCAACTGATAATGGCCTCACTGATACAGATGCCTGGTGTCAGAGGCATGGCCTCAAGCTCAATGGCAAAAAGTGCATCGTCATCCCCTTTGGTGGCACACCTCATCACAAAAGAGTTCTCATCCAGGAAAAAAGAGGTCATAGTTCCCCTCTACTCAGCACTCATTAGACCCATTATAGAGTACAATGCCCCTTTTGGAATATACCTCACAAGACAGCAGCTGGAAAGGACACAGACATACCTTGCAAAGAGGATTACTGGCCTCAAACAGATGCCCTACACTGACCATCTAAAAAAAATCCAGCTTTAGTCTGCAGCATATTTCCTACTCCAAGGAGATCTCTGCCTAACATATAAAGCTATGTTAAACCCAGAGCTGTTGGACTTGCTACACCTAAAGAAATCCCAATCCCTTCGAGCTACACGCTCTAGGTACCTAAACCTTGTCACCACAATAAACGGGACATGCTGGAGGGATAGATTCCTGTCCCAGAGACTTCCTATATTCTGGAAAAAGCTACCCATCTATGTCAAGCAATAATAAAAATCTTGATGAGTGGATGGGAAATAGGAAATACGCCCTGGGGATCACTTCTGTGGCTCTGCTCGACAGGAGCACAGGAAAATAACTTTCTTGGGTGGTTTATGCCAGGGAACCTTGTTGGCTAGACTTACCTAGGCTCTTGGGCTGATAGTCTTGTACCTACCCAAGAACCTAATACAATGGTATTTAGGTTAGTAGGGAAGATATTTTGGATACCTTCAATCTGCTGAATTAAGATGCACCAATGCCCACAGCATATTCTCACTTCTTCCACTCAGTGCTGTCTTGTAGGAAGACAGGAGGATGTAAGTGATAACTGACAGTGATCATCCATGCCGCACATTGCAGTTAAGGGAACTCCGTGTTATATGCTACCTATTTCTGTCCTCCCCATCTGTCAGAGACTGACACCACCTACATCTTCCTTGAATGCTGATTGTAGGGAGATTTGCTTGTATATCAAGTTCCTTTTAACAGCTATGCAGGCATTTCCAAGTACTGTATTTAAGCAATAACCGATGACGTGGTGTGGTATATTGAAGATTTACCCATGGTTGGTGTGGTTTAATCATGAAGTTGAAGCCCGGGTGATTAAATAAAGCCAACCATGGGTAAATCTTCAATATACCACATCCACAGAGATGGTTATTGCTATTATACAATGACATTATGTAAGAAAAAAAAACGTACTTTTCTTAAATAATGTCTTTGCATAACGGCACATTACTGTTCATCCACCGGTGGTGGTATAATGCTTCCTTGTGCTGATGTACTGCACATGCATATGGGACTTGCATTCCCATGCATACCCAGTACATTAATCCTTTGAAACAGAAGCAATGGAGAAAAGAAAGTCTCCGGTGCTCCATTTTTTTTTAAATAAAAAATAGTTTTGGACACGGATACCGATGGAAAAAAGTTTGGGTGACCAGAACTTTTTCTGTTGGTATATTGTGGGATTTACAATGGACACGTTGGTGAATCAGCATGCAGGTTTTGGAATATTAATGGGCGAGTCATTGTATAATAGTCATATAGCCCTTGTCTTCCCAAGCAGCTTTTGACTGCTAATTCCTTTCCTTCTACCAGTCACCACATTGTCCTACTGAGTACACATCACTAGCAGCATTAGCAGGTGCCTTGTTCCCATGCAACTGAACCAGTTTTAGTTGTCAAAGAAACAAAGGGACAGAAACAAGCACAGTTAAAAGAATATATGACATTTATATAGGGTTACTTTGTACTAGCCAACAGTAAACTATCACTATTTGCAGATGAAGTGATGGTATATATTAGTAACCAACTGAATACAGTCAAAACAACAGGGTCTTATTTAGTAATAACAGAAAACTAGCAGGATTAAAAGTCAGTCATACTAAAAAAGGGCACTGCCCTACACAACCCATGCATTAAAACAACATGATCCAGGACATGCCAAAATTAAGGATTAATCAAGTAGTGGACTATCCAGATCCACATAGTTTGGAATGTTGTTATAAATAACAGCTGCAAAAACATTGACTCAAAACCTTCAAGACGTTTTAATAACATAGAAGGTTATTTTTGTTTTCTTAACATTTCAACAATGACTAAGGGCCTGAAAAGTTGTTTGTGTTTTCTTACATTTCAATGACTAAGGGTCAGATTCATTAACAGCCACACTAAATATAGTGATCACATGACAGTGCACTATTAAGTATTCAATAAGTGGCTCTACATGACAGGTAGAGCTGACAAACACAGATACATTGTACAATATGCTAATGCAAGCATATAGAGCCAAAGAACATGCTAATTAACCAATCCAACATGGCAGAGCTATTCCGAAAGATATAAAACAATTGTGTACACTCAGTGTACTATTTTTGCCATGCACACCAAAACTCTTTGGAATACAGGCATGATTACCCTTACAAGACATGCTAGGGGCTGCTACTGCTGTTAGTATGCTGTATGTGCAAGAGGCTGTAAATCAGAGTGCTGCAACTGCTGCTGCCACACATCGGCCAAGATGAAGAAGGGTGTTTAGACTGGGTCGGACAGCATGAAACAAGAATTGTTGAAAGATACAGAGTAGACAGGGAAATAATGGGGGAATATGCAACCAATGCCACTCCAATCTCAGCCCCCAGGAAAATCATGGAGTACCCATCCCAGTGGATACAAAGGTATGGTTAGCATTACATGTACTAGTAACGGATACTTTCCAGAGACCCAGAAGGGATATATATATATATATATATATATATATATATATATATATATATATATATATATATATATATATATATATATATATATATATATATATATATATATATAATCTATAGAGAGAGAGAGAGAGTGTGTCTCAGGCATCAGCCACTAGAATATTACATCAGTTTTAAATGCAATCTTGCTACATGCAACAGAGTATATTGTTTATCACAAACCTCAAGGAGAGAAAAATAATCATGCAGGAATTCTATGCAGTAGCATACTTCCCTCAAGAGCTGGAGGCCATATATTGCAGACATATAGAAATAAAAGTGCCACTCTCTGGATAGTCAATTGGCTCACTGATGGGACCCTGGAGGCCAAAATAGGTGATGCATCCTCCGCCAAGAGGTCAATCGCTAGTGGAGTCCCCCAGGGCACGGTACTGGGCTTGCTCCATTTGGGCATCTTTTCCTCTGAAATGGAAGCAAATGCTGAAGATTTATGACTGACTAGGTTTGCAAGCTGTGGGTTATCATCAACTCACCTGCAGACACTAGCATTCTTCAAGAAGGTCTATCTCTAAATAGCAAATGGTGCCAAAGCCATGGTCTTAAACTCAGTGCTAAAAATGCATAATTGTACCCTTTGGGAAGTCAGCCTCCTCAGCTAATTACCATGTTGATAATACACCCATAAGAGTTGACCTAGTAGTCAGGAATCTGGGTACACATGTAGATAGTAGCCTTGCCTTCGAACATGATGTGGCCACAATGGTGAGATCCTTTTGTGTTGCACAACTTAAAGTAATGGCATGGCATCTAGGTCCAAACAGGTTATTATAACACTGTACTCTGCCCTTATGAGACCAGCTATAGAATGCAGTGCTCCCTTTGATATGTACCTGACTAGACATTTGCAGCAACAAGAGTGACCTTGAAGACTCCTTACAAAAAGAATACAAGGCGTAACAAACCTTCCTTATGCAGAGTGCCTTAAAGCCCTTTCCTTCTACTCGGTATTTTATAGATTGCTGTGGGGTGATCTATGCCTGGCTTACAGCCATCTGCAAATCCCACACTTATGACTCTCCTACATATTCATATGTCAAAGAGTAGCAGAAATACATGGTCTAAGGACCTGTATATTGTCTGTGACTTAAACAGAACATGATGGAGAGGCAGATATGTGTCACAGAGATTGCCACTCCAATGAACAGGCTTACCATCCATGTGAAGCTGAGTTTGCCTATTATTCAGTTTAAGCACAACCTAGACAAGTGGATGGGGAATGGGAAGTTTGCAATGGGCCTGGCACCCATGTCCCTTATGCAGAGAGGGAGCTTATAAATGCCTGGCCCTCAGTGTCTTATTTGGATATAGGACATCATTATTGGTTTTGGAAAATTTGACTAGGCTTAGAAAGGCCCCCAGGTCATTAGCATAGTAATAGTCTTTGAATCTATGAATCTATGAAACAGAAAAGGTTTCCACTCTGTAAGCTGTCAGATTGTCTGTAAGTCCCAAGGGATCATCTACAATGTATATACAGATAACTCAGGTAGTTTTCACAACTAACATACATGTAAGCGGTACAACAGGTTTGCTAGGGTGACTTTCCACAAGGGTATCTAGTGGGAAATGCAGGCTAGGCACTGGAGCCCTTTCTCATGACATCCATGAGAAACCCACACAATCCCACTGAACAAAGATACAAGCAGGCCCATGCTCAAACAAGGAATATCATTGAATGTGATTGGATTGCTGAAATCAAGATTCTCTTGTCTCAACACATCAAGAGGTGGACTGCAGTATGACCCAGGGACATCTGCTTACAGTCTGTACCATGTTATACAAAATAATTCAATAAGTGCAGCTGGGGGCTGGACCTTAGTTTCAATGACCACAGTCAGGGCTTGCAGTAGCAGCAGGTACAGATGAGGAGTTTGAGGGAGAACCAATAGCTGCATATGGTGTTTGCAGATGGATGCATGCACAGTACCCCCTGACTCTGGCTAAGAGGCAAAGGATAGCACACACCCTCAGTTCCTAGCACAAAAAATAAGATTCTCACCCACATACAATTAAGACAACTGATCTAAGGGCTGTGCAGCATTAATGCCATTGACCTCCTGCTGCCATATCCTGTCTCAGGGAGATTGCTCACTTTTATCTCTGGCTAACAGAAAAGCTCCATGGTGTTGCAAGGTCTGGATAATGATTTTTTTGCATCACTATATGGTGGCTTGTGGGTACAGATTTTTTCTTGGGTGCCATATCCCTGTATGAGTTGAAACAGATGCACATAATTACATATATAATACACAGGATGGTTGCGAGCTCAGTTATGTGTGTCCGCATGCATTCAACATGCACACAAACAATTTAAATGCTAATTGCTCCCTATTACTATATCCAAGTTAGGACCCCCCCCCCAAAAAAAAAAGATATTTCAAAATCAAATATCAACACAGATTTATAACACTTCTGTAATGAAGATAACACAGGTTTAACTGTGCAATACATTGCAACATTAACAATAACAATCAAAAGTGTAGTAGTAGAAATGTAACACAAAGCTATTATAGCTGCCATAGCCACTGCTTTGGAGGTCAGTCATGTACAAATCCACAAACAGAACAAATTTTCCTTTTTCTGCTAACACATGTAAATATGCCAGACTTTCCTACAAAGTTAAAATGCAATCATCAGCAATAACTGTACAAACATAAAATGAAATGAAAATTAAATAATAGGACATGTAGCATTCAGTAGCATACTCTTTGAAATGCAGATATGGCTATGCCAAAAGAAAGGGATAAAAGAAAACAAACATTTAAGATAAAAAGCTGCTATTGCTACTGCTATTGCTCAATGCAATTCACATTTTAATATTGAACTAAAAGCATTATATAAGAAATAGTAATGTTCCTTGAGAATGCAGCAGTGTACAATAGATAAATCTCCCAAAGTTTTTTTTAGTAGTGTCATGCTCTCTGGTTCAAAAAAGTCGCCCAAGTAAGATACAAAGGTGTTAGTTACATGATTACCTTTATATAGTACAGAGTCAGACCCATGAGCACTGTGCATATGCAAATGAGTTGTTAAATCATTAGTATTCCTGAATACTACAATCTGCATTAAGTGTAAGGAGTGCAAACATGGTGTAATGAGCTATGAAATTATATGCACACTCCCTAGCAATGCAAGGAAATGCATTAAAAAGTGTTCCCTGTTAATGGCTTGCAGGTGTCTATGATTACACTAACTGCATGAACAATCAGCTTTTACAGGTCCTGATGTACACCTGAGAGTATGTCAGAGACAAGAGACTTACCGCAAAGTCTGAAAGTACATTGACTGGTTTAGGAAACAGTCCTAACATTCAAATGCTGGCTTTAATGAACACAGTTATTGTCCCTTTGTAAGAAATGCTCACATTCAAGGGAGTACTCTAAGCATTGATAACATTAACATAGGACAATAAAACAATGATAGACTTAACATTGAGAAAGCATATATAAGGGAATGAGGATCCATAGAGAAAGAAAGGGATGCAACTGCAGTGTTTGCAGTCTTTGTTTAATATTGTGTGAGTAATGGGTATACTAGCTGTTTGCAATACTCCAATCATCCAGACATTTATTGTCAAATGAGAGAGGACAATTTTCATAACTTGTTTTTGTTGCACTTTTAATGTGACTTGATACAATGCCACATTATCATTACTTCTAAACGTTTTTCTCCATGTTAATATATGTCTTTGACTGTGGCACATCTGGGAAATACTCTTAAATGATTGAATGCAATACCCTTGTTTAAGGGTTTAAATCCATACAGTTCCCTGTTGCAAGATAACAAAGTTACTTAAACATGTGAAATGTATGTTAAAAGGATATGAGCTGCCTTCATTTTTATCTTTTTGCCTTGTGTCATTTAAATACTTTTTGGCATTGCACTTTGTTGACTGGCAGCAATCAATTAGCAAAGAAGTGCACTTCACTGCCCAAGGTGAAAACTGAAAAATTTCATTCAGATTGCTATCAATAGCCCAATGAAGACTGGCATTGCTGTGCTTTTCTCATTAGTCTGAAGACTACCGATGGAAGAAATTAAACATGCCACACTCCTTTCTCTGTAGCATAACATGTAAAGACATTCAGCTTAGGGATACAGTATGGGTAGTGCAGAGCTCAAAGCCTGTTCACAGATCATTTTACTGAAGGTGTTTATAAAATTCTTGACACTCATTTTGTTGTATGATTGATGTGGGAAACTCTCAAGTTAGGTTAATACTGACTAAAAGTGACAGACAGATAAGCCTTTTAAAATTAAGCAAGTATTATTTGTGTGTGCTGTGTGAACAATGAAAACATTTCTTCTCTACCTTGTGCCCTTCTCCATTCCCATGGTATTAACTAAAGTCCTGATATTGTAACACGTACATGATAGTATTTATGTGACAATACGATCTGAGATGGCTGAATGTATCATTGTAATGCAGTACTAGCTGTGCTCAGTGCTACATATTCAATGTTATTCATTTCACATGTCTTCAAGTTGTTATTTCCAAAGCCTGTTTGAAGGCTTCTGATAAATATTGCCTTCTGGATTTGAGTGTCACTTGGCAGTGTGAAATTCACTTTCATGGCTTAAGAAAAGAAGTGAAAAAATTAGTTTATGAAGCCTTGTGTAGCAAAAACCAGCCTGGCAGCATTTCACAGCCATCAGCACTCTGGATAGTACTCAGGAAAAGACAACTGATTCATGGTTCAAATCCACTTAAATGATAATTTTAAAGATGATTGTCTGAATACATATTTCATCACATTTTGTGATACCATTGTGATGTTTAAAAAGCAAATGTCGTCACTATAGCTAGCCAGATGTGATCATTTGTCTGTCTACTTCCACATTATTTACCAATAACTACACATCTAATAATGTGTTCCACAAAGTAAGTCTGATGTTGCCAGGAGATGTGTGAAAGAAGAATGTTTCACTTGAATGCACTTCTTGCTCCTGTCATTGCTACCTACATATTTCCATTCACTGAATTTCATTTACTTTCTGCCTTGTTCCCTATCATATATTTATTTTCTAATGTCTTTTACATTTACTCTGCATTCAACAGCAAACACAGTTCACTGCTTAAGGAAAATAGCAAACAATTTAGTTTAGGCTGCCTTAGGTAGAACAAATATGCTTGGTGTTGTTGCGCAGTCCTCCACAACAGAAAATGCACCTGACTGATATCAAATTCTGTGGTACAAGGTGTAACTGAAGTGAAATTAGAGAAATAAAACACACAAAGCATTGTTCAAATCACGTTTAGAGGCAACATTGGAAAAATTATGTTTAGAGGCAACATTGCAGTGATTCACAATATGTGCTTTTCTTTTTTATTTTTCATTGTAAAGTGCATTTTCTCTATACTCAGCGATACACAAACATTATTCAATACCTAAGGAAAAAAGTATAAAATGTAGTTTATGCTACCTTGGGCATAGCAAAAATGCATGGCAATGGTGTGCTTTCCACACTTTGGAGAGTACTGAGAGGACAAATTCCACCTGTCATAGAACTATTTATGTGGCACCAGGTGTAAGTACAGTGAGTTTAGATATGGAACACAGCCTCAGCATTTGTGAAGAGTTTGGCATAGCGCACCAATGCTTAGTGATGGTGAACACTGTTTAATTTCGTATCGCAAAAGTTGAAGATTTCAATTTACTCTGCAGTGGTCCAGTTACTTTCACACAAATGTGATTAAATCTGCTGTGCTGTTGTAATACCGAGAAATGGCAGGTTAAAGGCAGGAGTGTTATATAGTTAATGGAACTCTTCTTAGGATGCTGGATATATTATAGTAGGATTTCCTGTGTAGCATGATGAGGTAATTATCCTGTTTGTAGCTTGATGTTTTTGCATAGTGTCATGAAGTTGATTGCAGCTGCGTGTCAGTTTATTATTTCTTGAGATTTCTTATCCCTATCATATATTTAACTGCAAGCATATCTATTTCTCTCTATATACATTTCCTTATCATACCATTTGAATATTGCAACAAGACATCATTTACAAAAACACTGCAGCCCCAACAGGTAGACTTACTAAGCCAACCTTATCTGGTTAGGTATTTATGCTTGTTGCACTCACCTATCCCCTACTAGTCCCTGTAGCAGCACATTGTTGTACAGACCATGACAGATTAATGATGAGTTAGTAAGCAAGACTAAAGCACTATACAGATGTTTCAGTGTGTCCCACAAAACATTGTTGCTATTTCTTTCTGCATCTGTGTGTGAGTGTGTGTGTGTGTGTGTGTGTGTGTGTGTGTGTGTGTGTGTGTGTGTGTGTGTGTGTGTGTGTGTGTGTGTGTGTGTGTGTGTGTCTCTGTTCACCCATTCTGCTTCAGTAAATTGTCACTGTGCTTTCTCTGTTCACCCTTTCTGCTTCAGTAAATTGTCACTGTGCTTTCTCTGTTCGCCCCTTCTGCTTCAGTAAATTGTCACTGTGCTTTCTCTGTTCACCCCTTCTGCTTCAGTAAATTGCCACTGTGCTTCAGTTGTGGTATTTTAATGTTGTGAAGATGTAATTCCTTTCTGGCATAATGAGCTAATGCTCACATGTATAAAAAGATTTTTGAATAATTTCAAGGATTCTAATCTAGCCATTAACTGTTACTATTTTTGTTACAGTAATTTATGTGTACCTGTTGTCTACATATTATTATGAGCCACCATTTCCTTCTTCTGTTATAATCTGCTTTGTCCGGTATCTCTAGAATGTATAAATAGATATAATATTTGAATGTAACAGTGTTTAACTTCTACAAGTGGGACCGCAAATGAATTCCGGATTGTTTTACACATATTTACAATGACAACGTTTACAGCCCTAGATGTTTGTAAAACTAATTTTACCAGATACATCTCCTTGGCAATACATTGCTGATGTTATCCCTTCATAGATGACGTATGTCTCACTTGTACTCAGTAGCTGCCAAACGTACTTTGGATGGTATAGGTGGATAGGTAGGTGGTTTGAGTCCATCAGTACTTAAATAATGTGACTATGATTACTGTTATACACCATTGGCCACCCCACCACTGCCTTTTTGTATACTTCTAATTACAAGATTGAATTATAGTGGCATTCTGTGAACCTAGCAAATCCTAGCATCCAGAGGGAAAATAACCTTTTCACCACACAATGATTATATAATGCTAACATACCTGCAGTATCTCACATTTGTAATGTGAATTCTCATGTGTTGCATGACTTTGATACTGTGCTTTCTGTTTGAGGACAGCTGTGAGAGTGTCTTTCACCCTCATAATGTGTATACTGTTCTTCAAATACATACATGATATGTAACTGTACAGTGTTATTGTTCACTTTGACCACATTTTAGTATAAACATCCAGCCAGTGCTATCATCCATTTAATAGTGAACTGTCACAGTTGTACCTCGACATGTCATGTGGTGCTTATGACTCAGGCACTAGTCTTTAGCTTCTGATCTTGGGTAGCTAGTTTAAATTCAGCCATTAGTGATCAGCCTACATTGAGTCAGTCTTATTGTGACTGTGCCTCTCAATGACACTCTTGTCAAGCACATTTACTTTGAACACATATAGCTATTGATCCCTCTTAGAAAAATCTATGATAACTTGCCACAGCAATGCTTTTATTCAGACTAATGATGTTATTGCTTACATTTTCTTTACATAATATATATATATATATATATTTTTTTTTTTTAATAAGGAGTGTTATCCTCTGGCATGAGGAAATGAGACAACATACTGTCTGCTGTTACAGGCACACATATCCCTTTCAGCAATAACGTGATGCAATGCCTTCACATGACAACATATCTCACAACTGTAGTAGCACTTCTACTGTTGTGCATTCATCCTGTACAATATCATGTATTTTCTGTTGTCAAATGGTCATGTATTCAAAATCCACATTCAGTGCCTGTTAGCATTGTTGCAGCTTATACTGTAATGCATTAATAACATTCCGCAGTTGTAATGAGTCCATTTATACTGGGAGATGCCTCCATCATCCATTTTATCTCAGAGTATTTTTGTCACACATACATCTGATATAATAAGTTAGCATGGGTGGAGTGATAATTTTAAGACTTCTACTGTGGCACTTGTGGTTGACCCACATGTCATTAGTCAGTAGAATCACATAGCTTGCTGTTCAATTCTTGAAAACGACAGTATAATATGAATGCAGTGACATCACATAAACACCATTATATGTAGTTATTGTTATCCATTTGTATTTTGGACAATGATGTCTCCTCACATGTTGTGATTGCATGGCAGTGAAATGTTTATTCAGGGCATGTTGTGCTGTGAGTGCTCCTATGGCACATGCATTGAGTACTGGCTTGTCTAGCTCACTTCCACAGATATAATGGGGTTCAATTCTAGGAAAGTGTGTTACCTACATGATGGAAAGAGTTTCTATTTCAAAAAAGCATTCATGTTGTAGTGCTCGCTGTTGTGTGTGCAGTAACATCTGTAGTTTCTTTCCAACATTCTGAATAAATCTGATTGTTCATGTTATATTTGTGATTCCTGTCTAAATGCACACATTCAGTTCAGTTATTTGTGACTGCCTCCATTGCCATTTGATTTGGCTACTGCAGTCAATACAGAGATTCAGATTAAGGCTTGCATAATAGGCAGGGGTTTGAAACTGGTAACATCTGTCAGACAACAGTGGTTTACACACAGAGAGTATTTTGTGGCACACTCAGAGGGGCACCTTTTTCAGGCCTTTTCCTACAATGTAGGCCATCCATATACCTTATATGATGGAAAACTGATGTATGTTTTAAGGGAGTGTTCTTCTTGACATGACTGACATGCATATTTCTGTGGCAACCATGATTATTATGCATCTCTCTGAGATCTATCCTGGCATGTATTTGAAAATGACATAATACAAATGCTTCTTATGTCATTCATTGCTCAAATACATTACCTGTTCACAAGATAATTATGCTCTGTATTGCATGTCTTCATCTAGACATGTCTTTAATGCTGCAATTGCTTTTCATCACAGTATACAGTTTAATAGGAACTAAAGGATTCTGTAAACACTTCTTACTTTATGGCATGCTGCCAGGCCAAAAGAAACTGTGATTGTGATTGGTCCTCTGTTACAACACTTTTTATTGTGTTGCTGCTGTTGTATTGTTATCATGTTACTGTTCTCTCTAATTCCACGTGAGCTTATCCAGTATTACAATGCTGGAGATGTTTTCAAATCAGCAGTAGGAAAACTGGACTCATAACATGCCATCCGCTTTGTCTTGTCATTTGTCACTTATATATGCTGTGTATTATTAGATTAACATTTAGCATTTATATAACTATACAACAATTGCTTGTCTGTTAAATTCTTGTAGAACCCCTTTCTTACTGGTACCATCTCATTTCTTTGCAAAAAACGTGTCCATTTCTGATGTACCTAACATTACAGCTGTAAGGTTCTTTTGTTTTGTTCTTGTGTATACATCCTGAGGTGGAGAATACAGCAGTGGTGTCAGCTTGCAGACATAAATTTCCTGTATATTCATCTGATATGGAATGACTACAGTCTATGCATATATCCCATAATGTATTTTATGTCCTTGCTTACTGTTATCTCAACTCAGCATTTAATTAGCATATATATCACATTTTCACTCCCCTTTGTTTCATTGCAGCTTTCTGTTCCTATCACATCCTTTATTAGCATGTCCATTTTTATTTATGTGCATAACTTCAGGCTTGTCATTGACATTAAGTATCATTACAATAATATTGCAGGATTTATGTCAGAAATGCTTCTTATACACTTTCATCGCGTTTGCCTGTGGGATATGAGTACACTTTAAACATTTCCCCTTCAGTATTAATTAATTATGTAGTATAACACAGTTTGTGTACAATTCCCTCATTTTATTTATCTTCCTTCTGTATTCTTTCTCTGTACTTGCCCTTAATATACCTAGGCGGCAGCTTGTGCTCTTATGTGAACATTGACTATATGCGAGAAATTTTGTTTACATTATGTGCTCATACCTGCAAGCACCTTTCCATGGCAGTGAACAGTATTACTGGTCATGAAATAACGTGCAGAGACAATGAGCAGAACACTTATGTGATTAGCTCTGCTGCTCATCATGCTAGCATGTTTAGACGACATCTACATGATCGTTAATGAATCTCAAGTAATTGTAATCAAAATTATACTACTCTCTGAAATAATGCATGTTATGCAAACATTGTTAGCAGATTCTCATCTTAAACTGAGTAAAGACTAGAACAACAAGCTACAAAAGCACTGATTCACAGTTTTCTCATAAAATTTCATAGCAGAATAACCAATAATGAACGTTTAGACTTTCTTAACTGAAAGTGCAAAGGCATCTACTTAGAAACTGCAACTATAGTTCCAAAATGTTTACAACTTTGATAACAGAGATATCACAACTTCGAAATAACTCCCCAATATTTAAATTGCAAAGAATTATAACTCACTTATATCTTCTTAAGTTGGTATGGTCACAAACATAGTCAGAGAGATAATGCTAACACTTCCAATGTTCAAACAATGGATATTCTGCATAATATTCATAAATGAATATATCGATTAATAAATATATTCATTAATCAATTAATTATTAATTAAAACATTTTTAACACCTACTTAAAAGTCTTCAATTAACTCCTGTAAACAAAAACATAAGTTGGAAGACAGGCAGACAATATGGAAGATAACACAGCTTTGTCTCTAGATAGATGCATCCAAAGTATTATATCCTCAAATAATGTTGTTGTTGTTGTCTTTCGGCTTTTCCAGTTAGGGGTCGTCACAGCGGAACTCCGGTCCGCTAATGATTGGCAGTAGATTTTGATGAAAGCCGAGGTGCCAGCTCGACGTTCAACCTTCAACGAAGGCACGCCCATTTACACATGTCTTTCAAACACCCACCCAACCGCGGGGAGGACATGCAGACTCCTCACAGAATCCTCAAATAATATAGTATATGAATCCAACATAAATTACATTGCCTAACTGAAAGTGTTATGTCTTTCCTGCAACATACTTAATCAATATATCAATATTTTTATTTATCATGAACATGGCATTGCATAAACTTTACCAAGACTCAGACTAGTTATTAACACTTTGCAAATTTCTCTCAAATTTTCATGATCAACTAGATGAAAGTGTAACTACTCTAAATGTCGACTGTCCCTTATTCAACAACTTTTCATTATTAAAAACATTTGCTCAAAACTATACATCTGAAACAATTATAATACAAAAACCTCATGAAGTTACATTAAAGAATAATTTTGTAAATTTTCTTGTCCAGTAAATTTTTCTCCTAAGTGTGTACCACCTACTCTGATGTAGTATCTCGCAGACCTGCTACGAAGGCTACCACTATAACGGCATTCATTGGTGAGCTTAATGCCTGTCTCCATGCTGTGTTTACACAGCAGTCACTCCTCCAAGGTAATAAATGCTATATGCAGCCAACTCTAGCCCCCTCACCTCCCCAGAATGGGCACACCCATTCTCCCTTTTCTGCAACATCAAGAGCCCAAACTTCTAATCAGACTCATGTCAACAGGCCATAGTCAGGGCTTTCTCCCTCTACACCACTGGCATAGGCTATGATTCAGTAGCTTTAACCAAGGCATTAGTCTAAGTTAATGTTGCCATGTAAAGGAGAATCTCCAGTTTCCAACTTAATATTCAATGGAAAATGTTTTTGCAAGACACATGAACTGAAAGAACAAGCACTGCATGTCTATTGTGTGGAATTACACATCTGTCTACTACATAAACACAGTCATAATACATATAGGTGACATGCTAAAATTCATATTAAGATTAGAATATAGTGTAGCCTCATTAATAAAACTTCATGATGAAAATGGTATAAGATAGGTGCTTTGCAGGGTAAATATATAAACTTCTTTGATACTGAGGTTATGTCTCAAATAAATTTATTTATTTATTCATTTATGTATTTATTTATTTATTTTATTTATTTGTCATTTGTTAAGTGGGTTAGTCCAACTGAGCCAGTGGCCCATTTTCTGTAAGCTGTAATCCAAATTATCACACCACCTTGAAACTTTTTTACAAACTTTAACCTCTTCTGTTGATCTTGTTTGGATCACTGTATTGTACAATCAATAAAGAAAAAGAGATGTAATAGTTATTTGATTAATAATCCATTATATAATCCAATTACATTAAAAAATACATTATTTTTGTCAATATCAGATTTGCATGTACAATGGTAGGTGCAGACAGAGCAAAGTTATTTATATGCTGGACCCACCACCATGGCGCAGAGGGATGAAACCCTAACTGTGACTAGATGACCCATACGTGAGTAGTAGTATGGGTACTTTAGGGAATGTGTCAGAGAAGATGCCCCCTACTGGGGAGTAAGGAGGCAGATGTGGTTCACACTTGCATAACATCTAGTGGGCAGACTGTGTATCACATCTTTTGAGTTCAAGCCTAGGTAGCACACAGTGCCATAAGATGTGCCAGTGTGTTCACATGGCAACCCAGGGGCTAACGTGTGTGGAGACACGTATGCTTTCCTGAGGTGATGGACAGGATAAGCAGACCCAGAAGTGTAGACCCTGTTAGCTGACCCATTCCCACCAATTGATTCTCACTACTGGGGAACAAATTGGTAGATAGGGATGCTTAGGAAGGAATTTATTGTGGGGTTGCTACCTATCTTGAAGATGTGAAAGTCTTGGCCACTTGGAAGTATTGGCTGATTAAATACAGGTAGTGAAACCATTGAGCAGGCTGCTGTGGAGATGGGAATGAGGGAATAAAAAAGTTATGTGGTTATACCATAAGAACTTTGTAAAACATGGACATTATACTATTGTACAATATTAAATGAATGCTAAAAATACTGAAAAATAATAAATGTGAGCTGTTTGCTGAAACAGTCTATAAATACATTCTGCATAAGTGGAAATGATAAATATTATGATACAGTTCATTATTCAGCAGATAATGAAATATAAAACAAGATCAATTAAAAAAACTGTCTTGGTTGTCACAAGCCAAAGGGTTATAAAGATTTGGGAGTTAAACGTTTTTATAATAATGTTTATAGCATCAGGCCTTTCATTTCTCCAAATGTTCAACAAAGGTCAAAGACTTCATCCTTGTGAACAAGCTGCGCCATAAAAAGAAATTAATCCAAGTTTCAAAGGAACATCTGGATCAACAAAGTGGGCTTCCAGTTGCCAAGTATAATCCAAGGACTTGTCACCAGACAGAGTCACGTAACAATTATCTGAAAGCACTATGACATGAATGGCCAAGATAGTGCAAATCACCATCGATCTGCATGAACCAGTGCAGTAAATCTACAAGAACAGTGCATCAATTGCACCTCTTCTTCACCTATCCTCCATAGCTGTGCCCACAAATATGAATTTCTGACAGATTAATTAAATACATTTTATGAGTAATATAGTATGAGAACATGTAGAAAAAATGGGAAAAAGGGAGCTGATGATGACGATGATGATGATGATGATGATTGATGATGATGATGATGATGATGATTGATGATGATGACGATGATGATGATGATAGCATAAGGACATGATTTACTCTATTCAAATAATAGATCAGGTCTCAAAACAGGGAGTGGCACAGTGCTACTCATAACAAAGCTCAAAATTGTCACCCAAGTTGGAGGATCACAATTGCTCCTGAAATGAAAAAAAATTTGGCTTTTGTTACAATTAGGGGGGGGGGGGACTTCACTTCTGTATTCCAAGCAGCTAATGACAGTAAATTTAAAGACATCCTAAACTGCATATTAAATTGAAGCAACAAAAACAAGCCTGTAGTCACTGGCATTTTCAAAGCACATTCTAATACCTGCCAATACTAGACTGTGACATTCATGTGGGGTTACGGTTCCCATTTTATCATAACATTGCTTACTCTACCCAACACAAATAGTGGCCAGCTCCTAGTTAGGGACACCATAAACTCTAAAATACCAGTATTACCCTGTTACCAATCCTCATGTACAGTTTCTAAAGGAAAATAATATAATGTTATTTCTGACCTCCTTGAAACAAACTGGTCTGTTATTGTTCTGACAACTCATACACTGCCCTATATGTCTTCAGCACAGTAAATAAATCAATAGTAGACAAAGATCCCCCCACACTCAGATGCACACTTGTAGGCAGGAATACCCATACATCATACCCCAGTCAAAACTGTTTAATATTTTCAGAAACTGATCTTGAAAAGATGGAAGGATGCAAACAACCCATTTCCACTTAACTGATTCAGTTTGTTTATAAATGTAAGCTCACTATCAAGGAATCCAGATATACATAAAAAGTAAACTATCTAACTACCTTGAAACCTATGCAGGCCTGAGAAGTAATCAAAGATATTGTCTGATATTGTCTATTTCAAGAATTAAAAAAAAAAAAAAAAAAAAAAAAAGATTCACCACTTCCGTGGATGGCACAGATCCATAACATTTCATGGAGGTTGGCATAGTGGTCAAGGTGTTCACCTTATAGGCACATGGCACAGAGTTTGATTTTCACATGAGGTATTTGGCTGGGCTTGGAATGCCTATAAAGAATGAAGAAAAGCAAGGTTGAACACTGCTGACAGCGTTTAAAATCTTTATTCTTAAAATCACAAGATAAGCGCTTTCGGGATGACCCTTCTTCAGATGAATAAAAGGAATGAAGTAATTTGCTTTTATACACATAAAAACCAATCACATTCAATAAAATAGCAAACACATTCAGTAAAATACACGCCTATTTTTCAAAATAGGCTTAATTGGTATAACTTCATTCAATCCAGGCTTCCTATTGGCCATTAAGTTGACAATCCAGGTAGTTTCTATTGATTCTGTTTGAAGCATGATATCACCCCCCCTAGTGCTAGGTCTAACAAGCCCTAAATTTAAATGTATGTGGAATAAACACATGCCTGCATAGTGCATTTCTCTCATCATTATTTCTAATACTAGAGAGATGTTGAAGAATCCTGATCTTAAACATGCTGTTTGTCTTGCCTACATAAAAACCTTGGCATTGACAGCACTCTGCTAGATAAACAATATTAGTTGTACGGCAGGTGGCTCTTCCTTTAAAGTGAAACACTTTGTTGGTGACAGGATGTATAAAATCAGTATCTTTATTAATATAGGGGCAAGCTTTACATGATCCACAAATATTTGTTCCTATTGAGTATGGTAAAGCATATGATATATTGCACATAGAGGGTTCCTTGCATAATAAATCTTTTAAGTTCTTATTCCTCCTAAATCTGAAAGTGGGTTGAGAACCCACTATACCCCCCAACACATTATCACTAGTCAGGATATTCACTATATTGCAGATATCATTAGTATTGCTGCTGTAATTTAGCATAACCTGTGGACCTTTCCACAAACCTTCACTATTTATCTTAACCTCATCCCTTTCAAAAGTTCTAGATATCCAGGGCTTATATTCACTAGATCGCTTGGATCTGCCTCTTTCCACAGCTTTATTTACCATATTCTGCTTATAGCCTCTGTCTTGAAAATTCTCCTTAAGTTTGGCTGTTTCTATTTCAAAATCTGATTCTAGAAGACATAACCTGGAAACCCTGCTCACCTGTCCCTGTACTATATTGCGATATGTGTACCTGGGATGCGTGCTATCGAACGCTAAAAGCGAATTCTTCCAACAGTCTTTCTTATGTAACTTCGATCTAAAACCTTTTGTGTCCTGTTCAAACACATATGCAAATTTGGTTCTCTCTCAATGGGAGAGAACATATGTTGTTAATAATGAGATGTGGAGACATCACTTAAAGTTATATCTACGTTTTGTAGATGATATTTTCCTTTTGTGGGATGGGACAGAGCAAGAATTAGGTGAACTTATTAAGTATTTACATTCCACTACGGCGTTTTTTAGATTTTCCATCAACCAGTCACGTAGGTCTGTAGATTTCTTAGATGTGTGTATAGAACAGGACACAAAAGGTTTTAGATCTAAGTTACACAAGAAAGACTGCTGGAAGAATTCGCTTCTAGCATTTGATAGCATGCACCCCAGGTATACATACCGCAATATAGTACAGGGACAGGTGAGCAGGGTTTCCAGATTATGTCTTCTGGAATCAGATTTTGAAATAGAAACAGCCAAACTTAAGGAGAATTTTCAAGACAGAGGCTATAAGCAGAATATGATAAATAAAGCTGTGGAAAGAGGCAGATCCAAGCGATCTAGTGAAAATAAGCCCTGGATATCTAGAACTTTTGAAAGGGATGAGGTTAAGATAAATAGTGAAGGTTTGTGGAAAGGTCCACAGGTTATGCTAAATTACAGCAGCAATACTAATGATATCTGCAATATAGTGAGGAAAAACTGGAATATCCTGACCAGTGACAATGTGTTGGTGGGCATAGTGGGTCCTAAACCCACTTTTATGTATAGGAGGAATAAGAACTTAAAGGATCTACTATGCAAGGAACCATCTATATGCAATACACCATATGCTTTACCATATTCAACAGGAACGAATATTTGTGGATCATGCAAAGCTTGCCCCTATATTAATAAAGATACTGATTTTACACACTCTATCACCAATAAAGTGTTTCACTTTAAAGGAAGAGCCACATGCCGCACAACCAATATTGTCTATTTAGCAGAGTGCTGTCAATGCCAAGGTTTTTATGTAGGCAAGACGAATAGCATGTTTAAGATCAGGATTCTTCAACATCTCTCTAGTATTAGAAATAATGATGAGAGAAATGCACTATGCAGGCAAGTGACTTTATTCCCTACACATACATTTAAATTTAGGGCTATTGCGAATGTTAGACCTAGCACTAGGGGGGGTGATATCATGCTTCAAACAGAATCAATAGAAACTACCTGGATTGTCAACTTAATGGCCAATAGGAAGCCTGGATTGAATGAAGTTATACCAATTAAGCCTATTTTGAAAAATAGGCGTGTATTTTACTGAATGTGTTTGCTATTTTATTGAATGTGATTGGTTTTTATGTGTATAAAAGCAAACTACTTCATTCCTTTTATTCATCTGAAGAAGGGTCATCCCGAAAGCACTTATCTTGTGATTTTAAGAATAAAGATTTTAAACGCTGTCAGCAGTGTTCAACCTTGCTTTTCTTCATTCGTTTTTGTTTGCTCAGGTTGGACTTTGGCACTCTACTGGACATTGGACATTTTACCAATGCCTATAAAGACAGTGAGTCAGTTAACCAAAGCTGCTCAGAGTTTGGTGACCTTAGCCAGAGATCTTGAGTGCATCTGAAATTAAATCCAAGGCATCCAGTGCAGACAACTGAAAAATAAGTATATTTAAAGCCTGTATTGCACTTAGTTAACTATATTTATTTGAAATGCTGCTTCATGTTTGCTGATTGTGTCTGCACTTACTTTTTTCTGCACTTTGAAATTCTGTACCACTGCTTTATATAGCATAGGGTTGATTCAGACTTGCTGAATCTAGACTGTTTGGTAGCACTGTGCTCTAAACCAGCCACCTTGCATTATGAGGATGTCCTACACCCTTATGGCAGAAGTGTGTAGCTCAGGTCCCATCTGAGTTGGGGATTGCTGGAAAAATGCTCATTATGGGGCTTTCCCATTGGTAGTTTGTCTTAAAACTGTTGAATTTTACCTGTATTTAAACCTTGAGTTTGCAAGGGTTTGCTCTCAGTTACCCGCAGCTGCTCAGATTTTGTTGACTTTAGCCAGGCATTTGGAGTGCATGTGAACTGAAATCCAAGGCATCCACTGCAAACAATTGAAAAATAAGTACATTTAAAGGCTGTAATTCACTTTGTTAATTGTATTTATTTGAATTGCTGCTTCAGTTTTGCTAACTGTGTCTGCATTTTTTTTGCACTTTGAAATTCTATACTACTGCCATCACTTGATCATTTGTATAAGACCTGATGTGTAAGAAGGGCTAAAAATGTTATTAAGGATAGCACTCATCCTGGAAATATTTTGTTTGAGTTTCTACCATGAAGTCGGCACTTTAGATCAATCTGTACATGTACAAATAGATTGAAGAATAGTTTTTTTCTCCACTGTGATAAATTTTCTGAACTCTGAATACTCTCAGTCTGAGATGACTTTTATTTAAATAGGTGTAATAGGGTCAGCTGGTAATGTGTGATACATTAATATAATGTAATATACATTATACAATACTATTCATTAATAAGTGCAATAAATATTTAAGATGTATTTTGGATGATAATTGTTTTTGGTTATTTTTTACTTATATTATTTTATTTTGTTTTTTAATTGTTATTTTATTTTAATGTATCTTTGAGTTGTCATAAAAAAGTAATTTTGTTGTCTTATACAATGACAATAAAATGCTTGAACTATGGGCTAGATTCAGACTTGCTGAATCTAGACTGTTTGGTATCACTGTACTCTAAACCAGTTATCTTACATTAAGAGGGTCTCCCTGCACCCTTGTGGCATAAGTGTATAGCGCAGGTTCCATCTGAGTTGGGATTGCTGGAGAAAGGTTCAGTTTGGGGCTTTTCCATTGGTAGTTTGTCTTAAAACTATTTAATTTCACATGTATTTAAGCCTCGTATTTGCATGTGGCTGTGCATCATACAAAGGGGGTTAGTGCTGCCTTGTACAGATGCAAATGCCTGGAAAGTAACATTTTCCCTAGATCTCTGTCAGTAGAGCCTTCCAAGCCCCCTGTTGCTCTGCAGGCAACTCATCTGTGCGCACTGAGCAGCAATGCCCAGCTATTATGGATGGTCAATTTCCCACCATTTATCCAGCCAGCCTGATTGCTTTGTGCATCCTGAGGCAATGTAGTAATTGCCTAATGTATAGTGACAACCACTTAGTCCTGAAACAAACAAATACCGTATATGAGAGATGTAATTACATTATCAATTTGGAATCACTCCTCTCACATAACAAAAAACAAGACATCAAACAGGTTGTCAGCTCACACACTACACCTCTCATACAAGTTCAGGGCACAACACATGAACCCTCATATGCGTAGGTACTCACTAGAAGTCTACCAAAAGATCAGAGACCTCCCGAACACACATTATCTGCACACACCTCAACATGTATAGAAACCACAGCACATAACAACGCACATATCAGTGTCTCACCAAATAAGCCCCAAGGCAAAACAACTCAAAGCCTAAAGTCTTGGTCATAGCACATTCCATAGTGAGACACACAGATTTCCTCCTCACCAGACTGGTCAAGGAAAAGGTCACAGTCAGCTGCCTATCGGATGATAAGATCCATCAGTTCATACTTGCACTCAGGTCACTCAGCAACAAGTACTATTATGACTCTGCCATAGTTCATTTTGGGGTGAATGACTTGAAACATACCTTCCTGGGCTATATGAAGAAAGACATGATTGAACTGTCAGATTATGAATCCCAGGCAGGTATGACCCTAGCCCTAAGTGGCATTCTACCTTCACTCATGATGATGCCACATTATAAACAAAAAAATGATTGACTTCAACAATTGTCTTAGCTTCTGGTTTTATTCCAGAGGGAATCCAGTATTTATCAGCCTGGGAAGATATGGTGAACTAGTCACGCTGCTTTGCCAGAGATGGTCTGCACCTGTTTCCCCTAGATTTTCAGATACTGGCTAAGGTGCTTGCCTCCCCCACACTGCCTTTTTAGGCAATGTCAAAACAACAAAATTGCCAACATAACAAAGTTGACTCAAGACAGGTTCTGCTTCTTAATTCTAGGAGTCTAAACACAAAACTGCATTCCCTGGAAGCACTCCTCACCTTGGAAGATGCTGATGGCTGTGCAGTCACTGAAACTTAGTTCAAGGCCACAGAGAGCACCCCAAGCTATGCAAGGCTAAAATGCCTTCCACACGTTTGGACCTCAGACTGAGCATGAAAGAACCAAAGGTGGAAGTGCATCCATCTTCATTAAAGCTAAGTACACCTGCCGAATGGTCAAAGTACGACTCTCTCAAACTATTCCATGCTAAATTAACTATAGGCAAAACACCCTACCACATCATTGCTGGCTATAGGTTCCCTTGCATGAACCAAGAAAGGCATAATGCCTACCTGGACTTACTGGAGTCATGGGAGATTTCAACTATCTCTCCGTTTACTGGATAACATTAATGAGCTCAAACATGCTTGACCAGAGGTTCCTGAACTTTGTCAGTGCAAATTCTCTGGAACAGATAACCTACACTCCCACAAAGGGCTCTAATGTCCTTGACATAGTACTCACCAACTTGGGTCACTGTACTGCCCCCTGGGTGATGCCCTCCCTGGTAAGGTCAGACCATAAATCAGTCTCATTCGAAGTAACTATTGGAACCTACACTCCCAAAAGAGCAAAAAAAACTAAGGACATTCTCCAAAGCAAACTACAACCTACTAAGTGATGGTGAAAAAAGTTTTATTCCCAGTGCAATCACAGGAAATAATGATGCCTCTGCAGAGATGTACACAAATGCCCTGTATAATCATTTTAGCAACTGTATAGACTTGGCCTTACCCGACAAGATTAAAACCAAACCTCCTGAAAAAAACAAGCCACCTTAGTGGACATCTAGTATAAACAGATTGTATAACAAAAGGAAAAAATTGAAGTCCAAAAACAAGAGGTAACTGCCTTTGCAGAGGAAGAGTTCCCTCCACAGATTGAACAAGCAAATCATAAGTCTTGTAAAGTCCTCTAAAGTTAATTATGAAACTAAAATAGCATCCTTAGCCAAGGACAATCATAAGGAATTCCTTAACTATGTTCAAAATCTAAAACAGAGTGCCCAGCTATGTATTGAATTGGTAGTAGATGGTACCACTCACACTATACTGGAGGAAATTGCCAACCTGCTAGCTGACAAATTTGGTGCAAACTTCTTCCCCCTATTCCCCCCAGCCATACCTCAAAGCATATCTGACACCAGTTCTCTACCTAATATATCAAGTCATATATGAACTCTCCAAGGTCAAAAACATGGCCTCAGTGAGACCAGATAACACCCAAGATTGCTTACTAAGCAGTCTAAAATAGAACCTAGATGACCCACTTGCCAGTCTCTAACCATAGCCTGAGAACTGGCTTTGTACCACCAGAATGAAAAGCAGCAACAGTAATTCCCTTGCATAAAGGGAGGCTATCAACCGACCCTGGGAACTATAGACCCATAAGTCTAACCAGCCTCATCTGCAAGGCCATGGAAAGGATCATCATGGCCCTTATCAACAAGGATGTAGGTGATTTTCAAACTATAGACCCTGCCCAGTTTGGTTTCGTTAAGGGTAGATCATGCTTATTGAACCTGGTAGACTTCTTTGAGAAAGTCACCAAAGCCCTAGATGAAGGTAAGATAAAGCATTCTACCCATCTGGACCTACTCAGAGACTTTGACATAATCTCCAACTTGGGTATTATTAAAAAACCTTCCCAGCTAGGTGTTAACCCTTACAACACTGATGGATAGCTAACTGGCTCACCAACAGAACACATACTGCGAAAGATGGTGACTCCACCTCTACCATTAGACCCGTCACTAGTGGCGTACCGCAAGGATCTGTATTGGGCCCTTTACTATTTGGAATCCACTTCTCAGAAACCTAGAATAAACTAGACATCCTTTAGCTTACTAAGTTCACTGATAATTGTAAACTATGAGCAATTATTGAGTCCCCCAGCAATGTTAACATATTATAGGAGGGGCTAACACAAACAAATGACTGGTGCCAAAGTCATGGTTTAAAACTAAATGCAAAAAAGTGCACTATTATCCCATTTGGCAAAGTGGAATTCCCCACTAATTACAATATTGACAGCACCCCTCAAATTTCAAACTTAATGGTGTGAGATCTGGGAACAAAGGTTGACAGAAATCTGAATTTTTGACTGCCGGGTTTCTATGGTGGTAAGGACAGCCTTCTACATTGCACACTTCATAAGTAAAGGCATCACATCCAGGTCTAAGGATGTTATAACCCCACTTTACCTGACCCTAATCAGATCATTAATAGAGTACAGTGTCCCCTTCTGCATGTATCTCACTAGACACCTGCAGTAACTGGACAGGCCACAGAGGTTTTTCACTAAGAAGATACAGGACCTCCAAACCATGACCTATGTGGATAGACTGAAAGCCCTGTCACTGTACTCTGTATCATATAGGCTACTGACAGGCGACTTGTGCCTGGTCTACAAGGCAGACTCTGATCCCTACCTGATGGAAATGCTGTACATCTGAAAATCAAATGGCACTAGAGTCACTCACTCTAGGGATCCTAACCTTCCTAGTGACATTAATAGAACATGCTGGAGTGAAAGGTATGTCTCACAGAGATTGCTGCTGCTCTGGAATAAACTTCAAATTCATGTGAAGTAGAGCTCCTTAATGTCCCTATTCAAGTGCAACCTGACAAATGGATTGGTGACCGCAAATTTACTCTGGGGATGGCACCCATGTCCCTCAGAAACAGGGGTAGTCAGTGCTTATCTGTAAAGTACATCCATCTAACCAAGGACAATTGGGGTAACCCATGATTAACATGGCTAGGCTTATACAGGTTCTAGGGCCACTAGTCTAGAAACCTCCTATGAACCTATAAACACAATTAGATCATCTGCACCCTTTTTCTGCTATGCCACTATACTCTGTCAAGGAAACTTTGAAGACAGTGGTTCCAGGCTTACAACATAACAGTGACAGCTCAAAAACATTCTCAGTGGCGGCTGGTGACTTCAAATCAAAGGGGGGCTGCAGGAGACAGCTGAATGGGTGAGGTCAATGGGAAGGGATGTGGCCAACTAGAAAGGGGTGGAGCTATGATCAAAACCACAAAAACTAACTAAATACACTGCCCTGGGTGCCAAACCGTCATTATGAGAGTCCAATGAAGACAAAATGAAGTGTAGAAGAATAAAAATATTTCAATGCATTGGCTGCATGACAGCTTACTTAATATCTAGATGGAAACAAAAAGGTTGTGAGGCATGAAAAAAGAAATTACTTTTTAAATACATTAATGGAATGCCAGTCAAAATCAAGTATAAGAAAAACAAGCAGCACTCAAACCACTTCTTGCACTGCAGTTCTAATTATAATTTATATTCAGCTTCATTAAAGTACCTAACATGCTGAAAGTAGAAATCTCTGATGCCCCCACTTGTAAAAATGTTTCTTATCCAAAAAAAGACCTGCTGCCTGACAACTATCTACTTGTTTCATGGGGAAAACATGATCAAAGTAAAAAATGAAAAGCAAACAAGAAATAAGCTCAAAATACATTGCTTAAAAGGATTACTGTACAGGTTATGGACCACACAATTGGCATTCTGTTTAGTTTATGGGTAAAGCCTGCAGAGATGACTGGAAGTCTCCAAGTGTAATGAGCTTCTTAAAATAATGTAATCCTGTCCTTTATTACAAATACTGTCATATGCAT
Source organism: Protopterus annectens (assembly GCF_019279795.1). NCBI lineage: Eukaryota > Metazoa > Chordata > Ceratodontiformes > Protopteridae > Protopterus > Protopterus annectens. The sequence continues at coordinate 1,726,452,483 of NC_056728.1, forward strand.
TTCAATACGCAAGGCTTATACATTATCTAGTTAAGTATTCTCTACATGGCAACAACAGAAAGGCTTTCAATGTTGGCAATTCTTTAACAGTTTGCTTATTAAAGCTTACTTGCATCTTATGATCTCAGCCAAGCTTGCCTGATGGTCATTAAAGTACTGCTACTTAAACACAGAGCAACAGGCACTTTGAGTAATAAGCATAAATCAACAGTACAAAAAATATGACATAAACCAGACCATTCTGCAAAAATCAAGGACAGATGAAAAGCCACTCTAGTACTTGTGTCTCCCTTGGATAGGGGGGATACTCTGCACATTTACACTGCATAACTACTCCTTGCCTTGCTTCGACATATCCAGAGTCACTACATGGGGGAGTGGGGTGCAACAAGTATGTCACAATTTGAAATGTCTCTGGCTGACTGTGATGGCCCTGACACATTTGTCATACCTCTCAACCTCAGAGCAAGAAATCTGGACAAAGCCATAAGAAGTGGGACAAAGACCCAAAAATAAGGACAATTTTTAAATATTGCTCTTATAAACTTAGAAAGATAATAGAATAGGTCTTGCATTAGTATGAATTTTCTGAATGGTATGAAATCTGAAACTCAAATGTCTGTTATTATTTTTTAACTTCAGTCTTTGTCACTAATTTGCCAAAAAAACATAATTTTATGAAAATGGACCAAAAATGTGATGTAAAAATATAAAATAGCCACGCAATACAGCTGGGAACCTGTCAAAGAAGGGACACTTTAATATTAGTACTGCTAACTTGAGCAGCTGACAAAATAAAAGAATCTACATGCATTCTGAAATAAAAGTAATCTATAACTCTGATTATTACAGTTATTTCTTAATTGTAAACCCTCCATGTTTTCTTCCAAAATTGCTATTTTGCGGAGTGATTATTAGGGTGAAGAGCAACATTTTGAGCCAAAATCAGGGACAGTTGAGAGGTTTGGCTATGCCTAATTCTATTAAGCAATTTATTTGCATGTACCTCTCAACCTGTTAATGCAATAAATCTGGGCAAGGCCAAATATATTGGGGGAACATATAAACAGTGCTAAAAATTGCTCTTGTATAAACTGAGACAGTTGATAGAACAACAGGTCTTACTTTAGCATGCATTTTTCTGAAGGTTATGAAGTCTGAAACTCAGTGGGTAATTATTTAGTGACTTAATTCCTAAATGATTTGCCAGAAAACCACAAATTTTATGAGGAACAAATCAAAAATAAGAAGCAAAAATCTATTCATTCTTTGAAAATCTGGACAGTTAAAAGGTATAGTTCAGCTGGGGCTGTCTTTAAGTTTTCCACCCTTCCCCCTCACAAAATCATGGTCGAATGGAGCCTCCCCCTGCAGACATTCCAATGATCCATTACTTGGCTATTTCACTCCATTTACCATAAACACTAATGTGCATACTGATTTACTTCTATGATGATTTGGACTTCATTTGAAAGTTTTATTTTGCATTTTACAGCACAAACACTAAGACATCTGCTAGACAAACTTAGCATTAAAACTTCTCTTCCCTTGAAACTCACATTCATTGAAACAGCATTGAAACCCACATTCAAAGAAAATACATTTTACCAGTGGCAGATAAAGATTAATTCTGGGCTGTTTTCAAATCATAGGCCCCTTGCATATGAAACATACATGTGCTCTTTGATACACGTTCCTATTGTTTTGAACATTTTTCCAGTAAACTATGAAACAAAACGCACGCACCAATAATGACAAAACTGCCCAGTTCAGAGCATCTTTCCAGTAAACAATGAAACAAAATGCATGCAGCCATAATGACAAAACTGCCCAGTTCAGAACATTTCCATCATAAAAGTCTACTCAAACTTCTAAAGTCCACCATTATCAGTAAATATGTACAATTCTAATTCTACAGTCCACCATTATCAGTAAATATGCACAATTCTACAGTCCACCATTATCAGTAAACATGCACAAACTCTGAAAAAGTAAAAAAGTCATCTAAATAATTCCACATTAAATAAAACTGTAAATAATGAAGAGATTGCTGCTAGCAAACACCTTTATATTTCATGGTTTCATTGAAAAATAAAGTGTCTGATGCCCCTGAGGAATAAATTGCCTATATTACATTAAAAATGATAAGCTAGTAATATTGCAATAGGAAATGGGTGGCAAACTGATAACAGGCTCATAGTTAGTATCTTAACTTTTTCAGTACGGCAGCATTCACCCCTTGTGGGAGTAGAACCAACAACCTTCTGCATCAAAAGCAAGAACACATCCTGTTGTGATATTAACAATGCAAGCTAACTTAGCATAAGCAGCACTAAACTTCTCTTCTCCTGCAGCTCTCACCACTATGCCAAATCAGCTGCTTTGTGAAAGAAAAATGCTGTGTTACCACCATACATTTTACTACCAATGTCCCTGTGCAAAACAGTCAGAGCAACATACCACTATGCCAAATCACCTGCTTTGTGAAAGAAAAATGTTGTGTTACCACCATACATTTTACTGCCAAGGTCCCTGTGCAAAACAGTCAGAGCAACATACCACTACGCCAAATCAGCTGCTTTGTGAAAGAGCGGAAGACTGAAACTTAAATGGCTATCATTTAATGAATTCAGTTCTCACCATAGCTGTCAACCTCTTAGCACAAAACACCTGGACAAACCCAGTAATGAGGGAATACAGCCCTCAAACATTTTCAGTGAATTCAGTTCTTGCCATAGCTGTCAACCTTAGCACAAAAAACCTGGACAAAGCCAATAATGGGGTAATACAGTCCCAAAAATAAGGACAGATTTCAAATATTCATCTTATAAACTTAGGTTGTGTTACTATGTATTTTCTGAAGAATATGAAGTCTGAAATTCAAATGCCTGTCAATTTTACTTCTGACGGAACAAATTTTCAGCAGAGGCCCAGGGAGAAATACTGCAGACACATGTCTTTGTAAAATGGCAGGACACCAGAGCAAATCCGCACAAACACAGGAATAAGATGCAGACTCCACACAGAAGGCACCCCAGCCAAGAATCAAACCAGAAAACTTATAGCTGTGAGGCAACAATGCTACCACTGCACCATCAAATATGTAGGGAATTAAACATTCAGAAACCTGAAGTCTGAAATTCAAATGCCTCTCAATTTTATTTAACATTTGTTAATCAGGACAGTCTGACTTGGAACAAAAAAACAATTTTCAGCAGGAAGAATTAATGCAGACATGTCTTTGTAACATGGGAGGACACAAAAGCAAACCCACACAAACACAGAGAGAAAATGCAGACCCCACACAGAAGGCACCCCAGCCAAGAATCAAACCTGAGAACTTACAGCTTCCATAGTTAGAATATTTGTTTATCTTTTAGAGTCTTTTTCAAAGTGTCAAGAATCTCTATTTTGGGTGAGAGATCTCTTACACAAGCTGCGATTCCAACAACAATGCTACAACTGCACCATCAAATATCAAGCATTGCAGTATTTAGAAACCACATATATTATGAGGAACAGGTCAGATGAAATATGAGGCAAAAATCTGCAATTGTTTTACAAATGGTGGTGGGTAGGGAATTCAGGTCTTTAACACCTGCATACAAGGTACAGGGTTCAAGCCTGAGGTATTCCCTACCACACCACCATGAGTCTAGCAACTGGGGCATTTACACACACACGCACACACCTACCTTACCTGTAGTAGATCTAGTGCCATAAATCCATAGCTGCAAACCCCCACCTGTCCACATCAATCCATAGCTAAAAACCTGCTCCAAATCCCTTTGTGCCATACATCCATAGCTGCTGCAAACCCGTGCCCGAGCTCATCCACCACGCGAGATCTTCCCCTGACGAGAGTCCGTTGGAGCACATCCACCACGTGAGATCTTCCCCCGACGAGACTGCTGATGTTGCAGTCTGAGTCCGATAAGTTTCCAGTGACAGCCTATGCAGGTACAACTGCATAGACTTCTGGGATCTCTGCTCTTACAGTCTGCTCATGCTCCAGACTGTCTCAGCAGCAGTCCGGACTAGTGTGCATGTGCAAATTTTTTTTTTATCTTTTATTTTCTTTTAATTTCTTTATTTTTACAGCTGGGGGGGGCTGCAGTCCGGTAGTCCAATAGCACGGGCTGCCCCTGAACATTCTTCTTTACAAAATGTCCTCAACCAAACCCTAACAAACAGTTTAAACACTGCATTTCTCAAACTAGCAGCTCACTTCCTCTGCAGACCACTTGCACTTATTATTAATTGATCACTTTCCTACTCTGCTACATCAGACACTATTTAATTACACCTCTACTCACCCATTGAATTCACACCCATCTCTAGTATGTGCCCATTCAAGAAGCTGTTTGACAGAATAATCTATTACCAGTTACCAAGACACTGTAACAAGTATGGCCCAATAAGTGACTCTCAGTATGGCATCTCACCAGTGACAATATTTTAATCACTATTTATGTGGTCACAGATAAGATCTAAATATCAGTGGAAAATTAGCATGTCACTAGAGCAGTTTTCACGTACATAAACAGAGCCTTTTGAAGTGCAAACCATTCCTTTCTGATAGCTAATCTTTAATCACTTGGCTTTGTGAAAATTTCCACAGCCTGGATTCACAGCTGCCCATCTAGCAGAACTTCTAAAGTTTACTTAGGAACTTCAGTAACTGAGAAAGACACCTAATCCGTAAGAGTATCATCAGAGTCTGTCCTTTGGTCAAAATTGTTTATCCTTTTCAGATGTAATGTAACAACTGGAGTTTCTCTTACTCTCTAATATTACTGTCTATGCCAGTGATATAATTATTCACCCTTTGGAAAAACTACAGCATCTATTTAAATAGTTCTGTAAAATAGGTCCCACAACCCAACTTATAGAGACATAGAATTCACCATAAACCTTTCAGAAAATACCAAATTCCAGTCAACACACATCTAAAGTTAAATGAAGTTATTCAAAGCTCCCAATAATTCTAAAAATGAAATTAGTAGAATGCTATGAATTCCTCTGACTTAGCGTAGACTGAGCTCTAGCAATCAGACCACAAAATGAACAAATCGCTGCTAAAGTAAATGACTAATTAAGAACATCCATTTCGACCTTATACCAACTTTCCACGCAAGGTAATAGTCTCTTTAAGAAACTGTCCTTATAGCAGTACCCTTCTTCTACTACCAGAACACCAAGAATACAGAAATCACCGTTAACAGCATGGGCAGTAACCATAAAGATGCCTTGCAATAATACCCAAGCCTTGCATTGCACAGAAAGAACACCATTAGCAAAGTGCACATGAATAGCTAAGGAGGAGCAGGTTGCATGTGTATGCAGTACAGTTCAGAGGTGGGGTACTGAACAGGATGGAAAAGATACAAACTATCCTGAATGGTACAAGAAAAGAAATTCATAGTAAGGTAATACAGTGGTCCCATACCACACTGCACAGGCTCATAAGGACACATGCCAAGACCACATCAGGTTGCATGAGTTGGTGCTTGCTACTGTAGGCTGTCAATAGAAGCCGCATGCCAACAATATATAGTATATGCTGAAGATTTGTTGTCTGGTGCTCAACCAGCTGGACACCTTTTTATTCTATGAAATGGTAGAAAAGGAATTATAAGATAGTAAGAAAGATGGTATAGGGCAAGGAAAGGTATACACAAAAGGAAAACATAAAGGGAAATGCAGGTGACGAGAAGTACATTGTTTTTGTTGGGATGGGACCCCTCTACATATAGGAAAAAGCCACTACACTATCACATGTGAATATAATGAAGCAAATTCCTAGGAGGGTGCTAACAGCTTGTAAAGTAGACACACTGCCATGTGCATGTTCATGCATGCAGAAACAATATGGAAGAGTTATATACAATCAGACAGAAGCCGGAATTGGTGAGTGATGGCATGCGGTTGATTCATGCAGGTGTCCTGCCTCACAAAATATAACACTGCCTTGACAACAGAAGCCAACAGCACCCAGAGAACACGTGGAGACAGTCACATTTGCTAATTTGATATATTCTCTTATCTTTCAGTGCATCCATACTTTATAGACAGAACATATTTGAAAAAAAAAGAACAGTAAGAAATGCTTTACAATAAGAAAAACACCTACTTCACCTGTTTTCCACACATGAAGATATTAAAGGAAGCAGCAGCCATTGTACTGGTATTTGTTTGCTCACCAGTTTGAGAGTTCCCAATAGACCTGGTGAGCTGCTAAGTAATATCAGATGTCTACCTTCTGGAGCAAGTCTTTCAAGTATCCCAGAAGCTGATCCCTAAGCTGCCCTTGCAAGATGTGCAGCATCATCTTTGTCTTCTTTGCACAACAGGCAGGCAATTTTTGGGGGATGAAAATACTAGCAGCCATGACTTTGACTACAGAAGCACAAAAATGTCAGGCTTTATTTTATGCTTTGAGTGATGTGTATTGCTCTTTAACACCACCATATAGTGCAGTCCACACACAGACTCAGCCTACATGCACAAGCAGGCATGCACAGCAAGGTAGTGGCATTGAAGACAATATACCCATACCTTAAGTCAGTGACGGACTTCAGCCAAATACAATGTTTTAAAGATATTGCCAGAATCCTTCATCATTAATCATAACTCATTTACTTATATTCAGTACAAACTAGCTGAGCACTATCTCAGACACCAAAGCATACAGCAGAACAGCAACAGCAGTAACTGTATTTCAGGGTATTATGTTCATACCCGGGAGCACAGAAGCAACATATTACTGGGACAGAGCCCAGTAAAGATAAAACGTGTCCCACTGTATTATGGTAAGCTAGAAATCAGCAGTGTTTTATTCATGAGAGCCCTTAACTGGAAATAGAGTACTACAAAACTATGATTTATTATTATTTATTTGTTTACATATGTTTATTTGTTTAAAACTAGAGTGTATGATAACCCTGTTGTTCAGTACAATGACTGACTGCAGCTTCTACCAACATATATAAATAGTGTAACTAAGGTACCATTATATACATTAAAGTATCTGAGGGAAGGCATCACAAAACAACAGAATTGCCTATCATCCCACCATCCTTTATAACTTACACATACATGTTCAGGGTTCTATGCCAAGAAGATACCCCATGCATGGCCACACAGGCAAATCCTGTTATTGCCATATGTCCACTATTACCTAAACCACCACCCCACATTGGCACATAGCCATGGTGTTCAAGAAATATACTCTTTACACATATATCTATGTTGACTTCTATGTGTTAACTGCACTCCTGGGTGCATTGTTCTTCAGATGAATTGAAAAACTGGGGCCCAATCTACTTGAGTTGGTGGTAGCACAGGTGTATAAAAAAATCCATGACACCTATCAAAAATAGAAGGGGTCCTTTATTTAGACAATCATAGTTATTTGCATTCCTATTCATTTATATTATATATCTGTATATATGTGTATATATATATATATATATATATATATATATATGGTTTCACTTCAAAACATCAAAAAATCATAACATCTAATTTCAAAACAGTGAGACCATAAGATCAAAAATTCAAAACATCTAAAACTCATAACACTGAATTTCACATCGAAAATGTAAATAATTGAGTAGTGTATCATCAAACATGCAAATGTTATAGTTCATTCTGTTAATCTGTATATAGTTTTTATTATGCCATGCTATACATGTTTTTAGGTTGTAGAGGTAAGTGATTTAGACATTATGTGGGCATTTTCTATGGTGATCGCGATACAGTAGGGTTAGGAAATTAACCTTTTCCCACTGTAATGTGACTCTGACTTGGTATATTTAATTTACAGGGGATGTGAGGGAAAAAGCCCTCCACTTGGGGGGGTGCAGGGGGTTTGCCCCCCTTCAGAAGCATAGTAAAAAGTGTTTTTTCATTTGGTGCTGTTATCGGTGGAGGGGATGTTATTGATATTTGCTTTGTAGTTTTCAATGTTATGAGATTCGATGTTATGAGTTTTATATGTTTTGAATTTTTAAACTTATGGTCTCGCTGTTTTGAAATTAGATGTTACGAGTTTTTGACGTTTTGAAGTAGAACCATATACACATGCATTCATATTTTTCATTATTTACAGTATATACAATATACTGTATTATATCAAATCATATATCACATCCTTTTTCCAACTTTCCTTCATCATATACAACAATTATTGCTTTTTGACCCACACTCCAATTTCTACTACCAAAACCTTATCTTTTTCAACATCACCACTTCCAAGTCCCATTTTTCATTAAACATGATTTCCTTAACTTTCTGGTTCCAAATTAACCATAATTTACAAAATATTTTCTTATCAATTCTTTCAACCTCTTTTTTTTACTTTTGATTTTGTAATACTCAACTTCAACCCTATCCATGTTTAAATTCCTCACATCTTTCAATCCTTCCACAAAATTCATATCTATAATCTTTTTCCATAACATTTTAATTCTTTTACATTCCAGAAAAACATGTTCAGAAGTTTCAAAATCACCCCAATATAAGTACACTCTATATTTTATACATTTATATGGCATATTCGCTTTTACTGGTAATCTTTGCACAGTCAACCTCCATAAAAATCTTGACACTCTATATTTTCCTTACATCTTTTCATTCTTGCAATGATAGCACTTCTTTTCTATATATTTAACTGTTTCCAAGGATATATCCTATAAAACTTTTCCCTAATCTTATTGTACTACTCTTCTCTTTCATTTTCAATTTCTTTTGCATTTATTTTTCTCAAGATAATATTATCTTAATAATTCTCCCTTTCCTTATTACAGCAAAGCCTCCTTTTTTTGAACTGAAAAGAATCAACCACTCCTTTTTCTATTTCAAACTTAATATTTTTGTGAATAAAAAAACCTCATTACCTTTAAAAATGTCATTACTCTATATAAGTTTAATGATGCCATATATACTATAGGATATATTAGCCCCAAAACCTCCTTTAGCTTTTCTATCTGGGTTCATTCTCAATCCCCAAAGAAAAGAAAATATTATATGATATATTTGTTTCTCTAAGGTCCATGGAATACCAAAACATCAGCTAAACATGTAATTTTGGCTAACAGTACAGAATTAATTAAATGAACTTTCTTTTTAAAACAAAGCCTAATAGACTTCCAAAACACACATTTCAATCCCTGTATTTTCTCTTTCCACACAACATATATGATTTGTTTTCCAAAGTTTATTCCAAGAACCTTAATTTTTCCATATTAAATTTAATTCCACCAATCCTCCTCTCAAATCCTAAGCCTAGACTATTGTCTTTGTTTAATACAAACATTATAAGCTGAATAATCTCCTGCCTTTGTTTTATCACTGCATTCATACTTACTCCCTCTTTAGTAGTAATGATAATATCATCAGCATAATTTAATAAAATAGGCATTTTTATCCCTTCATTTGAAATATAGCTCATTTTGTCCATTTCCCTATTTGCATACATGGATATCACATGCATTATTAGAACAAATAATATTCTGCTCATTGGACAACTTGGTCTAATACCTTTCTCTAAATGTATGTCTTCACTTAACCATCCATTTTTTTATAAACCATCCATTGTTATAACCTTCACTATATTAAACTTATATGCTGATGTACAAATATTTTTTTAATCTTTTTACTTATGTTGTATACTTCAAATATATCACATAATATTGGATGATGAATCAAATCAAAGGCTTTACTTAAATCTCCTACCAAAACTTCCGCCTTAACATTTCTAAGTACTGTATCTTCCACTAATTCCCTAATTATTGATAATACATCTTGAACCCTTTTACCTTTAATACCAAACACATTTTCATTTGCAACTTTACCCACTTTCTCTTCCATTCTTTTTAATAATTTTCATAAAAATCTTATCTGTATCATTTAATACAATTGGTCTCCAATTTTGTATATCACTTTTCTCACCTTTTTTTCCATATAAATTTAATAACAGCCTTACACAACTCTTTATACATAACACCTTTATTTAGCCATTCATTTAATACCTTTACCAACTATTTTTTGCTCTATGGTCAAATGTTTATACATTCTATAGTCTAATCCATCGGGTCTTGCAGCTGAATCTAATTTCAATATTTTTAACACCTGTTCTAATTCACCTGTTTTTATTTCCTTTTCTCAATCTTTATTATCATTTTCAGACAATGCATGTACCTTCCATTCCTTCCATGTCTTTAACCTCTGCTCTTTAAATAGCATCCTAATATGTTCTTTTACTACATTCATGATCTCCTTCTGAGTATTTTTCATTGGAAAAATATTTTTGTTTATACAATGAATGCTCTATTTACTTCTTATTCAGTTCATATAATTCATGTTCCTTGATAAAGAAGTTTTCAGAGTTCTTCTCTAGACAATCAACTATATAATTTCTCAAATTCTTATACCTTATTTTCCCATCTATATAATTTCTTTCTTTCTTCCATGCCATATAGCACTTTTTGTATTTTGGTTTAAAGTTTAACTACCATTCTGACCAGCCTTTATAAAATTCTCTCACCTCTACATGTTCTTTACATAATATCACAACATGTTCTCTGCCTTTAACATCCTATTTCACTTCATTTATTCTTTCTAAATATTTCTCTTTTTTTAGATACTCCACGTTTTCTTTTATGATAATCCAAATTACCTTATGATCTCAAAATCCTGTCAATAGCAGTCCTTGTTTTATTATTACTACACTTTCTGACACTATTCAGTTGTTTTATCTCATTTTCCATATGTCCAAGTCTCTGATTTCCAAATTTTTAACTGTCCATATTTTGTAATGTCCCTTACCAATCTAATATGCCAATATGCCCTCTTTTTCTGTCTTAATTTTCAAGTTAAAGTTCCCTGCAACAACAATTTCTGTACTGTATTAACTGTCATGTATTGAATTATATTATTAAACATCTCTTCCCTCTCCTTTTTTTACATATGCATATATTGCAATAATTCTAATAACTTGGCCCTTCCATCTTACATCAATCACAATAACTCTCCCAGTTATTACTAATGTAATATCTAACATGTTGATTGTATCTTTATATGAGTATTCCTGAACAGGTTTCCCTTCCAAAATTCCATATCACCTCCCCCTCACCATATTTTGGTTTGATATCGTTCTATTTGAAATGTCTTCCAATATAATGACATCACTGTCTTGCTTCTTTACACAACTCCAAAATCCGTATTCTTCACTGTAACTTTATAAAACTATTCACATTCATTGCTAAAACTTTACATGTGATTCTACTTTAAATAGTACCTTTTTAACTTTTCCTTTTTTTTTCTTTAAATCCTTCTGTAATTTTCCTTTCCCACTCCTATATTATTTTATCAAATGAATTTCTATTTTGTTTTACTACTGTGTATTTAATATCATCACTATCACTTAATCCTGATTCTTCCCCTTTCATTTTCCCCACATTGACTTTTCCTGCATACTCACTTTTTTAACCACTTTTTCTTTATTCATAGTCTCTATTTGTATTCACATTATTTCTACATCTTTTTCCCCAGCCACATCCTTTTGATCTTTTTCTTTTAATACCTTCATACCATCAGTCTCTAGCTTCCCCCTTTTTATATTCCCCCATGACCCTTTTTATTACATTTGTAACATCTCACTTCACAATCTCTTGCATCATGTCCAGTTTTCCCACATGAAAAACATTTTCATTTATCACAAATCCTGATTAAATGATCAATTTTACCAGACAAAAAAAAAAAAAAAAAAAAGAAAACATGTTTTTGGCTAACCCCAACATTTTACCATGCCCCAATTTCCTTCAACATTTATTACACTTGGTAAATGTGGAACACTCTTATTTTCAGTTTTTAAAATCACATTACAATTTCACGCCCAAGTCCATAAACCTGTATTGTCATACACTTTTGACACATCTAACACATTTTTGCATAACTTTAATAAATGTCCTTTTAAAGTTTCTTTATCTACTTCAGTCCTAAATTGTACATTGATTTTGTTCTTTGTCTCTCTATAAGATGCTTTAAATACATACAAACTCCATGGTGCATTATTTTTCTTCTTTTCATATTCATCCCCAAATTTTCCCATTATTTGACCAGTCTCAAATATAATGTCACAAAAAGTCTCTTCTTTAATATGTATAAAATTTCTTACATTGCTTGCTTTAATTCCCAATGCAGAAATTACTTCATCTCATACCTTACATCTGTTCAGTTTAGAGTCCTCTTTTTTTTAAAACATACAGTAAAATTATTCATAGGTATTCATAGGTCAGTACTAGGCTACCTACCCTTTCAGGCCATTTTAAGCCTAGCCAGTTACCCCATGTGAGGATCAAAGCCTGCACCTTGTGTCTCTTAAGGTAAACACCTTAACCATTAGGCCAACCTCCCACCTTCTATTTTTTACACCTATAACTTCTTCCTTCTTTGTTTCCAACACCCAATTTCAGCATCTCTGCATATGATTTACTTTTTTGACCAGTTCTTCCTCCTGCTGTATTTTCTCCATTAAGTCACCCCATAGCACATCGTTGCCACTTTCCAACTTGCTTTCATTAACCAAGTTCAGTAATACATCATTCCACAACCCTGCTGACAGGAGGGTTGTAATCATACATTTCTGCTCTGGTACCTTTTCTCTAAAGAGATTCACTTGGAAAATCTCTTCCAAATCCAACACTCCATCTGCTGTGAATCCTTTTAGATAAAGCTCAGTCTCTTTCTCTACACCTTCATCTAAAGGATTGTCTGACTTCTCTTTCTTGACCATTACTTCTGATCTAACTCCTGCCATAACATCATTATTCATTTTGAATTCTCCTTCTGTATTATTATGCATTTCTCTTCTAGCATCCTCCTCCATTTCCTCCCTGCTTCTCTGAGCCCCCTTCGCACCCAGACTGGAAGACAGGAAGTGCCACAAAGAATAGCATCCCAATAAGTGAAAAGAGTAGGATTTTTTTATTGATATATACATTACATATTATTTACATATTTGCATTATTTACATCTATTTACAAATCTCCATACATTATAAACTTCAATTTAAGCATTTCCCCCCACTCTTTTATCCACAACCAAAACATTATTTGTTTCCAAAATCTTTGTCAATGTCCATTTGCCATTGTATTTAATTTCATTTAGTCTCTCGTTTCATATAGTCCATGAAACATAAAATATTACTCTGTCCATTTTCTTCACTTCTTCCTGTTTACATGCACCATAATAACCAAATCTATTATGTCCATATTTATTTTTTTCAAATTTTAAGACTTTTCACCCTATTATTTTTGCATATTTCTTTCCACAAAAACACATGCTCAGTAGTCTTAAACTCTCCACATTTATTATATATTCTGTCTTGCTTTTTTTGTATGGCATATTTGCCTTAACTGGCAATGTTTTAATAGGCAACCTTCATAAAAATAATTACATTTTTTAATCTTTTTATAGTTATTATATTTCATTATTATGGCTTTTTTCTTATCTATTTCTAAATCTTTCCATGGATCAATACAATAAAATGTTTTCATAATACTTAAGTATCATTCCTTTCTATTTTTCTCACATATATTCTTTTTTTATTTTCCATAATACAATTTTGTTTTGGTACCCTTTCATTTCTTCATTTACAATGCTTTTACTTCATTTGTTATCTTCCATTCCTTCCCACAATTTTTTGTATTTATAATATAGTATCATTTCTATCAAGTTTTTATTTTCCTTCATAATTCCCTTTAATACCTTATATAAAATTAATGATTCTGCATGTACTATTGGGCTTATTAAACCCGCAGCTCCTTGCTCTTCTTTTATATACAGAATCCCTCTTTTGACTGGATTCAGTCTAGAGCCCCATATAAAAGAGAATATAATCATCATTAATTCCTTTACATACTTAATGGGAATCATATAGATGTTAGCAACATATGCATTTTTTCCTATTACCATGGTGTACAACAAGTGTGCTTTTTTTCAAAATGAAAATCTATATGATTTCCAAATAAGTAAAAGATATGACTAATTTTTGTAAATCATATGATTAATTTTTGGAAATTTATATGATTTCCAAAAAATTAGTCATATCCTTTACTTCTTTGAGTACATTATCTCATTGTTGTCATCTGTATTCATTCTTTCTAAATATCATTTCTAATATATTTATATATTTTTCATTGAAATCAACACATCCTATCATGCCTTCAAAACTAAATTCTTTACTTTTCTCCTTATTTATACTTAAACCATTTTTTTAAATGTGTACTTAATTTTTCATTTACTTTTTCCACCCATACTTTATTTTTAACAATTAATACATCATCTGCATAATTATACATTATTGGCAATTGTACTTTTTTCATCATTTTTTATCAACCACTACTTGACATTTTATTAATTTCCTTCACTATTACATTCATAACTAATAAGGAAATTACACTACTAGCTGGGCAGCCCTGCTTTATTCCACATTCTATTTTTATTTCTTCCGCAATCCAGCCATTTATATTTAGTTTCACATTGCTCCTTTCATAAGCAGATTTTATTACTTGTAATATTTTTTTGCTTACATTATACGCCTGCACAATTCCTCATAATGATTTATATTGAATATTATCATAAGCTTTATTTATATCCCCTATTATAACCTTTGCTTCTACATTTTTATTTATGATATCATCAGTTATTTCTCTTATTATCCGTAATAGCTCTTGACTTCCTTTTCCTTTTCTTCCAAATACATTTTGGTCATATATTATATCTATTTTTTTTCTGTAACCTTTTTGTTATTATTCTCATAAAAATTATAATCTGTGTTACTCGATGCTATAGGTCTCCAATTTTTTTATCTCCTCTTTATTTCCTTTTTTAAATATAATTTGTATAACTCCTATAATATCTCTTTCTCTTTAATTCCAGTTTCTACCATTTATAACTTCTATAAAAATATTTTTGACACTGTTTCATTTCTTTATACATACCATATTCAATTCTGTCCAGTCCTGTTGCAGAATTCATGTTAATATCGTTTAGAATTTCATTCAATTCTTTCATTAATTATTTTTTGTTCTAAATACTCATTATCTTCCTTATTTAATTTGTCACGCTTATAAATGTGTTCTATATTTTCTTCTCTCTTAACAAATAATTCCAGTACATATTCTTTAATTATTTTGTATATTCATTCTTGCGGTCTTATTTGCTTACCTTCCTTATTTTTTAATTATCTTATTATTTTTCTTTCTTTTATTATTTTACTCAAATATGGTGCTACCTCTTCTTTCTTTCCTTGTAAACAATATTTTTGCTTATATAAAAAGTTTCTTTTTCATAAAAGGAATTTTTCTCTCTAATAAGTCTCTAAATGGTTCTTCATTTAATATGTTATATCTCTCATGTTCTTTTATTCTATTCTTCCTTATACATTCTAAAAATACTTTTTTTATATTTTTCTTTAAAATTAAGCCACCAAACAGTCCAATTCACATAAAACTTCCTCATAGTCATTTGACATTTCCATAATTCCACACGTTCTTTTTTCTTTTCTAAATCTAAGTCATATTCATTAATTCTCTTTATTCCTTTTCCTATTCTTATACAGTCTTCATTTTCCTGTAATTTAACCCATATTACCACATGATCTGAAAATCCAGCATGCTTAATTCTTTTTTTTTTATAACTTTTAAACTGTCAGATATTAAAAATGATCAATTTCTGTCCTAATGTCATTCCTATTATAGGTCCAGTGGTTATTCTCCCATACACTTAACATTCTACTTCTCATAATTTATTTAGCTATTTTAACATCAATTTCTCTTATTTTTCCTTAAATTACAATTAAAATCGCCCGCTACTATAATGTCCATATTTACACAAACATATTAAAGAATATTTTTAAACATCATTCCTCTCTCTTTTTTTGTTACATATGCATATAACGCTATACTTCTATACAAATATTTTTTATTTTTTCCATCTCACTTCTATTACCATAGTTTGACCTAGTTCCACTATGGTCACAGCTAATATTTTAATGCTTTCTTGACATAATATATATATTCCCAAGCATGTTTCTTTCCCCATGTTACAAACTACCACACCATTCCAAAGTTTTTCAGTTTGTGTTCTTTCTTCCTCTGTTAATAATCTGATATCTTCTAAAACAATAATATGTGCATCTACTGCAGCACACCATTGTAATATACCTATTCTCCTCTTAAGATTGTTCATACTGTTCACATTTAAAGCTAATATTTTCAGCTTTTAAGAACAGTTAGTATGATAAAATGTTTATCCCTTTCCTTTCTTATTTTCTCTAAGCATTATGCTTTTGAATTTGCTTTTAATTTCTTTAACTCTTTCCTTATTGAATTGTTTTTATTTCTTACTGTGCACCAATCCGCTTCTTCCTCACATGTCTCCTCTGTTTCTTTTTCCTTATTTTCTTTAACTTCATGTATAACCTCTTTATCAGTTACATCTTTTTACACATTTTCTTGTATAACACATTCATCTATCTCTTTATCCTTATAACTTCATTTTCATTTTCTTGCACATTCATTTCATATGCTAGCCATGAATGACCAGTATCACCACATTTTTTGCACTTTAAATCACATTTTTTTTGCATTATGTCCTGTTTTATCATAGAAATAATATATTTTTATGACATTCATTGATTAAATGATCACCCCTGTATTTCACAAAAGCCCTGTTACCTTGAACATTAATAATACTAGGTACATGCATAACATTATCATTTTCCATTTTTCAGTATTACTCCACATTCCTATCCCCCAGTCCATAGTCTCCTTTCATCATATACTTTTGTAGTGTCCATTACTTCTTTACATATAGTTAACAAATGTTCTTTCAGTTCTTTTGTTTCAACATCAGTTCTAAAATGGATCATTATTCTTTTTCTGTTTGTATGTAAAAAGCTTGCATGACATATTCTGACCATGGATAAATATGTTTTTTTGTTCATATGCACCCATAACATTTTCCATGGCCTGCCCAGTCTCAAATATCAAGTCACAAAAAGTATCTTTATTAATTAAAATGAATGTTCTTACCTCTTTTTCTTTGGCACCTAGAGGTGCTATGACAGAGTCTCAAACCTTATACCTGTCCAAACTGTCTTCTTTTTCACAGCTCACATATAGTGGATACTTAATTTTTGTTTCTTTTATTTCTTCTTTCTTCTTTGCTCCCTCTCCCACAGTTTGTGCATACGTTTTTGTCTCTTGAACTTTTTGTGGCACAGTCTCTTCTTTTCCTTTTTCTTCTTCAATTTTCTCTATGATGTCACTCCATGAAATTGCTGCTCCACTTTCTGGTTCACTTTGGTTTACCATTTCTTCAAAATAATCATCCTGCAACCCTCCCGATTGGATGGTTGTAATTATGCATTTCTCAGAGGTAACTGTCTCCCCTTAAAACAATCTCCTCTGAATGTTTTCCTCTGAATCCATCTCTATTACAGCTACAATCTTCTTTTCTTACAATATCACTGTTTTTTTCTGCACCCACAGCATCAGAAAAAAAGCTTCTGGTAGTGATTCTACCATTTCAGCTACATTTTCATCAACTTTCACTTCATTTTCAGCCAAAGCTGAATCAGCCATATTTTCTTCCTTTTCCTCCTGGCAGCCTCCATGCCTGGACAGGAAACAAGAAGTCAGGATGTATAACACACAAATCCTTCCCCCAACTACCAATAGTACGGAAGTTTCCCAGTGCCTGGCCAGATTTTCCATAGTAGTAGAAATGCCACCTTGGGTCTTCCTTGAAAAGAAGCCAGTCTCCTAGAAAAACTAACCCATTCAATAAAGGATAAATAAATGATATGTGTTTTTGAACCCTATGTGATTTAATTATTTTACTGGAAATTTTCTTGTTCTCAGTTCTGTTTGTCGTGTACTGCAAAAGTCTTCAGACTTCAAGATATAAGAGGTTCAAGGCATGAAGGTTAACAATAGAAGTGTGAGGAGCTGGATGAAGTTTTAATGATGTCATCATATTCAAGAGGCACTAGGAATAATAAATCCTACTGCTGTATATACTTTTTATGGCATCACAAAAGTAATGTCTGAAAACAGAAGCAACATTTGGATAATGTATTCCATGATTAGCCTGCTAGAGGTACTTTGTGTCAATTTGCAGATGGTTATCTGGTTATGAAATATAAAGGAACCCTTGAGCTGTGATTTATTTTAGTTCTCCACCCTAGTAATTTATTTAGTAGCTTTTAGAGGATAAACAACAAAAATGCAAATCAGAAAACATGCAAAGGGAACAATTATTCAAACACAACAAGCACTTTCATGCCTACAAAGATGCTTTTCAAGTTTTATAAAAATATTTAAAAAAGTTAGAATGGTTAAATACCCTGTCCTCATGATGTCACAGCCTATCCAGCTTATTCAGTACAGGTTTAAGGTTATAACAATCACTCATTAGAGAATATAAAAACAGTACTGTGCCTAGTGGTTCACTTATATTCAATATTTACTTTAAAATTTCTGAAATCACCACGTCTTACATTCACATAAAAAAAAACTTGGACCATCATCCATTTAAAATTATGCATACTACCTTTCTGAATTACATGCTTAGAGCATAATGCCATAAAAACTAAACACAGTGTTCCACAATTAGCATAGTCACATGTATTATGATGTGTCCTTGTTGATGGATGTATAAAAATATTCTTTTCTAAAATATACATAAAACATTTACAGTCTTTGCATGGAAAAACTATCTTCTTATTAATATATGTGGTGCATTCTAAAGACTCTTACAGCATATTTGCCCTTTTAAGACATGGCTTATTCTTAAAGGCAAAGGAAAATTGATGATGCAGGAAAATGAAGGTGAACATATAGCTCTGTCTGTTGCCACCTTTTACATAGCTAATGCAGGACACTGGGGTGTAGTTAAAATTCTGAAGCATCATAGGGTAGATCCAAATGTATGATATAGTCATGGGGCATGCTGGTGTGAAATGTTAATTAATAGTACAAGCAGTCACAAAATAGCCAGATCCAGTAATCCTGTAACATGGCATGCATGTGGTGACTAGAATTGCTGCTCACAGTTTAGTGCTTAATCTAAAAAGCACTGGTCCTTCAGCACTCAAGTATTCATGAATGAACAGCAGAATCCTCATTTTCTTGTCATGCAAATCATATTATTTGTTTATGTTGTTATTCTGTTCTCATCAAGTCTTCATTCATTACTCATTAATAATCTTATACTGTGATCATCTGGACCTAATAATACTATTTATCCAAAGTTAGGAAAAGCCATGAGTGAAGACTTGATGAGAACAGAAGAGCAACATAAAATGTTTTATGACAATACAGACACAAGACAATATTATCATATTTTGTTTTATATGAGTACCTCATGATCCTTTCCTGCCTTGTATATCTCAGAGTTGATGAAATCTATATACTGATATCCACTCAAGATGTAGAAGGTAATGTCAGCCCACTCTAGTATTATTGCCAAGACTACCCCATGCTCCAAAGCAGTCAGAGACATGTCAAAGTGATGTTGGAAGGTGAGACCCTCAGGATTACTACTGGAGAAGAACAGAAGACAAAATACGATTACTGCTAGAATTGTTGATACATATGGATTAAAGGCAAAATTATTTTCACTTCTAGGATGCTCAGATATAAAAAGAAAGACTGATTTTGCAAACAACTACATACCATGTGAAACTGGAATATGAGAGGAAAGAACCTAGGTAGTAAACTCAATGTTTTTAAGGATGAAATGACAAGAATAAGCACTAACATTATGAAGATTGGTGAATTAAGTTGTATTGGAATGGGTAATTTTAAATTAGATGATCATCAAATCTTCTACAGTATTAAGAATCTTGCAGAAGAAGAAGTGTATAGTCCTCATAATAAATAAAAGGGTGTCAAAAGCAGTGCTCAATTACAACTAAAAAAATACAGAATGACCTCATTCAGGCTCCAAAGCAAGACAGTCAAACTACATTGAGAATTTATGTTCCATCCACAGATAGTAAAGAGACAAAATTTACCACTTTTTTGAGGATCTGTACCATCTTCTAAAATAGCCCCAAAATTACATTAAATTTATCACAGGTGATTGGAGTGGTAAAACTGGTTGTAAGAGTAATACTTGAATAGCAGACAAGTTTAGCCTAGGAGTACAAAAATGAATTATGACATAGACAAGTAGAATTCTGCCATATAATTCACTGATAATAATTATAGCAAGCACCCTTTTTCAACATTCTAAGAGATAGCTTTGAACATGGATATCAGTACATAGTCAATACAGAAAAAAGACTGACTGTATACTTTGCAGGCAGATATGGAAGTCATTCAGCAACAAAAAGGCATGGGGGTCACTTTGGCTGAGAACATCTGCTTATTATCATTACAAAGTTTAAAATTAAATGATAGCATCCAAGAAACACCTTTAGCCAATTTAGATAAGAGGTGAACAGTATTCAGAATTAATACTTAATATAAGTGAAGCACAGATTTAAAAATAGTTGTGGTGGACAGACTGCCTGAAGAAACTTGGGCAGAAGTAATGAGATTGTTTAGGAGACAGCAACAAAAATAATCCATTCAGAAAGAAGATTACGAAATGGAAATGTCTGTTTGTAGAAGCTTTATGAGAAGATGAAGACAATTAAATAGAGAAATATATCAAATTGAGGCATAGTTTGAGAGAATAGCAAGAAGAGAAACACAGACATATTTAAATTAATTGCATAAAGTATCGGAAGAAGTTAATACAATAGTAAACACAAGATCTCTTCGAGAAGATTGATGATATTTAATAAAACTTGCAGGTAGAAATGGGTATGATAAGGCACAAAGACCCACCAGAAGCAGAAAACATTAGAATGATCTGGCAGCTATATGCAGAAGAATTGCATAACAAGGATGAGAATGTCCTTGGTAAATGCAATGGTATGTTCTCTAATCTAGAGCCAGACATCTTAGGCAGTGTGGTTAATTATGTTAGTTCTAGAAAGCCTTACTAATAAAAGGTTACAGAAAGCGATAGAATTCTTGAGTTTTTAAGCCCTACAAAATTATGCTGTTATGTTGTTGCTTACAATTTGCCAGCAAATCTGGAAAACATAACAGTGGCAATTGGATTGGAAAAGGTCAGGTTATATTACATTCCCCAAAAGGGCAAAAGTAAAAAGTGCTCAAATTACTTAGCAATTTTACTTATTTCATGTGTTAACATGGTAATGCTGAAGACCCTGTAAGACAGACTCTAGTAATATATGGCAAAGCACTGTCAGATGTGCAAACTGCTTTTAGAAGGGACAGAAGAAACAGAAATTCAATTACCAACATAAGCTGAATAATAGAGAAAGCAAGATGGTTCCAGAACAAATATTTACTTCTGTTTCATTGACTACTCTAAACTTTAAATGTGTGGACCATAACAAATTGTGGCAAGTTCTTAGAGAAATTGGAATACTATGTCAACTTGCTTCCTGAGGAATCTGAATTAAAAAAAACAGTTAGAATTGAATAATGAATGAATGAATGAATGATTCAAGATTTAAAAGGGAATAGAATACATCTATATATTGTCACCCAAATTATTTAATTAACATGTTGACTATATCACAGGAGATGGAGTTAGGTAAAGCAAATGCTAAAGTCCTTTTGATTTATCGGATGAAAGCATTCAAAATAATTTTTTTTGAAGTTCTCATAATGTGGAAGCAGTCTATTTTGTTGCCTAGCCATCTTCTTTTATTTCAGAACAGTGTTAACATGTAATTACACCTTATTTCTTGACAGCTTATTCTAAAGAATTGTCAGTCTGAATAATATCCTATCTATTTAATCTATTATTTACAGTTATTGCCAGTGGAAGGCTTGAAGATATACCATTTCATTCTTTCATTTTGTGCTTCAGGGTAAGGTTTTCTGAAGAACAGTCATTTCAAATATACTTTTTGGAGATTTCATTTGGGAAGCCAGTGTGCTAGGGAGAATATTAACAACTCCAGTAATTGTTCTAAATAGGTAAACATTTCCATTCTTAATATTTTGCTACTTAGAAATTCATATGCCTTTCCAAGTTATACTAATTGAAAAGTTTTAATGCTACAAAAATTGTTAATGCACTCAATAATGCTGTTCCTCAGTGAAGAATGTAATGAAACAGTGAGTTCAAAGAATAAATAGATACACTCTTAAATATTAGATGCCGTACTAACTAATTAGTTATTTAATATTTAATGCCTTACTGACTAATTTTTTATGACCTTATTTGCTACACATTCATGTAAACTTAGCTTACTCTCTTCTATGCTTTGAGACCTTTCATTTTGTTGTTGATGTTTGGTATTTTACCATTAATATTATATTCAGGCATTCATATTTATTTATTTTTAATTAATAATGCTGTACTTGATAGAGTTAAGAGTGAGGTCGTTGTAGCCAAGCCAGATTTGCATTTTTGTCCATCTTGTTTTGCAGAACTTTGATATCATTTTGAGGTGACATGATTTTATTGTTTACATTAATTTGCATATTTTGTTAACTATCATCCCATGATTCAGAAATACCATGTCCGAGGTCAAGCCAGAGGTATTTACAATGTGTGAAACAAGCCTTGATGCTGCACACACGTATGTAGCCAGGCCAGTATGCTTCACAAGCAGTTCCTCATTGTGGCTGTATCACAGACTCATGACTAGTGTTAAGTAGGAGCAGTTGTATAAAACACTAAATGTGCACTAGCACCTCAGATAGTCTTCATTCATTTGCAAACATAGAAAGGAAATATCACTGATAAAGTTGACATAATGCACAGCAATATATATGCAGAGAAATGTGCAATGCAGGAAAAATAGTATGGATAGCTAAGCGTGGAGAATAGGTTTTATAACTGAAACCATAGAAATGGGCAAAAGAGGGCAAAGAGAGTTGCGCAACAAAGCAGGATGGCAAAGCACAATAGAGAAGGTGGTATGACGATATTTGAATGTAGAATAATGTTAAACTTAGGCAAGAGAGGTCAGATACATTAAAATAACATGATGTACTGATCTGCACCAATCCTGACAACATCTGAGAGTGAGCAGTGGACCTGTACTATAACGTTACAGTCATTAAAAAGAAAAATATGCTACCCTCAGGGTAGTCAACCATCAATTCAGACCACATGCCAGTATATCCACAGTTCCCTAACAGGGGGACACACTGAAGCAGTCACAACAAAAAATCATTAAAACATACATATCAGGGAAATAGCTCACATGTGTAGACTACAAACTGAACATTGTAAAATGATATACAACCTCTATGGGATCCAAACCCAGTAACCTGCGTATTAACACAATAAAAATGAATTGCATGAGTACCTTGAGCCATCAAAGGAGCTGGAATGAAAGAATTAGCTATATTTTATTTCAGTCGGGCATGTTTATGTGCAGTGACACTTGGCTAATATGTGAGACTAATTAACGCATGGCAAGGTTTTTTCTTCACTGTTGCCATAGGATGTGGTGTGGCATTTCTCTGTGGTTATATATGGTCAGTGACAGTCTCTGCCAGCAATCATGTAACATACGCTCTGAGATGTTAACTATGTTTATAAGACCTTTGTGGCATGTGTGTGTTGTGGCTATCTATTTTTGTACAGACTAAAGGATGACAATGGGAGTATTGGACAACAATGACAAGGGGGAGAAAGCACAGGGTAGAACTGAAGGGCATCATATAAGGAATGAGTAGGATGGAGTGCATGTCTCTCAACTTCTTAACTCAACAAAGCTACATGAATCGGTACATGCATTTAATTAGAAAGCATCAAACTCTCTGAAATAAGTTACAACATGAACATAGGAATGTTTCATTTCAGGGTAATGGAATACATTAAAGAATGAAATAAGAACTATATCTGAGTGTATTTGTTCCCATGTCTGTGTGTTTTATATTCCCTGAAGCAGAACATCAGGCAGGTATGCCACAGAAGCACTCGCAACACAGGTGTCTAACAAAAAAAAAACTGTGGTGGATAGAATACAGATGCAGACTGAAAATCAAATGTGTATTTTTTTTTTTGAGAAGGGAAAGTTGAGAAATGAAGTCAGGGAAATACAAGGTAGGTAAGAGGAATTGGGTATGATACAGGGAAAACACATTAACAGGGTATGGGATAACACAATAGGGAAGGGGTAACATGTGAAGGAGACAGCAGGCAAACATAGGTGAAAACAACAGTGAGTGGGAGATTGTACAATATAGCGGAGTGGGTATAGACACAAAAGGGAGGGAATCATCTGGTTTTGGGATATGACTGTCTATTCAAAGATGCAGCTTGCTTAGACATGATGGAAGATTACTAATCACCACTTAATTCTGCCTCAGAAGGTGGAGACAACACTAGAAAGGGACATGATCCAATAATTTATCAGAGTATGGACTCCATATAGACGATGTAGACATCTAAACTCTTATTTATTATCTTCCCAACAAGCTCTGTCAGTTCTTGACCTTTGACATATGCGTCAAATCCACTTTCACTGCTACTGTCAGGTACAACCCTAATAGCCTCTAGTTCAGGGCTACCTGATGCAGATGGATGAGGTAGGGTAGGTAGTGTGGAGGTAACTGTGGCTGGCTGGAGCCCAAATGTACTAGGTCCCTTTAGTGGTGGCTGTGCTGGTGCTGCTACCACCTGGGGGAGGGGACAGATGAAAGGCCTTACTGGAGGGCTAGCTGGAGGTTGCTTTGCTACTGCATTTAATAGTAGCAGAAGTGCAGAGAATCAAAATAATTAACAAACTACATATACAAGAGAAAAACGATAAGGGAAAGAGGGTGTGGGAAAATAAATAAAAAAGCAATGACATTGCATTCATTACTATGGTGACACTGATTAAGTACAAATAATAACCTTTGAATGGTAGGACTTACACAGGTATATCACCAATATATTTGCCTGATTATAACATATGGGGAAGGTGCTAAGCAAATGGCATTTTCACATGTCATCTGATAGGGAATTCTAAATGCAGGAGCTATTTATCAAGACAACATATCTTTGAGCCACTCCAGTGATAAATAGGGATAAATCTCTGACCACAGACCAGTCAATTCTGGTTTGTTTAGTGGCGCAGGTGACTGATAAGAGTGAGCAAGCAAGCAAGGGATTGACAAGTCCCTCCTTGGTTGAGTAGGTTGTCATATGTGCCTTCCTAGTGGCAATCCCTGCTGGAGGTTGGGGATGTTGTTTAAGGTGGTGTAGCTTAGAGAGGGGTAATGTAAGTGTGGTGGGCATGGCCAGCTGATGTAGAGGTGGTACGACACACTGCACTCCCTTTTTGTCTGCCCCTCAGGTGTCACCATGATATTGTGTTGGAGGAGGTGGGGGGTAGTGCCTAATGAAATAGAAATTGGTGACATTTCGATGGCCGCAACTTGCAGGACACTCTTATGTTCAATGAGCAGTCCATTTGAATTAGAGAGGGAATCAAAGAAGTTGGTAGATGTGGTGTGAACATTCAGCACCAAATAACAAGACCAAAGGATAATTCAAGGGACCAAAAAAAAGGACATCTGTTCTTCTGGCCTAAAGTGCTATTGTGCTATTTTAGTTTTGGCAATAATAAAATAATACAACTGTGACAGTATATATATATAAGAAACATGCTGATTACACAATAAATATGTCAAACATAGGACATAGACAAGGGTCAGATCCTTCTACTGTATTTTTGTGAACTGGTCAAATAACTACTATTACTGATGGACTAATGCAGTGGTGCACTGATATCCCTGCGCTAAAAACTAGACTGTAATAACAACAGGGGTAGGGTTGAACTCACAGCCATCCAGGTCTTTAACAATTTGTGGACTTAACATGATGAGACATTTGTCCACATATATAAAGGGAAGAATTCAGAAGTATACATATATAATTGCACAGTCATACTAATTTTCTTAAGGTATGTCAGTAGTGACAGATGTGGTAGTTCTGTACAAAAGTTGTACATACCGGTTTTAATTTCTGCAACTATTACTAGGCAAACAAAGACACCTATCATGACTGCAGGCACTCTTTTAGGTGTTTAGTCTGCTCCTGTGCATCTCTTTCTTCATTTCAATTTCTGCAGGAGCTAGAGACATATACAAGGCATAGTGTAAAATTAGATGGTGGCATGCATTGTTAAATCATTTGTTTGACTAAAAGATTACATACTTACAATACTGAGGTGTTGACTGTGACAATCATCAGCACCCCATTCACCAAGGTGGTCAGGCTTGTGCTGACTCAACTCACTGAACAGCTGATGTCACATTCTGCCCATGCTTGGGAAGCCAGTAGTATGGGTGACAGGATGGGCCAAACTATTTTAAGCATTGACATTATACTTTGAATTAGTATAACTATTATGCAAGAGCCTTCTCATGAAATACTTATGGAGGATGTCCAGAAAAAAATGGTCTCATCCTCACATCACTTCTGTTTTCTAAAAGAAGAACTGCCCTCACCTTCTCCTGCTACAATTATCTCACATTCAAAAATCATAGGAAAAGTGGAAGAGGATTGGTGCCTAAAATAGTTCTCACATATTCCATCCTTTGTGCAAGGCTGAGTACTGAGAGGAGTGTCATTTGTCTGAGGGATTGCAGACTAATAAAAAACAGGCATTGTATTTATAAAATTATTATTATTAATATTATTATTATTATTATTATTATTATTATTATTATCATTATTGCACATATGCATCTTAAGGTTTGAAACATGGCGGTCTTCCATCCTTCTACTTATTGCTAAGACTATATCTTGAACACTGGCTCCATCTTCAAATGGTTGAAGATAAAGTAAAATTCTATCACCCCTATAATCAAGGGCTTCCTGTGTGTGTGTGTGTGTGTGTGTGTGTGTGTGTGTGTGTGTGTGTGTGTGTGTGTGTGTGTGTGTGTGTGTGTGTGTGTGTGTGTGTACTGGGCTGGAGAATGAGGCCCAGGTGTGTGCACAGCATCAGGGTGCCATCTTCATGATGTTTATAAGATGTTATCATCGACACAAATTGATCAATTGAGAAACATGCAGATGAGTTGTTATTAACATAGTCATCATTCAGACAGGGGAGATTCTACATGGCATAAGCATGACCAGAAGCACAGCTCTGCATCAGGCTACTTCAGGAAACAGCAGCAGCAATGAATAGTGGTTGAATCCTGCATGTTATCTCAACAAGTGGTACTTTTCACACTTACTTCTTTATCTGCAGGTAGGTGTGCTGTTTAATGTAAGACCTAGAAGCAATGTCAGTTTGTCAGTGCTTCTGAATGTATTGACCAACACTCTCTTGGAGGGTACCTAGCAAGTATAATGACCATAGTAGCATGCAGGTTTGTTACAACAGGCTGTAGCAACAGTACTGTGCCATATACTTTTTCTCTTTTGGCTGTTCCCGTTAGGAGTCGCCACAGTGGATCATCTGTTTCCATTTCTTCCTGTCCTCTGCACATTGCTCTGTGACACCAACTGCCTGCATGTCCTCTCTCACCATGTCCATAAACCTTATCTTAGGCCTTCCTATTTTCCTCTTAGCTGGCAGCTTCATCCTTAGCATCCTTTTCCCACTATACCCATCATCCCTCCTCAGCACATGTCCAAACCAATGCAATCTCGCCTCTCTGACTTTGTCTCCAAACCGTCCAACCTGAGCTGACCCTCTAATATACTGATTCCTAATCCTGTCCATCCTTGTCACACCCAGTGAAAATCTTAACATCTTTAACTCTGCCACTTCCAGCTCTGACTCCTGCCTCTTTGTCAATGCCACTGTCTCCAACCCATACAGCATAGCTGGTTTCACTACCCTCTTGTAGTCCTTCCCTTTCACTCTTACTGGTACCTGCCTGTCACAAATCACTCCTTATTCATAAAAATAGGTAACAAAACACTTTTTCTCCACTCCTCAGGCATCCTCTGACTTTCCAAGATTTCAGTAAACAATCTGGTTAAGAATTCCACTGCCATTTCAACTAAGCACCTCCATGCTTCCACTGGTATGTCATCTGGACCAACAGCCTTTCCATTCTTCATCCTTTTCATAGCTGTCCATACTTCCTCCTTGCTAATCTGTTTCACTTCCTGATTCACTATTCTCACATTATCCAACCTTCTCTGTCTCTCATTCTCTTCATTCATCAACCCCTCAAAGTACTCTTTCCATCTTCTCAACACACTCTCCTCGCTTGTGAGTATGTTTCCCTCACTATCCTTTATCACCCTTACCTGCTGCACATCTTTCCCAGCTTAGTCCCTCTGTCTAGCCAATCCTTTTTTCTCCCTCTTTAGTGTCCAACCTTTAATATAACTCTCCATATGCCTTATACACCATTGTGCTTTTTTGTTGTTGTGTATGTTACACCTATGTTGTGTAGTTACATATATGTCACACACTTGTATGTGGTTAGTCACAACATTTCTACCACTTATATTGCAATGCTGATATGCTGGGTAAGTTATATGCTTGTGAACTTACAGTCATATGCTGCTTTTGTTTGAGGGAGAGGGATTAATATCAGGACACATATCGACTGAGAATCCGGTAAGGATTTATTTGCGAATATATGTATGTTAAGAGTCAGACCCAACTAAAGCATTCAAGATGGCATTTTAGTATAGTAGTAGTTTTAGGATTTGTAATACCCATCTAGGACCACAGCTGTTAATTCCACTCTTTCCCTTACTAATAGAGCTATGACTAAGAACCATAATTAGAAAAACACTTCTGGCTGTAAACCCATGTTTAAAGATGCAAAAGTGAAGTAGTAGCAGAGCTTAGCTCTCAACCTTCCATCTCCAAAATGAGGAACACTAGCCCTCACAATATGGAACAAATTGGCAAAATGTGGAACACATACTAATGGCTTGCTAACAACTTAACTAGGAAGGCCATAGGATGGTTAAAATATGCTGTTTTTACTTATAAAGAAGATCTTTTAATAAATTAATATGATTCATTTCTATTTACCATGGATTTTACTTAAAACAATTCCTAACACTGAATGTGTGACAGGGTCTTTCAATGTGGAACACTGAGGAACTTTGAGGAACATGAGCTTTTTAAGACCCCAAATGAGGTACGTTCCTCGTAATGAGGTACACTTGAGAGATATGTAGTAGAGATCCATGATACACTGCTGTTTGCCATCCATTTAACCAAGCAGCCCTTCCGCAACTGTGTCTAGCATGACTTTCTCAACAATGTTAATGCTGGGGCTGGTTTCATAGTGACTGATACAATTCATGCTATCACCCACAAAGCAATGTCCCTGGCATGGGAATGGAAGGAACAGTTGGTGGGCCGTTTACTGTACCATCAATTATGAAAATGAAGGAGTTCCTGGCCTGACTTAAAAGTGCTACCAGTTCCACAGTGGGATGCTGGATGTTAGGGCACAGCTGTCTGAGAAACAGAGAATTTCAACTGAAGATGCCCCAAATATGTAAACCTACCATTAATATCTGCCCCCCATTTTTACCTGTTAGTCATATTACACTTTATAGTTTATAATAGCTGACTCACTTCTGGTATAAAGATACATCTGGCATCCAAGTACAGTTTCCATCTCTATAAGATATAGTCAGGATTGTTAGCCAATATCATCAAATTTGCAACATATTTGCATCACTGTAAGCAATTGCATGTGTTGTTGTGGTGCTGGGCCATACTTACCTGGACATTTTTTGCTTTGGTGTATTCATGGGCGATTCCTTATCTAGCATCAGCACTATGGAGCTGCACTCATCTAAGATCAGAGGATCTGAAGCCTCTGATAATGATGGTGGGATGAGTTAGCACAGTTATGGGGTGATGAGTATGTAGTGGACACTGGGAGGGTGATCCACAAATCCCTTGCTCAGATTATGCATACAGTGTCTTATGCCCACACATACTCAGGACACACTACTGAGAGTGGACCGGTTGGTGATGACACTATAAATCAGGGAATTATGGTGGCTCCTCCAGTAGAGAGATGTCTTCATCTTCCCCAAACACTCATGGCATGGGAACTCCAGAGTGGGGTTGTTAATGGTGCTTTCTGGAGTTATGGTTACTGCACTCCCCCTGAGGTGGTGTATCAGCAGCTTCCTCTCTATATAGGTGCAGGGCCATTGTGGAGAACAGATCAGTTCCATCAAAGCCATGGCAGAGATTGTGAGGACTGTGAGGGTGATCCCGGCTGTTCATGCTGACCTATCAGAGTTCATGACCCATATGTGTAATTCCTTGGATAGACTGCATTATACAATCAACCATTCAGTGTCTTCTCTGGGTCATATTACAGTGGTGAGGTGCTGCCCTTATGGCTGGTCATGTGCTACAACCTCCCATGTTACCCACCCTGGTTATGGATGAGCAAGATCCTGCTTCTGCAGTTTTAACATTTCTGCAGCAACATTGATTGTGAATGTGTCTGCACCCTGGAGGGGCTAACCCTGTGATCATGGTGCAACTGGGACACCCTCTAGTAGATGTCAGATATGGTCAGGAAGCACACCAGCATATAGTCTGAGTCTTGCTACAGCCAGTGATGTAACCTCAGTCTGCATGTCCTGGACTTGTCCAGTAGGATAAGGTGCAGTTATGTAAAATGTGCTACTACCCACAGACACACTTGTTTCTGTTGCTGCACTTCAGCAGTCACATGCACATACTTCCCTGTGAAAGAAATGCTCTCCTGTTCTCCCTCGGCCATCTGTGCAAATAACGATAACTGTGCCCTGCCCTGTGTACATTGTTAATTGGGTTGCTTATATCCGACTATATGGCAGTCTATGCATGTGTAGGCACAGTCTGATATTTTTGCATGCATCACTTTTACTGTTGTGTATCCATTTAACTCTTGTATTGTATAGTTATATTGTAAAGCTATGTATAGTCCACTGCTTTTTGCTACAGAGTACTGTACCTGCCCCATTCTGGCATGGTCATCCACTGCTGCTGGCTTCTCCTCTGACTCCTCATCTGTTTCAGCTACTGCTGACACTGGTGCTGGGGACTGCTGTCCTTAAAAAAGACCACCCTGCTGTAACTGCTTCCACATTGGAATGTTATGTAACATAGCATGCATGGTTAGTATTTTGGCACAGGTAGCAGGGTCATACTGCAGGGCACCATAAGATGTATTCAGACTGCAGAAGCATGATTTCAGCAGCCCAAACACATGCTCTGTAATGTTTTTGATTTCTGATAGGGCACATTTGTTCTCATGGTAAGTTTGATTTTGTAGATTTCTAACTGGAGCCATGAGCGAGGAGTCCAGAGCATTTCTAGCGTCATCTACAACTTACCCTGTGAGACATTACCCTTCACAAATTGCTGGTACAGATGACATATATATGAAGGAGTCATGAAAACATCTTTGGCAGCCTGCACACGCATTGCAGATGATAAATTACAGACCACCAGGCTGTTGATGCAGTGCTGCCTTTTGTGGTTCACATGCCTCCTTCCCAGTTCACCAGGTGGGGGCTTTATTTCAGTGTGGTACAATTTGTAGCCCCCAGTACCTCAGGGAAATGGGTCATGGCACAGAAGTCCTACATGGTGTTGACTGTTTCATCTGGGGCACATGGGAACCACATATGCTCCCCCACATGCTGAAGCATGGTATTGAGAAACTGATAAAGTATTTTTAAAGCAAATACCTGAGATATCCCCACTGTGCCCCAGTAGGTTGATGAAAGGTCCATGTAGCTAATATACACAAATTCAGACATACCTTAGTATCCCCAATGATAGGTTCTTGACAACTTCCATGGTAATGCAGATAAGATCAACACTTGTCCTCACTGTTGTGTGGTATTCCCTTAACACAATAATGGTCCACTATGTAGTTGTCATGGAGGGCAAAAATTATTAAGCATGGTTGGAAGACCCAGTTTTCAGGGGGTGACATCATGAAAAATCGGCTTGAGCAGCTACCACTCCGTTTTCTCATGGATGCACATTTTCAGTATCTGCAGCACCCCTGACAGTGTACACTACTTTACTCTACCTGAATGCAAGCATATGCCTGTGCATAAATCTAAAATGGGCACAGCATTGCTGCACAACATTTAAATGTTTATGAATCATTCTACTATGTTGTTTTGCCTCATTATCATATAAAATACTTCATTATGTGGTCATTAGCATATGACACTACTGACCATGTTATTTTTGCTAGCCATGTCACGTTGCTTGGTTTTTGGAATCACACACACCCTGATCATCTTTGCTCATCAGACAAGTTCACTTATTGCAAAGCAGAAAAGTTTTCTGAATCTAGCAATACTTTCCTACTTTAATGTCTATGAAGAAAACAAAATAATGGGGGGGGGGGTCATAGCTGAGACCTCAGTGGGATGTTGATTGTTATTTCAAAACACATTAAAAAATACCTCACAACTCTGGTCTGCTGTGCTCTTATATTTAGCCATTTGCTCACGTATTTGGTTAGATAGCCCCTAATATTAAACTGTATTTCCTTATCTATTAAATTCCCAAATGAGATTATTTTAAAGCCTTTGGTAAAATTCAAATGCACAGCTGGCTCAGTAAAGCATTTATCATGTGTAACTGCTCTTTTTTGAAGAATATTACCAGAAAGAGTTTTCAGATCTGACATTTCCAACACCATACTCTTTGCGTCTTTTACT
The DNA here is from genome assembly GCF_019279795.1 of Protopterus annectens. Classification (NCBI taxonomy): domain Eukaryota; kingdom Metazoa; phylum Chordata; order Ceratodontiformes; family Protopteridae; genus Protopterus; species Protopterus annectens. Next base: position 1,726,485,219 of record NC_056728.1, read on the forward strand.
AGAAAGTCAGCAGAGCCTTTTCAGATAAGCTTTAATTTTTACCCATTTTATAATTTCATAGAGGATACTAGTATTATAGATAGGTTTATACCTGTTATTGACAAATTTCACTCCCTCTTTTGCATTGACACAATGGCAACTTGTAGACAAACATCAAGAACACATCCATTGGTATTCTCATAAGCAAAAGGTGTGCCATTTCTGAGGTAAACTGTATAAACATGATGTTAAACTGAACCATGCAGATAAACTGTTGTGATGGTGTTTTAATAAAGTGTACTGGAGTCAGTAAACAAATCATTGTTAATACTGAATGTGAATAAAGCAGCTATGGTGGATGAAGAGAGATTACCTGAGTTGACTGAGTTTAACCAAGTGGAAGTGCCTCTTAAAGCAGTGGTAGAACATTTTTTGGCTGATTGGAGTAAGCTTTTAGACCAGAGGTAAATGTTCAGCTAACTAATTACAGTGTAGAGGCTAAGGTTCAGCTAACTAATTATAGTGTAGAGGCTAAGGCATGTGAATGAAGAATAGCAGATGCTATAAACTTGTGTGTGAATGCTATGAGAGCATAGATCTCAACTGTTCCTCAGTTTGCAAAATGTCTCTGAATTTGCCTCATATTTTAGTACAGTCTTTCATACATTTTTTTTATTTATTGTTACTGAGGCCTAGTCTGGCAGTTGGTGCAGAGGTTAAGGTTGTGAGCTAGAGTTCCATTGGTATAGCATATGATTCTCTAAGCCCTCGTTTGCCTACAGTGTGACTACATTCAAGTCATTTAAACAGATATTTCTCCTGGGTCACACCTGAAAAGGGTATGTGTGCCCAGTGGGTACACCTGGTTAACAAATATTACAGTCAGTCAATAATGACAGACATTAGAGCTTCATGGTACTTATTCTTCAGAAATTACTTGCTGATGTAAAACTCTGGTGTTCTGTTAACCTTTGAATTGAATTAGAGCAATATGTAAACATTATTGCTGATTTGGAGCCTTTCTCCAATTGCCTATGGCTTTGTCCCTGAATTTTGAGAAAAGAAACATTAATAGGCTTAAAAGGCCCTTTAAGGCAGTTATCCTGGTATTATATTGTGATCCTGTGATCCAAAAATCCTAGGAAAGAAGTTTAAATTTATATACAGAAGAATTTTGAAGACAGCTTTTGGAGTCAAAATAAAACTATGACTTAATACTGTGTGGACTGATAGTGTGAAGGAAAAGAAGGTACACATGGAGGATGTAGCCTTTGGAAAGAACTTTTGAATTATTTAAATTTGAGAATGAAGAGAAAGGCCAATATTGTTTGTCCTTTATGCAAGATGAATTGTCAGGTGCACTAGGCAATACAAACAGCCACAGTATATTTTGATATGAAACTTATAAACATACATAACAAATAAAACAAACAAAAAAATGAAAAGCTACCATTGTACAACTAAAAATCCAAAAAAACAGCAAGTCAGAGTGTGATAAAATGGAGGAGACCATTTAAAATCTAAAGTCAATATTTAACATTTCCATTAAGCACGTTCTTCCTTTTCTTCCTAGGACTTCATCAGAGTAAACAGTGTTACATACACCACAAATTGAAATAGTAACCTCAGTTAACAAAACTCATTCCTAATTATGATGTCAAAACTTTTAAAGGGACATACAACTCCATAACAAAATGCTTCAGATAAAACTTAAGGTCAAACATAAAAAACAATATTTAGAATAAAAATACAATGTTAAAATGTTTTTCATTCTCACTTTAAAAATCAATCTAAATCAAGAAGAACTATAAGTTAAAAATGGTCACTTATATATATACAAAGGTCTATAGGAGAAAGTAAGGATAGCTATGAAGAGGATGAAGAATGGAAAGGCTGTTGGCCCAGGTGACATACCTGTGAAAGCATGGAGGTGTTTAGGTGAAATGGCAGTGAAGTTTTTAACTATATTGTTTAATTAAATCTTGGAAAGTGAAAGGATGCCTGAGGAATGGAAAAAAGTGTTTTGGTACCGCTTTTTTAAGAATAAGGGTGATGTGCAAAGCTGTAGTAACTACAGAGGGTTTAAACTGATCAGTCACAGCATGAAGTTATGGGACAGAGTAGTGGAAGCTAGGTTAAGAAGGGAGGTGATGATTAGTGATCAGCAGTATGGTTTCATGCCTGGAAAGAGCACTACAGATGCAATGTTTGCTCTGAGAGTGTTAATGGAGAAGTACAGAGAAGGTCAGAAAGAGTTGCATTGTGTCTTTGTGGATTTAGAGAAAGCATATGACAGGGTCCCTAGAGAGGAGTTGTGGTATTGTATGAGGAAGTCGGGAGTGTCAGAGAAGTATGTAAGAGTGGTACAGAATATGTACGAGGGTAGTGTGACAGCAGTGAGGTCTGTGGTGGGAGTGATGGATGCGGTTAAGGTGGAGGTGGGATTACATCAAGGATCAACTCTGAGCCCTTTCTTATTTGCAATGGTGATGGACAGGTTGACAGACGAGATCAGACAGGAGTCCCCGTGGACTATGATGTTTTCAGATGACATTGTGATCTGTAATGAGAGTAAGGAACAGGTTGAGGAGACCCTGGAGAGGTGGAGATATGCTCTAGAGAGAAGAGAAATGAAGGTCAGCAGGACTAAGACAGAATATATGTGTGTGAATGAGAGGGAGGATAGAGGAATGGTGAGGATGCAGGGAGTAGTGGTGGCAAAGGTGGATGAGTTTAAGTACTTGGGATCAACAGTTTAGAGTAATGGTGAGTGTAGAAGAGAGGTGAAGAAGACAGTACAGAGAGGATGGCGTGGGTGGAGAAGAGTGTCAGGAGTGATTTGTGACAGACGAGTACCAGTAAGAGTGAAAGGGAAGATCTACAAGAGGGTAGTGAGACCAGCTATGTTATGTGTGTTGGAGACAGTGGCATTGACAAAAAGGCAGGAGTCAGAGCTTGACGTGGCAGAGTTGAAGATATTAAGATTTTCACTGGGTGTGATGAGGATGGACAGGAATAGGAATAAGTATATTAGAGGATCAGCCCAGGTTGGAAGGTTTGGAGACAAAGCCAGAGAGGCAAGATTACATTGGTTTGGACTTGTGCTGAGGATGGATGCTGGGTATATTGGGAAAAAAGATGCTAAGGATGAAGCTGCCAGGTAACAGGAAAAGAGTGAGGCCTAAGATAAGGTTTATGGATGTTGTGAGAGCGGACATGTAGGCGGTTAGTGTGAAATAGCGTGATGCAGAGGACAGGAAGAAATGAAAACAGATGATCTGCTGTGGCAACCCCTAATGGGAACAGACAAAAGAAGAATAAGAAGTACATTCAGGTGATTTAGAAGTATCCTATCACTATAATTTTGTTGCTCTTTTTTTCAGCACTGGTTTTATAGAAATATAGTCATTCAATCCTGGATAAGTAAAGGCGTTGAGCATAAATTGCCACACCAGTTCTTTGTAAAACAAGTAATTCTCCCAGCCTCCACCCCTGGGCTCTTTTTCAACATTTTTCAAGATACAAAATAAAAAACTCATTATGGGAAACTTTAAGCAATGAATGTTTAAATATAGCATTACTATGGTTCTTAGGTTTTATACTATCGTTATGTTCATAAATTCCTTTTTGAAGGGTCCTTTCAGTTTTTCCGACATAAAAACATTCACATTTTTTACAAATTGCTAAGTAAATAATCCATTTTCTATGACAGCTTCCCTTCTTTAACCAAACTTTACTTTGAGCTGCATTTTCCAATATAATGTAATCTTTGTTGTATATAAAACAGCATTGGCTACAATTCCCACATTTTTAGTACAACTACCTTTTTTACTAGTCCGATTATGAGAGGTTCCTTTATAAATACTTTTTAAATTATGTCCCATCTTAAATACAAATTTATGTTTCATTCCAACAATCCTAACTAAGTTAGAGTTAAATTTTAGTATATTCCAGTTTTTTTCTAATGATGTTCTTAACCCTTGATGCAGCTTGGTTAAATTCCATCACCATAGCTCTGCTAAAGTTTTTTTCTGAGTGGGGGGATTCAAGTTTGAAAATAACTTCCACCTTAAGAACTATTAGCTTATATTTATTTCCACATCGCTCAATCATCTCTTGACAAATATTAGCCATGACCTCCTTCGGGTAACCTCTCCCAATAAATAAATCCGAAATAAAACTTATCTCTTCCACAAAGTCATCATAATGAGATGTCATTCTTGCTGCCCTCACACATTGTCCCTTTACTAAACTCCTTTGTTGTTTAATGGAATGTGCATCAGAGAAGGGCAGATATGAGTTACTGAAGGTGGAGTTTCTAAAATTTCTCTTCTTAAACTTCCTTTCATAAATTTCTATGTTGGTATCCAAGTAATTCATTTCAGATTTATGAAAATTGTATATACATTTCAAAAAGGTGGTGGCGCCATGAAGGTATTTTAAAAATTCCCCAATCACCATCACTGGGCTATCCCATACAATGAAAAGATCATCTATGAATCCAGCATATAATCTAATGTGTGCCCAGAAGTGTGAGGAAAAAATGTACTTCCTCTCCCAACTTAACAACACTAAATTAACGTATAAGGGGGCATGTGCCACCCCCATAGCTGCACCCTGTTTCTGTCAAAATGTTTCCCCTTCAAAAAATATAAATTTTTTCTCTAAAACCACACTCATAAGCTCAGTGTAGAGGTTTGTATCCTTGCTTTTCATAAAATCAAAGCTGACCAGACTATCAATCCTTCCTCCAAGGGAATGGAAGAAAAAAAAAAAAAAAACAACCACATCTATGGTTAAAAACCCAGTGCCATGTTTAATAAAATCACTATTTAGCCTAACCAAAAAGTCCCAGGAGTCCCTGACAATATGGGCTTTTTCATTCATAATACACTTCAAAGCCTGGTCCAAGAATATAGCTACAGGGTGTGTCTTTGATCCACCCACTGCCACAATTGGCCTATATGGTGGACTTAAAATATTTCTGAGGACTTTATGAATTCCATATATTGTAGGGACCCTGGGCTTATCAACTTTTAAAAAGTCAAAAGTTTCAGTAATGATTCTCCCCTCTAAGTACAAGTCTTCAAGGAATAAATCAGTTTTTCTGTAAGCAATATTGATTTTTTTCCCTGGAAATCAAAGAAAATTTGGTAGTATCTTGTAATATTTGAAACATAGCACACGAATAATCAATTTTGTCAGCAATAATTGTGCCCCACCCTTATCAGGTTTCATAATTCTGATGCTCGAATTCTGAACCAATTAATTTAAAGTGGTTTTCTCTGCAAGGGTTAAATTGTAACATTTATGAAGGTTTTTGTCTGAAGAAAGCTCATATAATTCTGCCATACATGAAGACTCAAAAACCTGTAGGGTAGGGTGAAGTGGGGGGATTGAAAAGACTTTTTAGGGCCTATTTTGTTCTACTTTTCACATGCATGAGTGTCACTGGTTTCATTAAAACTGAGAGCTAAATTCAATTTCCTAGTGAAAAGTTTTAATTCTATTAAAGTGTCACAAATATTAAACCTCCCAGAAGGAACAAATTTTAATCCTTTTTCAAATATAAAAAAAGTGCTCTGGGGTGATATCAATATGGCTATAGTTATAAATGTGGTACCCATTAATAATATGTCACCCCATCATCTTTCACTACAATTTCTAGTTCCTTGTTTTTGTATTTTCTTTCTTTGGGGGGGGGGTCTTTTTGTTTGTCCACAGTAAAATCTGAACTATTCTCACCCTCTTCTTCCTGTATATTTATACTACTTGAAGGAGATTTTGTTCTATCAGATTCCATTGCATTACAGGGAGAGAGTCGGTTGTTATACTCTAGGAATTAACACCAAGTGTATCACAGTGTACCTGAGCATCAGATACATGCTTTTCACTATGGTACCCTTCTTTGTTTTTATTATTTTTTTTTTTGCGACAACAACCTTTCAAACAGTAAGCTACTTGGTCTGCATACTGCCTCAAATCCCTCAACAGTTTCCTTTATTTGTGTTTAATTATGTAATCATATTTTCCATAAGTCTTATGAAAATATTATCATAGGTATCTTTATAATACTCAAACAATAAATCATTCCTAATGACATTATTTAAAGCTTCAGCTTCTTTTAATAAATCCTTTGTTTTACATTTGATGTGTTTAATAATAAGCTGCATAAGCTCAATGCCAAACCTGTCAAATAAACAGTTAAACTTTTTAACCATTTCTGAGATTGTATTCTAACATGCTAGAGTATTTAAACAAATGTAATCCTTGAGGCATAACTTCTCTCCTAATGCATTCCTCCAAATATAAATTGTCCAGTTTAAAGCTTTTTACTTTAAACAACTTAGCCTCCAAAGTCCATACAAAACAAATACATATTGCTTTGTGACAGGGGAAGGTTCACAGAGTTGGAGATAAGACAGGGTTTAGTTATTTATTTATATATTTATTTATTTATTTATGTATGTATGTATTATTCTCTGTCTAAAGATGTTACCCTCAAGCCACACATAATTGTGACAAAAAAACAGGGGGGGGGGGCATGGAAAGATTATTTGGAGGCAAGGGAGTTATGGTGGCAAGTACAGCTGGATGCCGCACATTATCCAGGAATTAATGACAACTTGTCCCTTGTTCCAATGTTAAAATCAAGTTCTAATAAATACTAGCATTTGTTCTTGTTGGTATTTTTAAACTATATATATATATATATATATATATATATATATATATATATATATATATTTTTTTTTTTTTTTTTCAAGGTTGCCTTTATGTAGAATTCTTGCCTACCATGTGGGAGACATGGGTTTGATTCCTAACTGATGGCAAGATTAAAAGGGTATTTAAATAAAGTTGAATTTTATATGTTTATGGCTGATTTTAAACATTTTACCTGTGTGATACACCTTTAAGACCTGATAGCAGGCTTTTTACAACTGGGGAAGATTTATTTAAAAGCAGTACTTGACTTGTGTATTTTAGATTCTGATGAAGTCTCTTGTTCGCAGATGAAAAGCTATATTTTGCATTACATAAGCTTAAATAAATTTGTTGTGTCAACCTTCAACAGCAGTGCCTATCTTTGGATATGTTTTGCAGCTAGTGGTTTTGTTGTTATAAATATAAATATCTTTTGCAATAATTAGAAAAAAAAATGGGAACATTTTTAAGGTGCCAATCAATAACTTTACTGGCAAAAATTGTCTATGATGCTAAAAAAATAAAAATGACTAAATATTACTAAATGGCCAGAAGAGAGTTGGGTATTCAATGAAGTTTCTGGTATGTTGCTGTGTGAAGTATAAAAGTGAGTACATGATGCACAGTTGTATATTCATATAAATGTGAGCAAGAAGATCTATAAAAACTGGTTGAACCAAAAAAAAAAAAAAAAATCGAAATTGCTCTACACCGGAGAAAGGGCAAACTCTCCATTCCCCACTGTTCATGATCTTGTCAGCAAAACAAAGAAGCTCAAGTTTTCAGAAACTCAAAATTCATATTGTCAAGAATATATGATCAAATTTCCAAAAACCCGAACTTCAGAAAACAACAAAAATCTACCATTTTTCCTAGTTTTTTTTTTTACAGGGTGCTTGCTCGACATCCTCTGCATATTATATTTACCAACTCCAAGATTGCGCTACAGTGAGAGAAAGGGTAAATTCCCTTATCCTCACTGTACTGCAAACTCCATTCAAAAGATTTCAATTGGCAGAAACTCAATCATATGGTCTCAACCATATCAATTTTGAGTTTCTGAAAACTCAAGCTTCTTTTAGGGACCCATAGAAACATTTTTATGTAAAAGCACAATTGGAATTTATCCAAAACATAGTTGCACACAGTACAACAAGTTTGCAGTGAGAAGCATTGTACCTATAGTTGCAAACTGGATACTCCTGACATTGTTTGATATTCTCACTTCAACTGCCTAATCAATAAAAAAGGATCTACTGCCATTGATATAAACTTTCCCACTGTCTCCATTACCAGCTTGGTGGATATGGGCATCCTGAGGCAATGTAAAAATTGCCACATGTTTACTGACAACCAGTTAATTCTCAAACAAACTGATACGGTATGTGAGAGATGTATTTACAGAATGTCACTGGAGGCAAAGCTTTCAAATAAAAATACTCCTAATGTCAATAAGGTTGTCAGTAGTACACATGCTGCACCCATTCCACATATTTCAAAGCAAACATATCAACCCACATATGCTGAGGCATTTAAATGTAACCTTCCTAAACCAAAAAGACCTCCTAAATGAAGTACACATAACAAATACCTTCAGCAGCTCCAAATTTACTCTTTCAAAACAAAACCACATCAACACATAGAGCTATATCTCATGGAGCCTATACCTCTAAGCCCATAAGGCAAGCCACCACACAGTCCAACATTCTAGTCATTGGAGACTCGATCATGAGACACACTGATGTCCCTCTCACCAGGCAGAGTAAGAAGAAACTCATGGTCAGTGGCTTATCAGAGGCTAGGCTTCGCCACATTATCAGGTCATTGGACCATAAGTACGAATATGACTCAGTCATAGTCCATGCAGGAGTAAATGACCTGAAACATACCTCTCTACACTGTATGAAGAGAGATGCCATGGCGGTCTCGGAATATACGTTTCAAGCTGGTATAAGCCTAGCATTGAGCAGCATTTTACCTTATCCAAGGATGATGCCACAATATAAACAAAAGATGATTGACTTTAATAACTGGCATAGTTTGTGGTGTCATTCTAAGGGGATGCAGTATTTGTCAGCATGGAAGGAGATGGTCAACAGACAACACAGCTTTGCCAAGGATGGTCTGCACCTCTCCACTTTGGCTTTCGAATATCAGCTAAAACATTGTCTTCCCACTGTCTTCCCTCATAGTGCCTTTTTTAGGCAATGCCAAACTTAAAGTATTTCTGACATAGCAAATCAAAACTAAGAAAATCTAAAGGTATTACTGCTCAGTGCTAGGAGTCTAAACAAAAGCCTCCACTCCCTAGAAGCTCTCTTCACCCTAGAGAATGCTGATGTCTGTGCAGTCACCAAGATATGGTTTAAAGCTGTGGAGAGCACACCAACAGAGGAAGGTTATAATGACTTCCACACATTTAGACCAGCTACTTCACAGTCAGGGACTAAAGGTGGAGGTGTCTCTATTTACATCAAAAATAAATATACTTCAAGGCTGGTCAAACAGGATAATGCACTTGAGCTGCTCCATGTTGAAATCACCATAGGTAAAATCCAATACCACTTCCTTGCCAGGTATAGATCCCTCTCTATGACCCAGGAAACCCATACCATGTATTTAAACTTATTAGAAACACTAACCATCCAACCCAATACCATATTAATGGGTGACTTTAATTACCCCACTATTAAATGTGAATCCTATATGACACCAAACATACAGGCACAGAGATTCCCGGATTTTGTAAACACAAACTCCCTGGACCAGATAGTCAATACACCAACCAAGGGTGCAGCCATACTAGATCTGGTCCTCACTAATACGGGAGACTGGTGCACACCCCCTACTGTAAGTCAGACCACAAAATTATCTCCTTTGAAATAAAAATAAAATCTGGACCACCATCTAAACCAGGAATATTCAGGAACTACTCTAAGACTAACCTCCTGCTATTAAGTGATAACCTGGCAAAATTTTAAACCCCTATAGACCCTCAGAATACTGCTGCCTATGCAGAACTGTTCATGGAAACCCTGTACAAGCAAGTTAATAGCTCCATAAAGGCAGCTGTACCCACCAGAAAGACATACAGAACTAACATAAAAAACAAGCCACCCTGGTGGAATTACAAAATCAGTAGGCTGTATAACAGAAAGAAGAAAATCACATTAAAACTTAGGACCTGCAGCACCCAGCAGGATAGAAGCACTCTCATCAAACTAAACAAACAACTCAGAGGACAAATAAGGTCTACCAAAGCCAAATTTGATGTAAGCCAAGGACAACCACAAAGCATTTTTTAGCTATGTCCACAACCTCAAAGGCAGTACACAATTGTGTGCAGAGCTCATTGAAAATGAAGCCACCTATACTGAGCCTGAAGATATAGCAAACCTCCTGGCTGATACATTCATCTCAAACTTTACACCTCTCTCCCCCTCAACTTTCCCTCAGGAAATACCATCAAATATAACTCCACCTACTATCACTAGTGAACAGGTCCTTAATGTTCTCTCTAAGACCAAGAACACTGCATCAATGGGCCCAGACAATATCCCAGTATGCCTTCCAAATAGCATGAAACATGACCTATCAGGGCTTCTGGAATTATTATTTAACTGTAGCATCCAAACAGGCTTCATGCCTCATGAATGAAGAACAGCAGCAATCATCCCCCTGCACAAAGGTGGGCCATCTACAGAGCCTGGAAACTAAAGTCCCATAAGTCTCACTAGTCTTATATGTAATGCCATGGAATGAATTATCATGGAAATTATCATTTAAGATATAGTAAGCCTCCAGACACTGGATCCAACCCAATTTGGTTTCACCAAGGGCAGATCATGCCTACGCAACCTGGTGGACTTCTTTGAGATCATAAGGATAGCAATGGATGAGGGAAAAATGGTTCACACTGCCTACCTTGACCTGGCTAAGTTATTTGACACAATACCCCAGTTGGGCATTGTTGACATACTCAAGATTTTAGGTACAAACTCATATGTCACCTGCTGGATAGCCAACTGACTCACAGACAGGACCCAGGAAGTTAGAATTGGGAGATTCCACCTCTACAAAGAGGCCAGTCACAAGTGGAGTCTCTCAGGGTTCAGTCCTTGGACTGCTCCTTTTTGGCATTTACTTCTCTGAAGTCAAAACCAATGTCAGTGGTCTCTGGCTGACTAAATTTGCAGATAATTGCAAATTAGGAGCTGTCATTGAATCTCACACTGACACATGTTCTCCAGGAGGGCCTAACACAGACAAACAACTGGTGTCACAGCCATGGACTAAAACTAAATGCCAAGACATGCATAATAGTATCCTTTGGGAAGTTATCCATGCCTGGTAAGTATCATATTGACAGCACACCACTTAGAGTTGTCTTGGGGACAAACACAGATAGTAATCTAACCTTTGACCATCGTGTGTCTGCAGTAGTGAGGAAATCATTCTATGTTGCACAACTTATAAACAATGGCATGGCATCTAAGTCCAAGGAATTCATTGTTCCACTGTATTTGGCATTTATCAGACCTGTCATTGAATATAATTCCTCCTTTGGTGTGTACCTAACCAGGTATATCCAACAACTGGAATGTCCACACAGGTTCCTCACTAAAAGAATAGAGGACATAAGTAAAATGTCCTATGCAGAGCACCTCAAGGCTCTATCCCTGTATTCTGTCTCCTACAGGCTTTTGAGGGAAGATCTATGCCTGGCATTCAGGGTATTGTCAGACCCCACTATAATGGACCTCCAGCATATCCAAAAAACAAACAGCATCAGAATTACCCATTCTAAAGACTTAAATCGTGCCTGTGATACAAACAGGACCTGCTGGAGAGCTAGATGTGTCCCAGAGACTACCCTGTCTATGGAATAAGCTTCCCATCCATGTGAAGCAGAGTTCCTCCCTAACCCAATTCAAGTGCAACTTGGACAATTGAACAGGGAACAGGAACTTCATCTCTGGTTTGGCACCTATGTCTCTGATGGACACAGGCAACCTGTAAATGGTTCATCTCCCAGGCTCCTGCTTGTAAATGGTTCATCTTCCAAACCCCCTGCTTACACTTGTCAAGGTTATCAGGACTTGTCAGGGATTTTGGATGCATGGCTAGGCTTAAAAAGGCCCTTGTGGTTGTTAGCCTAGTAAACACCTATGAACCTAAATATGTGTGTGAGTGTGTGTGTGTGTGTGTGTGTGTGTGTGTGTGTGTGTGTGTGTGTGTGTGTGTGTGTGTGTGCATACATACATATATATATATATATATATATATATATATATATATATATATATATATATATATATATATATATATATATATATATATATACATGTGTGTGTGAGTGTGTGTGTGTGTGTGTGTGTGTGTGTGTGTGTGTGTGTGTGTGTGTGTGTGTGTGTGTGTGTGTGTGTGTGTGTGTGTGTATATATATATATATATATATATATATATATATATATATATATATATATATATATGACTTCACTTTATAATCTCGAAAACTGAAATATCGAATTTCAGTATCTCAAGACTATAATAGCGAAACCCAAGTTCCACAAAAGACCACATAACTGAATCCGGAAATGTCGAATTAGTGGTTATGGTGGTGCGCTGTGTTACTGACAGCTGGAGATTCAAGTAAGTGTTTATATTTTAAGGGATCTGGGTAGGGATTTTATTGTATGTTAGTGTGGTGGGAAGTTGTAGGTGTAGGCTAAGGTATGTAGGTAAGAGTGTGAGTGTGTAAATGTTGAGAATGGTGTAGTTTGTATGTATGTGATGTGTGTTTGTGTGAGGGGAATGTTGATTGTCTAGTGGTGGGTTTTGTGTCTGTGTCATTTTTAGTGTGACCTCGGAGTTGGTCTATATAAGTAGTGGGGGTGTGGAGGGCGCAGTCCTCCCCACATGGGTATATGTAGGGTAGGTGTGTGTATTGTGTTGTTTTGTTTGTGTTTGTTTTATTTGCTGTAGTGTGGGGAGGAAGGTGAGGGTGTGCTTATTTGTGTGGTATATGGTGTGTTTACAAGACACGGTTTTGAATTTCGTGGTTTTGGGTTTTCGGTATTTTGACTTTTCGGCTTTATAGTCTCGAGATACTGAAATTCGATATTTCAGTATTTCGAGATTATAAAGTGAATCCTTACATACACACACACACACATATATATATATATATATATATATATATATATGTATCCATATGGCTATAGATATATTTATGTACAGATATATACATGTAATAGTTTGTAGTTACTATGATCTTAGATAACTTTAAAACTAAAGCTGTTACCGTTGGCAATATATACATGTTTCTGTGGCAGCAAACAGAAAAGCTTCCTGAACTGGACTGGGCATGTTTTCTGCACTTAATGGTTCATCTTGCAGACTTGAGGAGTACAGAATTGTATGTGTTTCTACAATGGATAATTCCCTAATTGAAATGTTTCATACTGAATATTGAAGGAGGCAATATGACAATACAATTTTTTGAGATACATGGTGTCAGTTTTGTAACCTGGAATGCAAATTACTTACCAGTCTATTGAAGAAAGAACTTGAAAATGAAATTGCTGAATGATAAGAAACCTATTTATAGGATCAGTTGCATGCTGGCATTTGGTGTAGTGGGTTAAGACTGTGAGCTGTAGGTTCTGTTGTGCAGGGTTTGATTCCATTAGCCCGTGTTTGCCTACTGTGTGACCTTTAGAAAGTCACTGAACCAGACAGTGCTCACGGGTCACCATTATAAATGAACTGAGGGTCTGTCTGTCTAACAAATGGATATTAATATTATTAATTAATTGTAGGGCTCTATCATTAAAGGGGGCCTTTAGTAGGGGGCTTGTAAATAAGGAAGGATTGCTATTAATTTCAAGAAATTGCATTCTCATAATTTCAGAGATATTAAAAGCTGTAAGTGGTTGCTGCATGACTGTGGAAGGTAATTGAGAGCAACACTGTTGGCAGTATAAAGTGTTTATGTTTCTCCAGGAATAACACAGATTGAATTTAGAGGGACAGAAGGGAACTGCAAGACATATGGGGACTGAATTATTGTGACTTGTGTGACACTGGTAAGAGGAGGGTCAGAATGTCCTTTATACAATGAATGGGTGTGTATGTATGTGTGTATGTATGTATGTGTATATGTATGTCTGTTTTTATGTATTTGTGTATGGTATGTGTGTTTGCATGTATATATGTGTGTGTGTGTGTGTGTGTATGTATGCATGTGCGTGTATATGTATGCACGCATGTATGTATGTATGTGTGTATGTGTGTATGTATGTGTGTATGTATGTCTGTATGTATGCATGTGTGTATATATGTATGTGTGTGTGTGTGTGTGCATGTATGTGTGTATTCAGCAGCTTACACTAAACTAACAGGTCCTGAGACACGTGGTGCTTCAGGAAATTGAATGGGTTCTCAGGTTGCTCCAGTTTCCTAAAAGCTAAAAATATAAATATCACTGAAAGGCCGGATAAGAGTAGAGTACTCAGTTAAGTTTTTGATGCATTGTTGGATGAAGGTGCATCTTGGTCAATAGAGGAAAAATGGATTGTTTAATGAAGTCAGATTTAAAGCGGAAGAAAGTTTGCAGCTTCAGTGCCATTTTTGTGATGCTATGAGACAAACCAAAACAGTATTAAGAGAGAATGTTTCAATGTCAAAAAATAATCTGGATGTCATATGGCTTGAGATTGAGCAGTTTGAGTGGATTATCTGAAGTTTGCATAAAGCATGTGGGTGCAGTTATGATGGATGAAGTAGGGAATTGGTACTGTGAAAACTGAGGCAACCAGGCAAAAACTCTCTATGACTGGGAGGCCTGTATTTGTAGAGCATGAGTTCTCACAGGTGACATTCAAATATCAATAGCATTTAGTAGAAACACAAAAGAATGCAAAAAAAAAAAAATAGAAATCAGAAATGTAAACTGCATTTTCTGCTATTATTAAAGGTGTATTGCAATGGAAAGTGCTAATGTTAGACACTTAAGATAAAGCATTTGGGAAAACCAAGAGCTGCCTCTGAGATTTATTAACTTGTATCTGAAGCAAAAGAGAAAAGGGACTGTAAAAAGATTAATTTATTTTGTCCTGTATTTTGAGATTTTTATGTATTTACAGTTACTTCTGTATTTAGCATCTGTCATGTATTTGAAGTTTTCTGTACGTTGTGTTATTTCTGCTTTAATAGTTGTTCTGTATGGGGGATTTTCTCCCCGGGCCTCAGCTGAAAAAGGGCACATGCTCAATCAGACATTTCCAGCTAAGAAATGTCAAAATAAATAAATAAAGGAATAAAATGTTGGAGAGATCTGACTGTGCTATAAAGAGATGTCTGTGCACATGTATAATCTCAGGATAAGACAGTTGGACAGACTAGAAAGTCCTACACTATGATATAGACTAGGGTATAACAAGGACATGTAAAAGGTAACTGAAATACTTGTTAAGAGGTTATTTTCACTTATTTGATTGTTAGTTATGCAACCATGTTGAGGTATGGGAATGTATCAATAGTTCAACACCTTTTGGAGTGAGTGCCAAATGAGCAAAGAAATGTCTGTGAAAGAACTTTCAGTGTTCTTTTTTGCTCCAAAGTTGCATGACCTCAGAATAGATATATTTATGTTTTGGGAAGTGGGGGTGTCCTCCAGATGGGTGAGTGAAGAAGCACTTTCTGCCTTCAAAATAATTTTCCTTCAAGTTACACTCAGAGTTGTTTTTTTTTGCCTTTTTTGATAAATCAGCGCTCAAAGAGTTGTTGATTGATCAAAATTAATCCTTGTAGTATTTCCCAAATTTGTAAATACGTTGATAAATATGTACTAGTGAACATTTCATTTGTTTTTCATGTTTATTCCAATGCAAAGTCTTCTTGGGAATTAACAATAATAGTTTTTGGCAAGTGCCAATGGTGTATTTTAATTTAATATTATGTGGAAACACATGGTGAGGATTAAGCATATGAGAATGTGTGCCCTGAATTTCAGATGGAAATGGGTGAAGTGGTAAAGCAAGCATATTAATAAACCAAATTAGGGAATGCATACCTGAGGTGCAGCCAGCTATTCTGGTACCTAGTACCATTCTTCAGTCTGACACCAGGCAGCAGGCAGCTGCCAGTTTAATGTACACATGGAACACTAAAGTGCATTAGTTCTGACAGCAAATGCAATAACAGCAAAAATGTATATATTTTAAATGTTATTGTTTTCAGATAATGTGTTGATGTGTCTGATATATTTCAACATAGTTATTGGTGGGTTGTTCAAATTATTAAACCAATTTGGTATGCTATCTTAACATAAGTTAAATGAAACAAAAACATGTGATGGTGATGAATTATTTTCCTTCAAAGTGTTTGAACATATATGGAATGATTAACTATATTTTGTGTTAAGTAACCTGGTTGTGCAATTCCTTAGAAGAGTCAGTGAGAAAAATATATGGAAATCTAAAAAAAGTTAAAGGGAACATTTTTAAAAATGGAAAAGATAGGTCTGGAACTCGATAAGAGAGTACAAGAAGTCTATTTTTTTACTACCATTACCATATTTCATATCTCTTGAAATGAGAAGAATTTTTTAAATCTGTATAGAAGATCAAAATCTAAGGTATCCAAAGAAAAGGAGAATATGGAGTATTTTATAAAGTGGTTTATAACTGAGGAGTAATATGCTCTCAAGGGACTTTAATCTAAAAGTCGTGGATAATATAAGGTGCAAGTGGTACTGCATGTCGGAAGAAACACTTACATGACTATTTGGGGGGATACTGTCCTAATCCCTGAGAATCTGCATGGGAATATCTTTACAATTATTTTTTTGTGCATCACAGATGTTAAGATATATTTTTCCAAATGTGGATGACCACTGTTACAGGTGTGATGAAGACAGGATAGATATACAGGAACATGTTTTGGTCACTTTTGAATTTAACTAGCTTTAGAGATGAACTGACACATTAGTGTCAAGACTGTTGCAAAGGATATATAGGCTACAAAAAGTATGTTAGTGAGATGGAGTACTGCTACTAATGTAATAATTAATGGAAAGGCTACTCTGTTTGAATTGATGTTGGAATCAAAGAAAACAGTATCTCTGAGATGGGAATCTAAAGTGGCCACAATAGTGTGTGTGTGTGTGTGTGTGTGTGTGTGTGTGTGTGTGTGTGTGTGTGTGTGTGTGTGTGTGTGTGTGTGTGTGTGTTTGAGAAGGGGTGCATTTATAATAATTATTGAAGTAGTAATGAAAAAGACTCAAACTGCAAAGATAACATCATGACACAAGTTGTTGTGTCTTTCGGCTTTTCCCGGTTAGGGGTTGCCACAGCAGAACTCCGGTCCGCTAATGATTGGCAGTAGATTTTTACGTGCTGAGTTGCCAACCCTGATGCACAACCTTCAATGAAGGTACACCCATTCATGCATGTATCCACACAGAAGATGCTCTAGCTGACAATCGAACAGGACAAAGTCTTACTGTGAGGCGACAACGCTACCGCAGCACCACCACCGCAGTATAGAAAATCAATTACAGTATAAAATAAGATGCTAAAAGGGATTATGGATCAGTGTAGAACCTATTTGTGCTCTTTTTGTAAAGTTATTTTTAAAATCTTTTAAATTGATATTGAGCCACTATCAGCAATATATTGAAAACTGATATAACATAAAAGCTGAAAAGACAAGATGGAAATATTGTTATTCTGTTAAAGACTGCTGAGGGATCCAATATATTGATTCAGTAAAGTTTATTTTCTTCTTTTTGTTCTTTTTGTTGTGTTGTTTACTTTTTTTATTGTTGGTAAAACTGTTTAATGTGTTATGAAGAATGTTAGTTTAATGATGTATTCTAAACTAATACTGAACGAGATGACTCATTTTGAAATTGTAACGTAATGAAGATAATTCCTTTTTATGTTGCTGTTTCATCTCTCTTGATAATGTTATATAATTGCTATTGTTGGGTAAAATGAAGGAGGATGTAGAAAGAGCTGCTCTTCTGCAGAGTACTAATTAATGGAATCTACTGTTCCTTTCTTTTTACCTTATGTCAGGTATATGGCCAGATCTGAAACTGATACGCATGTATATCACTTAAGTGAAAAAAATCATCTATTTAATATGTATAACTAGCCACATTATCCAATTTCTGCAAAATATGATACAAATGAAGAGGTACTGGATTGTGTTAATTAGTTCTTCAGAAAAGCACTACTGTTTTACATACCACAAAGAAATGACATTTAATGGAGTATTTATTGACTTTATTAAATCACTCACATTATTCTGAAGTAAGCTGTATGATCTGTTCCCTGGTCACACAGATCTAGCCTTCGTTGCTTGTCTTTGTCATTGTCATTGTCATATCTGAATTAATATTAGGTTCCTCACTTCAGAATAACACTGCACCTTTTTGCAGGTGTATTGGTTATGTGTTACAGTTTAGAAATCACCTGTTTATTTATGAATAGTGTTAATATATTCAGTAATTTTATTCATTAGTTCCTCACACAAAGAGGATTGTGTGGTTGAATTAAACTTCTTACACCAAGTTCATTTCATAATTTGAGCTAAATAAACTGATATGTTTCAAAGCAGTTTTTAGTCTTAGAAACTATTTATTCTGCATATGGTATCCAATTTTAGATTTTTTTTAGCCATGTAGTATTTCTTCTTTCTATTATCAAATATGCATTCTATAGTTCTGCAACATGGCATTTTTTAAAAATGTCTGACATATGGAATTTGTTATATAAGTGTTGAGTTTTGAATGACCTGATTAAGGATATCACAGAATTTGTCCTATACTCCTGAACATTTTTATGTGAGTCATTAAAGATAAATCCCCATTTCATATTTAAAAAGAGTTCATTTATCAGAGTATCACTTATGTTAAGAAATATTCATAAGCACTGATGCATTGACAGTCAGCACTCATAGTAGTCAAAACATTTACTGTCTCCGCTAATCCGGCAGTGAATTTGTTACCAGACAACAGAGTTCATTATATAGTCATGTATTCTAACAGTGTCCTCTAACGTATCCTACGTGAGGTGAGGCAGAATTAGTTAGTACCATATGTTCATTTTAGAATTGTACTCCAAGAAGAAATAATATCTTAGCCTGCGGGCTAAAGATATTGCATTTTTTTGGAGAACTGCCAGAAATGTAGATTTAATGGCAGAGTGCAAGATTAGTTTGTAACTTACAAGTACCATAAAATGAATGATATGTTGGATACATAAGATATTTGGTTACAGATTTTAAGCCTTCATACTCCTTTTTGTAACAATTAAGTAACCGCTTGCTTTGATATATCTGCTTCTTTCACTCATACCTTTACAACTATATTTTCTCAGAGGCTGTCTCATAATTATATAAAGGGTGGACCAGTATAAAGGTACTTAGGCTAAAGCAGTAATAGTATCGTGGGAAGCCTGTGGTATTTTCTATTTTAGCCCACTTTTACACATGTATCATTACAGAAACTAAAATATGAACACGAGTTTTGGTACTTCTTTCTTAGTCTAAAGAAATGAGTGATTTGATAAACCAAGTGGAGAAGATATTCAAACTGTTAATTAATGTGAAAGTTACTGACTCAAGAACAGACATTTGATAAGTACTAGTATATTCAACTGTGTAGTACAATTCTGAACTAAAACGTAATGAGCTGCTTTATGACTTTTATCTTTTCTACAATATAGATTTTTAGATGCTTATGTTCACCATGGTAACTGAAATAACATATATAAGGTATGAGAATGAGTTAATAGTTGGAGAGGGGCTCTTACACTGATTACATTCGAATCTGGAGAATTTGTCTGCTAAATAAAGGTTTCTGGGTAGAATTTGCTGCATATATCAGAATTTGAGACAAACATATTCCAGCCACAGTACAAGTTATTATGGATTCAACTGTTTTATCAGTAAACTGATGTCTGATCTCTGCAGTTGACATTAAGATCTGCAGTTGACATTAAGATAAACAGAAACAAAAGTATATCTAAAAGGTTATGTCAGCTTTTATTTTTATTTGTCTGCTGAAGGCATACAAATATGCTTCTCGAGCCATTATTTTGGACATTTTATACAGACGATTTGCTATACCTTTTCATTTACATGATGGTATGAGGCTGAAAACAGCCTAAAAAATTATCTGCGTAGAAGCTTGGAAGAAAGGGTTAAGACAGTAGCATATCAGAAGCATCTACTCTGTAGATGTGTGAAAGTATGTGTTGACCAAGATGGTTGTGGCATGTGGAATAGATTGCCATAATGGATTCTGGACACGTATTACTCTAAGGTGTTAAGGTGGACATGAGACAGAGGTGGGGGAGGTTCTGATGCAGGGAAGGTAGAGAGTTGAATATACTTAATAGGTATAATAAATAAACATATTGTTCCTTTTGTCATCAAGGAAATGTAATGTGTCAGAATCAATTGGGTATTTTAAGCAAGCTATTTGATCTCAAATGATTTCAATGTTTAACTGTGTTATACCCTCAGTGTACCAAGAATTAATCTTCTTAGATAAACATCAGGAGGTATCAGCTTAAATATCTTATTATAAATAGTAAATTAACTTTTAACTTTTTTAGTGGGCAAGGCAAAAATTAATATTATTTTAATTATTTTTCATTAATTCGGCAATCTTGTTTTGAGCTTCTACAGTCTTGGCCTTCAACCACTCTACTAGAGAATTCCGATATTCAATAACATTAAATTTACTTATGGTTGCTTCCAAGGAAGGGATATTTATTTCTCTCACAAAGAATTTATCTCCCCCAATGGTTAGCATTCTACTAGTATAGAGAGATTTAAATGTCTGATGCAGTAACTCAGGTTCCATAATACATCAGGTCAACGACAATGTTTTGAGAAAAATAATTTGCAGTCTTATTTTGTGGAACAGATAATGTCCATAAGAAAAATAGCACAGCTTCCAAAATACATAAACTCAATATAATTATATATCTTCAGATAGTTAACTAACACATGACTCATACAGTGGCAAATATAACATCTTGTTAAATCTCCCTTCTATTTTAAATAATTCAGATTGTTTTCTCTGGAAATTATTTAAAGAGCTATTTTTACTATACATAAATCATGCACACACACACACACACACACACACACACACACACACACACACACACACACACACACATGCACAGGCACACACACACACACACACACACACACACACACACACACACACACACACACACACACACACACACACACACACATTTTTACCAATTCAAATAACCATGGTACATAAATTGATACTTTAAGGCAATGAATCTCTTTGTTTATTATAAACAAAGTGTAGTGCACCTGTTTCCAAGGGTGCTTGGGAAAAGGACCAGATGAGGAACCATGTTTAGAATGGGAGAAATAGATGTTCCATTCATTTCATGAGAACTTTAGCCACAACACTGACATTTCTTTAACTCATTTCCTTCAGTGGAGCTCTAGATGTTTTTATTGCAACTTCCAGTGGGCAGAGCCTAAGCTTTTTGGCAAAATCAGATTATGTCTTTACATTTCAAATAAATGTTCACATCTTTGGAACCACAGGGGATTACTAAAGAAATGTTAATACAACACATTCTTCATTGCAAACTATTTTATAGTGGCGGTATTCTTTACATTTTAGGTCTTAAACTGGATGTTATAAATCCCTGTATGCACTGTAGCTATTGTATTTATAATATTTTGTGAATGACTTACAATATTGCAATAACCACTTGAGTTACATACATACTGTCTGCAACATTTCCAGCCGAGAGGTTTTCTATGAGGCTAAACAGTTCTGTCCTTGATACTTTGCCACTGAGATATTTAGAGAAACATGACATTTATGACAATATAAATAAATATTATATGAATAATTAATATTGCTTTTCCTGTACTAGACAGAAGTCAAATATCAATGCAGTCATGTCTACCTTTGTGTAAGCTTTAAGATGGAATATTTTGTTACTTTGTATGTAGCCTAGTTTTAGAATTAATAATGCAAATATGAGCAAGCAATATTTGATACCTAGAGGCATCAGTTTGCTGTAACTTCAAGAACACCTGGAGGCATCACTAAGGTGTAATGAGTTAATCCAGCTTTTCTGGGTAGAGGAAGTATATGTAAGCCAATGTACACAAAGATAAAAACTAAAACTTCAGAAACAACAAAAAACAGAGGAAGCGGACTGGTAAATAAGGCATGGACTATTTATTATTGTAAGCGCTTTCGGCCAAGACAATGCTCAGCCTTCATCAGACAAAATACATTAAACACCGCACTCTATATATATTCACTCTAACAAGAATCAAGTTAGAAACTAATTAATCAATTAACCAATCAAAATGTCATCTCAATTAAAACCCCAACATAATTACCATTCAAAGGTTAAAATACCAGTCATACATTAAAAACCCATTCAATTTTTATTGTTTTTGAAGTTTTAGTTTTTATCTTTGTGTACGTTGGTAATTCATTGGAGATGTCTGGTGGAAACGGAGCTACTGGTATGCAGAGTGGGCATTATAGGACTAATTCACAGCCATTGTTTTCACAAGATGTGGAGTGAGAATCCGATGCTATTCGCAATTCAGAGGATGCGAATGCTCTGGGTAACCTAACCACGCTAGTTAACCTTCTGTTAACTAGAGTTGATGACTTATCACAAAAGGTTGAACTGAATGGAAATAGGAACCTTCCTGGTACATCTGTGGTTTCTAGAGGGAACACTGAGGCGAATGCTTCTCCAGGAGCGCACCAGGGGAATCAGCGGATGTGTCAGCCTGTAATTTGTTTGAATGATTCACCCAGGCAGCCTGACTCTAATAGAAGCATACGAAGGAGTAGTGGAGATATAACTCGCGAACAAGGTAACGAGTCACCTGAAAGAATGAATGGAGCTAGTAACTCTACAGCCATACCTTCAATGGCAAACTTTTTGAGTAAAAAAGACTTCTTTGGCCTATCTAATAACTCCGACAGGAGTTCTGTGAACTAAGAAGGCTCGGTGAGTAACTTTGTTGATAAATTGAACATTTTTGATCAGAAACTGTTTAGGTGTAAGAAATTGCAACTGGAGGTTGCATACCTGCAGGAATGTATTTCCAAGAAGGTAATTCCTAAGGGTTTACGCCAGTGGCGTTATCCTGCAGGTTTGGTTAACTATTCTTTATACCATCAAGAACTGTTAACCTTGTTTGATAAACAGGGCTTTGATTTTCTGCTTTCACTGATTAACATCTATGGTTCGGAGATCATAGGACTTAAAGAAGAGTTAGAAGTATTGGTGTAAGAAATTGCAACTGGAGGTTGCATACCTGCAGGAATGTATTTCCAAGAAGGTAATTCCTAAGGGTTTACGCCAGTGGCGTTATCCTGCAGGTTTGGTTAACGATTCTTTATACCATCAAGAACTGTTAACCTTGTTTGATAAACAGGGCTTTGATTTTCTGCTTTCACTGATTAACATCTATGGTTCGGAGATCATAGGACTTAAAGAAGAGTTAGAAGTATTGGAGTCTGGCTTATTACAGGACAATGATTTTGCAAGATACAAATATGATTATTTGAGAACTTTTTCAAGTGTTGAAGCATTTATTTCTAAACTTGTTGTTAATAAAAAACGGAAAATGGATAGAGATATTTATGACTATGAAAATAACAAAGACTATCCCCCTCCCCCAATAGTGGGACATCATTTAAGTAAGAGAGGGGTAGTTAATGATACAGTCACTACCCCTGATGATAACAGTAATCAAGAACAGCTTCCAGTTCGTAGAAGTGAACGTATTAGGAGCCAAGCTAATAATAATAATAACAACAATAATGCACAAGGCCAAAATCAAAATCAAGAACTTGCTCAAGATGAAAGTGACCAGGGTTTTTCCAGGGGCAAGAACAGGCCGAACAACAACAATACCCGAACAAACAACAGGAGTCAAGCACAGAGGAGGAGAAGAGGGAATCAACGGAGGAGATGACATTCCCTCTAATGACAGGACCTAAGATTCTTACAAGTCAAAATGGTGACTTTAAGATATATAATTACATGGTACTGTCTGTGGATCAACCTCTGATTTACTTTTTTTTCAAAAGGATTGTCGTTCATTCCAGATAGAAGGGGTGAACTAGTTAAAACTATTATTGACCTGAAACTGTATGTTAGGAAGCTGAACTTGGCAGTTTCTTTAGGGAATACTCCTGCACTTTTTAACACCTTTAGAGTATCAAGTGTATTTAATCCACCATTAAATTGTGTGTTAAACACTTTTGAAAAACTATGTGACACAGATATAAAGGCTAGACTAACTACTAATAATCATTTTTCTAAAATGAGATGTAACATTTTAAAAGATGAGTTAGATTTCATCTCACTTCTCAATGAATGTAAAGTTAGAGTCATGAAGCCAGATAAGGGAGGGGGTTTGGTGTTTATGGATGAATATCTATATGAAAGCAAGATGTTGAAACATTTACAGTCTGATACCTATTTGAAATCCAGCTTGAATGAGGTCCATGCAGCCTATAAGAAAATCAGGGGTGTTTTGGATGACCTCTTTCTGGAAGGTAGTATTGATTGTAATACCTTTCATTTTTTGTTCATGCCAGCCCCTAAAATTCCTACCATATTTGGTACACCAAAAATTCATAAAAATCTAGTAGATCCCCCACTTAGGCCAATAGTGGATGGAAGAGGATCTATTACTTACGCGTGTGCCAATTATGTTGATGGGATTCTTAAACCATTGATACAGGATGAACCCCAGATTTGTAAAGATTCCTGGAATTTTTTGGAGAACATAAACAAAATTGAATACAGCTTGGAGTATGTCTTCCTAGTAGTAGATGTGAAAGATCTATATATAGTTATTCCACACCAATTGGGTATTGATTGGACAAGAAATTTCATGATTGCCAAAAATGCCACTAGTGTGGAGATGTATGTAGTGGAGACTCTTTTAGAGTTGGTATTATCAAATAACTTTTTAGTGTTTAAGAACCATTTTTTTCTTCAAAATACCGGGATAGCTATGGGTTCAGCCTGTGGGTGCAGTTTTGCAAACAGTCTAATGGCATTTTGGGAACGTTATTTGCTGTTTAATAATGAAATGTATTAACAACATGTCACTTGGTATACTAGTGACCAAGATGACATGTGTTTTATCTGGAAAGGGCCCCTTAATCTGATATCTGACTTCATAGACAGCATTTCTAGAATGACTGACTTCTTAGAGTTTACGTACTCTATAGGAGTTGATGAAATAAACTTTTTAGATGTAAAAATAAGTAAAGACAAAGTAAACAACAAGTTTAAATCTATGATTTACAGAATGTTAACTTTTTCAAACAGTTACCTTCATTTTTCAAGTTGTCACCCCTTTTATCAAAAAAGAAGTGTAGTAAAGGGGCAGTTTGTTAGGGCTGCCAGGATGATATCAGATGAGGTCGATTTTATTAAGGAATGTGACAATATAGGAAAAATGTTTTTGAGTAGAGGGTATCCTGATCATTTAATAAAACAGATGAAGGATGAAGTGCAGGTCAAAAGAAACAACGGACACTTCTTGCCCCTGTTGGGTGGTGGCACGATGGATAGACAACTTAATGTCAATACAAACAAGGCTACCACGGCACTACCTAGGATTAATTTTTTTGTTTACATTCAGTGTAGACCATCAAATAATTAGGGAAATTTTAGTTAAGAATTGGAGTATTATCCTAGAGGATAGGGGTTTAGTTAAAGTTTTAGGTACACACCCAAGATTTACTTATAGAAGGGGTGTTAATCTTAAAAATCTTGTTGAAAAGACTAAGGTTAAAACCAAAGATAAGGCCGTGGGGATACGAAAATGTGGAATGTGCCCACAATGCAAATTCATCCTCCCTGGTAATAAAATTAACGTTAATAGGAAAAACTATTTTATTAATGGTAATTATAACTGTGAATCTAGGGGGGTAGTATATGTTGCCTTATGTGAGAAATGTCCCTCCTTCTACATAGGCAAAATCGAGAGGAGGTTAGGGAAGAGAATATATGAACATCTTTACGCCATAGGGAGGAAGGATTTGACTAATGCACTCGCTAGGCACAATTTAGAGTATCCAGAACATTGTTTCCTATTTACTGTAGTCCACCAGATTAAAAATGATATTAGGGGTGGACCTTGGCAGTTATACTTGGAAGAGCAAGAATTGTTTTGGCAGATCAGAACATCTGCACATATTCCCCCAGGTTTGAATGATTATACTTCAATTCAGTGTATTCTCAAGTTAAAAGCTCTGCTTAGGTGAATGTTTAGTTGGTGAGCTTCAGTGATTTTATATCTTACTTATATAGTTAGATTTTGTTTTAAAGAGGCAGTGTTAGAAATGTAAGAACTTAAATCCATTTTTAAATTGTTAATTTTATGTGTATTTATAAACATATTTATTATTACTTTATTTATATAGTAGAAGGAGGGTTATTTAATTGTGATAAGTTATTAATAGGAAATGATTAGGTTATACATGGATTCTGAAAAAATCTTGAAAAAATTGAATGGGTTTTTAATGTATGGCTGGTATTTTAACCTTTGAATGGTAATTATGTTGGGGTTTTAATTGAGATGACATTTTGATTGGTTAATTGATTAATTAGTTTCTAACTTGATTCTTGTTAGAGTGAATATATATGGAGTGCTGTGTTTAATGTATTTTGTCTGATGAAGGCTGAGCATTGTCTTGGCCGAAAGCGCTTACAATAATAAATAGTCAGTGCCTTATTTACCAGTCCGCTTCCGCTGTTTTTTTTTGAAGTATATGTAAGCCAGATATCTCTAGGTATGTGAGCACTATGAAATTGCATTCATGGGCCTTCTCAATGAAATGTGATACAAACTGCAGACACTGAAGGGACTTCTATAAACAGTTGTTGGATATTTCTGTGATTGGTGAATGAAGCAGTTAGGATTCTACTACTGTGTGATCCACATGACAAGAAAGTTCTAAGTCCTGCTAGGGAATATTACTCAGGCTGAGGAATATGGTCTAAGACAATAAAGTTGTTCAGACTTTATAATTTAAGTTTGGCTCCCAACAATAGCAGAAATATAATTTGAAGGTCCTGTGTACAGTTTTTGATCCCGTAGTGGTTAGGTCACATTCACTTATTCATCAAATATGCTCTGTATGGTTGTTGGATATTTGAAGAATAAAATAAAGGGATTATATTGTGTTGGCTTGCCCTAAACACAGTGATCTTTTTTCAGTGGCGTAGTTACGTTTTATGAGAACTACCGGAGTCTGATTTTCAACTAATGGTATTTGGGCCATACAGTTCACCCACCTAATGTTCAAAAAGGATAGATTAAAACTCTAATTTAAGATATTAGTAATTCAGAATTGTATTTGGTGTAAATGGAAATTGGTGGAAATCCTTACTTTTTGCATTGGTTTGTTAGTCTGAAGAAAAAGATGGAGAAATTCAAGAATTATGAGGCACCTTATTGAAGATGCAGTTATAGTGACTACCTTGTCAAATGGTCCTAGAAAGAGTATGAAGGACTACAAAGACCTAGTTTGAGAAGTGCAATTTAGTTTTTCTTCAGTGACATGACCCTCTCTTCTGAGTATATCTTTCATATCTTTTATAACAGATTAAGAGGTATAAGTTTAATAAGCTACGCTGTACTAGAGATTGGAATAGCAAGAGGCTAGTGTTCTTTTTATTGTTTCACATTAAAGTTGTCAAATTAAGTGGTAAAGACTTTTATGTATTCAGTTATGTAATGCCCTAGAAGGACTGGCGTGTGAATTAATGTTATTAAAATGTTTAACATTTTAGAATGTATAACTTCATTAAAATATGACTATTAATAATAATCATAACAATGCATAGCATGACCTGTTGTTGTTGATGTCTTTCGACTTTTCCTGGTTAGGGGTCGCCACAGTGGAACTCCAGTCCGCTAATGATCGGCAGTAGATTTTGATGAACATTGAGGTGCCAGCTCGAC
Organism: Protopterus annectens; assembly: GCF_019279795.1. Classification (NCBI taxonomy): domain Eukaryota; kingdom Metazoa; phylum Chordata; order Ceratodontiformes; family Protopteridae; genus Protopterus; species Protopterus annectens. The sequence continues at coordinate 1,726,512,951 of NC_056728.1, forward strand.
GTTCAACCTTCAATGAAGGTATGCCCATTTATGCATGTCTTTCGAATGCCCACCCAACCACAGGGAGGACATGCAGACTCCACACAGAAGGCACTCCCTGCACTCCAGCTGAGAATCGAACGAGAGAACCTCTTGCTGTGAGGCAACAATGCTACCACTGCACCAATGCATAACATGACCTGTATTACTTAAAAATATTAGCAACAAATGCATTATTCTTCCATGTGGATTATGATATAAGTTAAATGTTATTTAACACTGATACAAGGTGTCATGAAGTCTTACTTAAATTATTTACAAAGCAGGCAACTGACTTACCGATCTTGATACAATGCTTGTATTTAAAAAAATGTGAAATGAGGGGGTGGAGCTTAGAAGGGTAAGTGAAATCAGCAATTCTTCAAAGCTCTCAAGAACAATCCAAATAAACATGAGAATAGTATAACTTCTAAGAAAGATTTCTTCACAAACTAATTGGCTATTGTTAAGGCTTGCTCACCTCCAAATTTCATGAAGTTCATTCAAATGTTCCTTTCAGAATTACTTGGAGACATACAGATTGAAGTGAAATGAGCAACTCTAAGCATTTTCAAACTTATTCTTCCCTGTAGAAGGATATGCAGTTGATGACTTCTACACTACAGGAATTATCTATGAAAACAGATGGATTTCAGGAAATCCTAGACAATTTGAGAGAGAGAGAGAGAGAGAGAGAGAAAGAGATAGGGATGTTCAAAACAAACTGATATTTTTTTAATGAAATGATACAGCAACACCAAACCAAAACCTTAGAGATGGAGAATGTCTTAAATGATATGGAATGGAGGCTAAAAGAAGAAGAAATACAAACTGATATTTAATAAGACTTAAATAAGACAAAATGCCTGGTTACTAAACAAAATAGATGACCTGGAAAACCAGGAAAAGAGAAGCAATATAATAATTTTCAGATTAATAGAAAAAGCAGAAGGAGATCATATAACATCTTTCTTAACTTCTCTGATTCCAGCAGTATTAAACCTTAATGAAAGGCTCTCCTGTGGCATTGAAAAGGCACAGAGAGCTATAGGTAAACATTTACCCACCATGTCATCTTCACCTCCAAGATCTACATTTATCAAATTTCTTTCATATACTGTTGAAGAACTGATTCTTAAAACAGCATGGATAAATGTTTCCTTTGAACAATGGCCAAACAGTATAAGATATGACAATGAATATTCACCTAAAATTGTAGAAATTAAGAAAAATGTTGGCTAACTGTGAAAACTCTTAAAGTGGAATTAAAACTCAGATAATTTTCCTGCAAAGATAAAAATACATCTGCTAATTGCTATGAGAACCTTCAATAAGAAGCTACTTTCTTTGTAAGGAATAACAATTCCATACCAACAACAGAATACATGGACTGTTCATCTCCCACCCTAAAAAGTTCTTTGGAAAAAAATCCTGGATTGACATGAAAAAATAGAAACAAAAAACTGAACTAACTACAAGCAACAATGCTAAACCTTTGAAATCCTCTACCACAAAGTAACCAGAACTTGTTTACCATTATACACAGATGTGATAAACACCTTTTGTGGGTTTGGTCATCAGTAAACAAATAAATAAATAAAATGTGAAATTAGAAGGGTTAAACATTTTAGTTAAAATAGAGCTACCCCCACTTTCAGCTTACAGGCAAATGCTTTTAATATACTATGCATGATGTCATCCTTCATTTAACCTTTTAGTTTCAGTTCACAGCAACTTATAACTTACTTATAATGAGTTTTTTAATGTTTAAAATATTCCTCCCTCTTAATATGGTTGTTGCTATAGATTGTATATTTACTATCTGTTTAAGTAATACAAACACCATATATTTCTCTACTTACCATACCATGCAATATCTACCATTTATATGAAATGTAACTATATATGGTTATTTTTATTAAGTATGTTAGCATGAACATAAGAAGTAGAAGCTTTATAATGTGGTGGTTGACAAGAAAAGGCTTAAGATATTGACTTATTTAAATTAGTATTATTCTGATTTTAATGGCAAGTTTGATTAGTTAAAAGTTCAATTAAAGGTACTGTCAACCCTTTTTCTAACTTAGCTCATCCTATTGGAACAGTTACAGTGTCTTATAAAGTATTAGTACAAGATTAGGAATTCAAGCTTTTTAAGCTCAAAGGCATGGACTTGGAGAATTGTTATCTTGAACAGTGCATGCATATTAAACAGGGTCATAAATGCTTGCATCTCTGCAAGTTCCTGAATGACATTACTAAGCAAAATAATGTTTATCATATGCTAGTTACCTTATTCAGTGATATTGGTCTATTGCTGTTATGACATATGATTGCTTTTAATTTAACCAATATTGTATGTAAATCTATAGTGGAGTTGGATGCCAATATCCAGCAACATTGTCTTTTAGTCAGTGGTCTACCCTTTACTTTGGAATTTTTATAAGAATTGAAAGGCATGTTGTCAGTATTACTGAATGTAAGTGTAAGAAGCTGGAATGTGATGCTGACAGTTTTAGTAACACAATGCAGCATATCCATTGCCTAACTCTTATGCTCATCCAGTAAATCAAGTTAACTTGTTTGCTGCATCTAACATGCCAAGTATGCTAGCAATGGCCACCACAGGAACTAATTATGATACTGAGTTACTAATTTATATGGAATATCAAGCTTTAAACAGTTTGGCCTATAACACACAACTTTGAATTATGAGAGCTCGTAAAGGTAATGACATAGTACTTATGGATCATGAGAAATACAACAAGTATATTATGGATATGCTTTCTGACGCCAGTTGTTGCAACATAACTCCAAAATATTTGATTTTACAAAACTTTAGTTATGTTGATGCAGTGTTGCTTGACTTATTGTCCTATTTCTGATCATAATGCTCCCATTCTAAAGCTCCAAAACAACTAAAAATCGATATGATTAGAACGCCTGCCTATATAACAAAATTAAAAGATTTAAATACTGAATAAACTCTGAATTAAATTTTTATCTAGAAACAAACAATATGCATAGAACCAATATAATTATATTTGGGATTCATTAAAAGCTTATTTATACCTTTAGTAGAACATTGACCAGGTACAAATAAAACAGTAAAAGAATGGGAATCAGAAATAACAAACATGCAATCACAACTAGAGGAGGTTAAAGCCAAATATAAAAAGGAAATTAAATCTTTATTAAAAGAAATAGAATATCTAAAAAAAGACACTCAGATATTTTATCACATAAAATAGCCCTGGCCTCGGAAAGTTAAAAATCAACTCACGCGCTATGTCACCCAAGCATTTGCATAATCTATCCAAAACAGTTAAAATGAAATCAAAAAGAAATATTATTTTGGAGATAAAAATTTTTAAAATAATAAATTATATATAGTGATATTGATGAGCTTCTTGATATTTTTAGACATCGCTATATATCTCTAAAGCAAAGTCTGGAAATTATAACATTTTTCCAAATTTAAAATTCAATCCTTCACTCATTAAGAAGATTCATCTTGAACTAAATTACAATTTCCATAAGGAAATCTCCCATAAAGAGATCTTAGATAAAATCAAGCAGCTCAAACCTAACAAAGATCCAAGTTTAGATGGATTAATAGTAGAACTACACGATTCCCACTTTTATACTTTCATGTTTTTCATCAAAAATAATGGAAATTTAAACTCATGAAACAATCCCTTCTTCATGGCTTCATGGAAATGCTCACTAATTATGCCCATATTGTAAGAAACCAATAGTCCTCATCTGTGTTCCTCATATCACCCCAAACAAAGATTATAACATGTTCATGTCCATTCTTTCAGACAGAATAAAAAAGCCTGCTTCTAAGATAATTCAGATAAAACCTTTTTTTCTATACCAAAGAGACAAATGCATGATAATATTAAAATATTATTGATTCTTACAAACTTTCTAAATATTAAAAAAGATGAATATATTCTTATTAGTCTAGTCATGCATTCCTCCCTTACTGACAATAAAACACTACTTTCATTAGAAATGTGTATTTCTGTCTTCTGTACAGTACTGATTCTCAACTGTAATAACCACTTTTCATGTGTATGCACAATCCAAAACTTCTACAATGATCTATTGTTCTCTTATTACAATTTCAGTGAACAGCACCACATGTCTAACAACTGCAAATGATTGAACATAATTACCAGTCATGGAATGGTATAATTAAATCCGTATTACACTCCAAAATGCCCAAAAAACACCAAATGGACACATAAACTATGTAACCACAGCTGAAGACAAGGCAGTAGTTGAATCCAAATTTAATCCACAGACAACAAGAATTCTAGTTAAAAACTTCAGGTTTCCAGTAAAAACTTCAGTTAAGCGTTTTCTTCCCAATTAATGTAGGACTTCATCAGAACAAAGTTAACTTACCCGCCCAGCAATTTTACGTACATCTTACTCCACCCATTAAACACAGTCCATTAACCACCGATCAATTATTTAAAGAAAGAGCTATATAAACTTTCTTAGGTTCATAGGTTCATAGGTTCTTACTAGGCTGTCTGCCCTCGGGCATTTATAAGTCTAGCCAGAGTGTGTTTGGCTTTCCCAACCCATTTTAAAATAATTTTGCTATGCCCTTTTTCGAGGTTAGTATACTGTGCCTCTGTCTAACAGTGACACAGAAGTGATACCCGGAGTAAACCTACGATCTCCCATCCACTCATCAAGATTCCTCTTGAAAGAGTCAATGAGGGAATCTGCCTAACCTGGACTGGGATTTTGTTCCAGAGTGGGTTATGAATCTGTCCCTCCAGCATGTCATATTTATTTCAGTGCTGAGGTTCAAGTCTCTTGAGCGCGTAGCTCGATGGGATTTGGATTTTCTGAGGTGCAGCATGTCCATTAATTCTGGGTTGGACATGGCTTTATACGTCAGGCACAGATAGCCTCTGAGCAGGCGGTATGCCACTGAGTAGAGCTGGAGTTTCTTTAACCGGGCAGCATATGGCATCTGTTTAAGCCCTTTGATCCTCTTGGTGAGGTACTTTTGGGGTCTTTCCAGTTGCTGCAGGTGTCTGGTAAGGTACATCCCAAAAGGGGCATTGTACTCAATTATGGGCCTGATGAGGGATGAGTAAAGAGGCACGATGACCTACCCTGATCTAGATGTGAATCCCTTCATGATTAGGTGGGCTATATAAAATGTTTTTCTAACCACTTTGGCCACGTGGTTGTCAAATGAGAGATTGCTATCAACTTGGGTCCCCGGGTCCCTAATTACTTCTTCTGTACTTAATGGATTACCACCTATGTGGTAATTTGTGGGCACTTTGTTTTTGCCAAAGGGGATGACTATGCACTTTTTGGCATTTATCTTGAGGCCATAGCTCTGGCACCAGTTGTCTGTTTCTATGAGGCCCTTTTGGAGGATGCTTGTGTCAGCTGGAGTGTCGATTATGGCACCCAGTTTGCAGTCATCTGCAAACTTGGTCAGCCACAGTCCTTCCATGTTGGCCTGTACCTCCAAAAAATATATACCGAACAAGAGAGGTCCCAGGACTGAGCCTTGTGGAATGCCACTTGTAACTGGTTTGGAGTCTGACATGGCTCCAGCAATTCTAACCATGTGGGTTCTGTACTTGAGCCAGTTTGCAACCCATCTAGTGGCATAGGGGTTTATATTTAAGCTGGTGAGCTTATCTATAATGCCCGAGTGGGGTATTGTATCGAAGGCTTTTGCGAGGTCCAGGTAGGCTGTGTGGACCACCTTCCCCTTGTCAATGGCCTTAGTGACTGTTTCAAAGAAATCAACCAGGTTTAAGAGGCAGGATCTGCCCTTAACAAAGCTAAACTGGGTAGGATCCAGTGTCTGTAGGCCCCCAATATCCTTATTTATGAGGTCCATAATGATCCTTTCCACAGCTTTGCAGACCAAGCTAGTCAGGCTTATGGGGCGATAGTTTCCAGGATCTGTTGAGGCACCACCTTTGTGGAGAGGGACCACTGTTGCTGTACGCCACTCTTTGAGTACATATCCTGTAGTAAGACTGAGATTGAACTGTAGTTTTATGTTTGGGTTTAGCTCTTCTTGGAGTTCATGTAGGATGCATCCCAGGACCCTGTCTGGTCCCATTGATGCTGTGTTTTTTGCTTTGGAGAGGGCAGCTCTTACCTGAGCATCTGAGATGTCAGGGGGGGCAGCACTCTGCTGGGATAGATATTTGCCCTTTTGGTGGGGAGGGGGGGGGAGTTTGTGCTGAACCTGTCAGCTAGGATGTTGGCAATGTCTGTGGGTTCGATGTATTTTTTGTCATTTTGGACTAATTCTGAGCATATCTGGGAATTCCCACCCAGGTGCCTAACATAACTAAAGAAAGCCTTGTGATTATCCTTAGTGTCCTGTGCAATTTTTCTCTCAAAGCTGGCCTTAGACGATTTTATGAGTGCCCGTAGTTTTTTGCTAATACTGATCAGAGATGCTTCCTTTTTGGGATTTTGCTCTATCATGTAGTAGCTTCCTCCTTCTATTGTATAGTTTGTTTATGGCTGGGGTCCACCAGACAGGACGTCTGCCTTTGGAGGATTGGGACTTGGTTTTATTTGGGATTGCATGATCCATGCATTCCTGAAGGTGTTCATAGAATGCGTTTATAAAGGATTCTGTGGTCTGGGCTGTATTTTCCACAGGCCCGGGGGCTTGAAGGATTCCACCTCGGTTTTGAGGAGTGTGAAATTTGCATTAGAGAAGTTTTTCACTGTGGTTTTCAGGGCAGGGTGTGGAGTCAGGATGTGAATACCCAGTGAGATTAGTTTATGGTCTGATCTTACCAATGAGGGATACACTTCTGGTCTGGAGCATAGAGTCCCCATGTTGGTGATGATCAGGTCCAGTATGTTTTCCCCTCTTGTGGGAGTGGTAACAAGTTGTTCCATAGCATTTGAGTTTATAAATTCTAGGAACCTTTGGGCTAGGGTGTTGGAGCTAGAGTAATGCTCCCACTCTATGTTTGGGTAGTTGAAGTTGCCCAATATAATGGTGTTTGGAGAGACCTTCATATTTTCCAGTGTTCTCAGGAAGGCCGAGTGGGGTTCCTGGGTTTGGGAGGGTGGTCTGTAGCAGGCTATAAACTGGAAGGCAGTTTTACCCACTGTTAGTTGCACATGGATAGTCTCTGATGTTTCATGCTGTGCCACCAACCTGGAGGTGTGGGTATCTTTGATGAATATTGATACTCCCACTCCTTTTGTGGTTCGGTCCAAGTTTTGGGGCTGAAAAGCATGGTATGAGGTATAACCTGGTAGTGCTGGGGTGCTCTCAGGAGCCTTAAACCAGGTTTCTGTTACTGCACAGATATCGATGTTCTCCATGCTAAGGAGAGTTTCAAGAGCATGCATCTTGAGGTTTAGACTTCTGGCGTTGAGTAGCATTACTCTTAGTTTCTTATCCCTTGTGATACCTATGGAGGTGGGTTTATCTTTTGAGCCTTGCCTAAAAAAGGCACTATGGGGGTAGCAAGAGCCTTTGTCAATATCCAAAAGCCCAGGGGTGACAGGTGCAAGCTGTCCCTAGCGAAGCATCGTGGCTTTTTGAGCATGTCATCCCAGGCTGACAGGCATTGGATCCCCTTTGAATGACACCAATACTTAAGCCAGTTGTTGAAATTGATCATCTTGTCTTCATATTGTGGCATAATTCTTGGTCAGGGTAAGATGCTACTCAAGGTCAGGGTCATACCGGCCTGGGCTACATGCTCAGAGAGCTCCTCTATGTCTCTTTTCATGTAGTCCAGGGAGGTACATTTCAGGTCATTCACACCAGCATGGACAATGACTGAGTCATATTTGTACTTGCCTTGGAGTGACCTGAGTGCTTGTGTTATGTGGCGGATCCTAGCACCTGACAGGCAGCTCACCGTGACGTTCTCCTTGTTCAGCCTGGTGAGTGGGACGTCAGTGTGCCTAACGATAGAGTCACCTATTACAAGTGTATCAGGTGTGTTGTTTAGCCTTAAAGGCTGTGACTGTTCGGCACACTGGCTTTGTGAGCTATGTGTTGTACGTGTTTTGTTTTGGGGTAGCGGTTGCGTGGGTATCTGCTTTGGAGGGCTCTGCTGCTTAGGCAGATTTTTATTTAGAGCCTCTGAGTATGTTTTTGTATGTTTATGTGTTTGGTTTGCTGTCGTGGTAGGTCTATGTGAGACTGGAATTGTAGTGAGTGTGGTTTCCTTCTCCTCCTGACTGGTTACGCCAGTACTGAATTGGGAGAACTTAGCCTCCAGTATGGCTATATGATTGCATCTCTCACATGTGTTGGAATTTGTTGGGAGGAGGAGAGGGTTGTCTGTGTACATGAGGCAGTTGTAACATTGCCTCAAGATTCCCAGATTCACCAGCTGGACTGGAGAGGAGATTGACAACTGACCTTTGGACATGCTAGAATAGTATTGGGAATTCCTTTATAATTGAAAAAAAAGGGCTAATGGGGAGCAAGGTACTCAAGGGGAGTTTGTGAGGGTGTAGTGCTTTTAATTTTTTAGTGCTGACTTATATAATTGCTTTAGTGGGCAAGTGCCAGATAACTTAAATGCAATGTGTTACAGGTAACTTAAATGCAAAAACGACAAACAGTAACTTTCTTTCAAGTGAAACAAGGAAATAAGTACACTAAGCAATGCAGATATTACTAGGGATCTGCAGAAGTGCTGAAAAGCTGCGTTTTAGGTGGAATTAGTGTTTCAGGGAAATAACAAGCAAACAAACAACAAGCATACAAACAAAGCTATATTCAGCAGGCCTGGATCTAGTCTATGCTACAGCAAACAAGGTGTACCAATTTCAGTAAGAAACAGTTCAAATATGCAGGCACTATAAGTGTGCATTTCCATGTAAGAAATTACATCATTATCAAAAATATTTGTATAAATTCATATTAAAATACATGTGCAAAATTCCACATTTAAAACATAGATATTTTTAACCCAAATTATTTCTCAATTTTAAAACACTAGAAATACTAACCTTTTCATTGATACCTGGATTTTGAGTTACATCTAACTGCAATTGCCATTTCAGCTCACAAATATCCAGGTATATATCCAATATTTTCCCTTGTGTATCTTTAACCAATTGTTGTACAACAAGAAATTTTAAAACTATGACTAGCAGACTCTTTTATGTGTCTACTAAGTGCATTGGTCAATTTACATTTTCTAATGTCCATAAGCTGTTAATATATACTATCCCTTAGATGTCTGCTAGTTTTCCCTATATAGAAACTGGTACATTCCTGACATTTGGCCATATACACCACAGTTTTACTATTACAATTAAAATGACCTCTGATATATATTTTTCTACCATTCAAAAATAGATTTCTCCTTTTTCCAAAATATAGGGTTAATAAAGGCACATACCACACTTACAGTTAACTGGCTTTCTGTTAACAAGTCCATATCCATTGGAGCTTTCCAATATATTTTTAAAAGATCTATCATTCCTATATACTATATTTGGTGTTTTCCCAACTTTTTGACCCACCATTTGATCAAACTGTAAAATATCCCAGTTATTCCTAATGGCTTCAACCACATGGTTGGAATCAAAATTATAGGTGGTAATAAAACTTGCCCCATCTCTTATTACTTGGTCCCTTTTGTACACCATCATTATTCCTCCAAATAATGGTTGATACATACCCCTCTGTCATTTTTTCACAACTTCATCTCTGACATTATTCAAAAGTGTTTCAGGGTAACCCCTCTTGGCAGACATTCCCATTATAAATGTCACCTCCTCCACATAATCACATTCTCTGATAACCATCCTGGCTGCCCATACAATTTGTCCTTTAATAATTGACTTTTTTTGATGGTACTCGTGCCAACTTCCAAATTCCAAATAGGAACTGGAAAACGTAGGTTTCCTATATATCATGGAGACCATGTGGTTTGTTTCAGCACTTATTCTCAAATCCACATCAAATATGTTATATTGGTTTTACTATAAGTATGTGTAAACTTTATAAAGTCCACCATCATATTTATGTATGCCAGGCATTTATTCAATTGAGCCTTAGCCCCTTTCCACACTAAAAAAACATCCAAAAATCTAGTGTAATACATAATAAACTGCCAATATTCACTTATCAGTACAAATTCCTGCTCTGAATATGACATGACAGGATGGTTACTAGAGAATAGGATTTTGTGGAGGAGGAGGTGAAATTTATAATGGGAATGTTTGCCAAGAGGGGTTACCCTGAAACATTTTTGAATAATGTCAGAGATGAGGTTATGAAAAAAGGACAGAGAGGTATGTATCAACCATTACTGGGAGGAAATGGAAGTGGATTAATGACAGTGTACAAAAGGGACCAAGTAATAAGAGAAGGGGCAAGTGTTATTACAATCTATAATTTGGATTCCGACCATGTGGTTAAGGCCTTTAGGAATAATTGGGAAATTTTACAATTTGACCAAATGGTGGATCAAAAAGTTGGAAAAATACCAAATATAGTTTATAGGAAGGATAGATCTTTTAAAAATATCTTAGAAAGCTTCATTGGATATGGACTTGTTAATAGAAAGCCAGGTAACTGTATGTGTGGTATGTACCCTTATTGCCCCTATATTTTGGAAATAGGAGAAATCTATTTTTGAATGGTAGAAACATATATATCAGAGGTCATTTTAATTGTAATAGTACAAATGTGGTGTATATGGCCAAATGTACTACATTCTATATAGGGAAAACTAGCAGACATCTAAGGGATAGAATATATGAACATCTTATGGACATTAGAAAATGTAAATTGACCAATGCACTTAGTAAACACATAAAATAGTTTGTTAGTCATAGCTTTAAAATTTCTTGTTGTACAACATTTGGCCAAAGATGCATAAGGGAAAATCTTGGATATACACCAGGATATTTGTGAGCTGAAATGGCAACTGCAGTTAGATGCAACTCAAAATCCAGGTATCAATGAAAATGTTCGTATTTCTAGTGTTTTAAAATTGAGAAATATTTTGGGTTAAAATATCTATGTTTTAAATGTGGAATTTTGCACATGTATTTTAATATGAATTCATACAAATATTTTTGATAATGATGTAATTTCTTATATGGAAAGTTTATGTAGGTCATGCTTTAAATAATTGATTGGTAGAGAAGGGAATGTGTTTAATGGGTGGAGTAGGATGTATATAAAATGGCTGGGTGTGTAAGTTAACTTTGTTCTGATGAAGCCCTACATTAAGTGGAAAGAAAGTGCTTAACTGAAGTTTTTACTGGAATTCTTGTTGTCTGTGGAATAAAATTGGATTCAACTACTGTGGTGTCTTCAACTGTGGTTGCACTCCAAAATATATTGCAAATGACTTTTAAAACATTATGGCAGCAGTTGTTTATTTACCTCTTAATAAGTATTAATTACTTTATAAACCTTTTCTAACGTTTTGATGTCTGTGTTAGCATAACAAATTTGTTGCCTTTCTTGGTTATTCATGAGTCAATATGGTGCATAAATTCAGACCAAGTTGCACATTGCTATGCAAATTAGACTAGTTCTTCTCCATGTTTATGAATTGTAGTATTACACAAACATTACAAACTACATTGGTGTATTCCAGATTTTCTTTGATTGTGAACATGCATTACAGGGCACATATATCTGAAACAGCCTTGGATGCTCTTTGTACATTTCTGAACTCCACAGCAGTCCACACCAATGACAAACCATTTGCAGAGTTGTGCTGCTTGACCTAAAGTAGCCGATGGAAGAATATATGTGTTAAATTCAAAATGGATTCATCTGAATGTGAGTTTGAAAGCAATACAAAGTTTAATCCCTTCCCATCCAACACTGTATGTCACACTCTACCAAGTGATACATGTTGTTGTGTCTTTCTGTTTATTAGGGTCGCCACAGCGGAACTCCGGTCCACTAATGTTTGGTAGTGGATTTGTACGTGCCAAGTTACCAGTCCTGACCCACAACCTTCAACAAAGGCACGCCCATTTATGCATGCCTCCACACAGAAGACGGTCTAGCTGAGAATCGAACGTGACAACGTCTTGCTGTGAGGCAACAATGCTACCGCATCACAGAAATAATGTTTAACATTACTATTCACATTTCTTTCTCCACCACATTAAAAAGGGAAAAAAATGCAACGAGCCCCACTTCACTGCAGGACTTCTGCTGTTACAGTAAGACAGGCGACATGTAAATGTTATCAAGAAATATTACTGTAAACATTTATTGCTATAGATAAAGTTAGAAATAATTTATCATCAATGAAAAGGAGAGGTAAGTGCTTTAATTTAAGAAAAAATAGCATGTGACAAAACTGTTTTGCTTACAATAAACCTGTTAATTTTATCAAAACTTGGCCTAACGAGCATTCTAGTAAAAAGGGTTTGGTCAAGGTGGGATCACGTCCAATAAGAACAGGTTCGAACCCTGCTTAATGCAGCCTTCACAGTACTTTCCTCATTCTTGTTCTGGCTCTTTGAATGTTGTCACAGCACCTGTGAAGGTTGCATTCGTGGCCGGTCCGTGAAAGAGACCTTAATCATGCTGTACCTTTTGCATGACTCATGCCTAGAGAAGATCCAGGTGTGCATGTGTCACAGTATGTGGAAGAAAATCAATATCTGGCAGGAGCAGGGCAACTACCTGTCAACTCTGACAGGGATAAGCTGCTAGAGTCAGCAGTGCCATCACAGTTATGATGATTTGCAGAAGCATTGTTCTGACCTGCTGGCAGACTGGGTTAACCAGGTTACAGTGAAAAGGCCAGAGTTCTAAAGCAAGTAAAATGTTTAATCCATAGCTATGTATCTATATAGCTTTATCTATATCTATATCTATCTATATATTTATCATGCAAAAATGGGGTTAAAAATTGGACAAGTACATGTACTTTAAGAGTCAGATATCTTTATCTGAAAATATTTACTTGAAGTGACATTCTGAAATGCATAAAAAAGGACTAGCTTTTATATAATCAGACATCCACCTGTTTCAAGAAAGATATTTGTATTGACCCTTTCAATTATTTTATTTTAACTTCTACCTTAATCTCCAAATCTAATTATTCACATTTTTGTTTATTTATGATCCAAATATTTATATTCTTTGTAGACTTTTTCTTCAATATTGTTTACTCTACTGCAACTTAAGAGAACAGTGTTCAACATTTTCCTGAAACCCACACTCCTTTGCATTCCCTACCCTGTAAGAATTAACCTTATATTTTACATTGGATTTAACAAATATTTTTAAGGATCTCCTCCACATAGACTCAAACCATTTGTGTATTTTCTTTTATGTAGACCCCCTTTTGTTAATACTTCAAGACAAATTATTTTCCTCATATTCATCTTTATAAAAACTCTCCATGATACTTTAACCAAATGCCTGTCTATTTTACCCTATCTTACCTACTTTTACAAAATGTCTGCCTATTTTTCAATATCTTATCTAACTTTACTTCACATAAAAATTATATTGAAATTCATACAATTGTACTTTCCCAAAATTAACTCTTTTTATACAATGGATTACTTAAGACATTATATCCACTACTGCTCAATGTCTACAAAAAAAAAAAAAAAAAAACAGTCCCATGTTATATAACATATGCCTTATCTGTGTTAACCTTGAAACTTACCAAAAGGAATGACATTATTAATTATTTTTCTCTCTCCCTATTTGAAATATATAAATCTGCCAAATAAATTGCAATTCCCATAAGACTCTGATTTATACAAATATACCTTTTTGAAAGATATTACTACCTTTCAGACTTAATACCTCTCACAGTCTCATCAAAGCATTATTGCACTGGTTTCTACCCATTTATTTGAGCCACTAAGATTTAACTAAAGTCAGTAATTCCTTCACCTGTTCCCCGGGAGTCTCATACATGTCTTCTATTCCATGCTTCCCCATAGTTTCACACAACCTTCAAAGAAATCTCTATGGAAGGATGTGTGGGTAGCTGTGTTTCATTGCCTGGACTGGGTACGATGGTGTTGAGGCTACAGTGCTGACATGAGACTGTTGAGTAGCAGGCATCATGGCTGATATGTGTGGCAGTGTGGACCTGTGGGCCTACTGTAAGGGACATACTGAGAGGCATGTCATGCTGACTTACACAATGCTGACACCTGTGCAACTCAACATTCATCTGATAGCATCTCACTGTACAATGAGGAGACAAGCCACTATGTTGAAAAGACAAAACTAAGAGAAGGACATGTGCAAAGACTGGAATGTTATATGCTAAACAGCTGCCCAGATAACATGGCTGTAGGCAGACAGTGTTATGCCAGGTGGAAATATAAATAACAGGGTCTACACTGAAGTGAAGCATCAGCAACATGTCATTAAGGATCCCACCACATAACCCAACACAAGTCCCCAAAAAACCTTTCCTTAACACATTTCTCCATCCCCACTGACCACTGAGTATTAGGATGCCCTCCCTACCAGGACATCAACCCAGGCATGTTCACATCCACCCCACCTAAGACTTCCACCAATCCTCCTCCCAACTTATAGCCAGACTCAGGTACTGTGCACTGCTCAGGGATATAATGACCACCCTGCATATCATCTACCAAGTAATATGCACTGCAGGAAGACAGAGTTGGTCATCTCACAACAAATAAGTAGTGTGTGTAACCTATGAGCATGTGTCTTCTGCATGTGAGCATGCACAGCAATACATACACACACACATATATATATATATATATATATATATATATATATATACAGGTTTTATAGGTTCATAGGGTCATAGATGTTTACTAGGCTAATGACAACAAGGGCCTTTTTAAACCTAGCCATGCATTCCAAATCGCTGACATGTTCTGATACCTTTGATAAGTGTAAGCATGGGCCTGTGAGATGAATCATTTACAGGTTACCTGTTTCCATTACAGATATAGGTGCCAAACCAGGGATACATTTCCAGTTTCCCATCCAGTTGTATAAGTTGCACTTGAGTTAGGTTAGGGAGGAACTCTGTTTCACATGGATGGGCAGCCTGTTCCATACACGGGGTAGTCTCTAGGATATATACCTATCTCTCCAGCAGCTCCTATTTATATCACAGGCAAGGTTTACATCTTTAGAATGGATAATTCTGGTATTGTTTGTTTTGTGGATATGCAGGAGGTCCGTAAGAATGGGGTCTGACAATGCCCTGTATGCCAGATTTAGATCTCCCCTCAAAAGCCTGTAGGGGACAGAATACAGGGATAGGGCCTTGAGGTGGTCTGCATATGATATATTACTTACAGCCTTTATTTTTTTAATGAGGAACCTCTATGAACATTCCAGTTATTGGATATGCCTGGTTAGGTACATACCAAAGGGGGCATTTTAATCAATGGTTGGTCTGATGAATGCCGAATACAGTGAAACAATGAATTCCTTGGACTTAGATGCCATACCTTTGTTTATTAGTTGCACAGCATAACATTATTTACTCACCACTGTAGACACATGATGATTAAAGGCTAGATTACTATCTATGTGTGTCCCTAAGTCCCTGACTACTGGGTCAACTCTAAGTGGTATGTTGTCAATATGATAGTTACCAGGGATGGATGACTTCCCAGAGGATACTATTATTCATTTGTTGGCATTTAGTTTTAGTCCATGGATCTGACACCAGTTGTTTGTCTGTGTCAGCCCTTCCTGGAGAACATTGGTGTCAGTGGGAGATTCGATGACAGCTCCTAATTTGCAATCATCTGGAAATTTAGTCAGCCATAGACCACATTGGCCTTGATGTCTGAGAAGTAAATGCCAAAATGGAGTGGTCCAAGGAATGATCCCCAAGGGATTCCATTTGTGACTGGCCTCTTTGTAGAGGTGAACTCCCCAATTCTAATTTCCTGGGTACCGTCTGTGAGCCATTTGGTTATCCAGTGGGTGATATACAGGTTTGTTCCTAACCTCCTGAGTTTGTCATCAATTCCCGAGTGGGGTATTGTGTCAAATGTCATGGTCAGGTCAAGGTAGGCAGTGTGAGCAATTGTCCCTCATCCATTGCTTTGTTGACCTTCTCAAAACATCCATCAGATTGGGTAGGCATGACCTGCCCTTGAAAAAAACAAACTGGGCTGGGTCCAGTGTCTGGAGATTTACTATATTTCTATTGATCATCTCCATGATAATTCTTTCCATGGCTTATTGTTTAAAGAAATAAGACTTGATAATGATTATATATGTATACAGAGTGTGGATGGTGTCAGAGCTGAGTAGAAATGCTATAATAAATTCTTATGTAGCTTTCTCTGATATCTATGAAAAGTATGGCAGTGGTAATAGGCAAGGTGGAGCACGTTTGCAAACTAACGCAGCGCTTGTACAGATAATCATACAACTCTTGGCAGTGGGCGCAGCATAGAAGTTGTGGGCGGCTCTTTCATAAATCACTGTATTTATGTAGACACTAATCCCCACAGCTGGATACACCAGAATGGGATATGTCAGTAGCATCAGACACTCTCAGGCAAGATTGTGCCATGAATCCATTTTATATTAGGGAATCTCATAGGCGTCCCCAGTAAGGCACTCAAGTGCTCCTTATGAATCAGAAAAAAAAATTACTTTCCTTAGGGCACCACATGGGAGCTCTACCAGTATCTGTGTCATTGTAAGCCATGACCATTTACCAGGTAACTGTCTTGAGAACTACAGTAACACTTTTGTGGTTACATATGTTGATTATGTTGACATGAGATGCCCAATATCAGGCAGCTAGTTAGCATAACCGGTCATGGTGCTACCATTGCATATGTAAAAATACAAAGTGTGTGAACACTGACACAGAAAGTGTGTACATGATGCCTAAATATGTTAGCACTTCTGATCTTTATACAAATGCAAAATATTCTTCCACATCTCTGCATGAGGTCACTGAGCAAAGCATGCATGCTCAATGTGCTTTGCAGGTAATTATGCATGTTAATGAAGCTAATCAAACCTCTTAGCATGACACTGGTTAGCTGCACAATGAGAAGAACATGCAAGTCAGAAACATTGATTCAGATGTGGCTTATGCACTAGAAGCTTTGAAACTGTGTGATGAAAGCAAGGTCTACCACGGGCTCATCATGCTACAGAAGATTTCCACAGAGCAAACTGTAAAGTAGGAATTTATCTTATCTATACTAAATATTATAAGTCAAGAGATCTTGCAGAAAGATAAGTGAGTAGGGAATGGTATTTCACTGCTGTCTTACTGCTGTACGTTTTTGGTCCTTCATAATATCTGTGACACCGCTCAACAAGATACTTTTGTTTATGTTACCGGTTTTATATTGCAGCAATGTTGCAGCTGTAAGGAGGGGAGCATACTGTGAATGAGGGTCTATTAAGTGAGGGTCTTCTGGAAGGGCAGGTTTCATGGTGGGTAATTAATGTTGCATGGTACATTATACATAAGTTAGAAGTCATTCGTCCAGTTACACTGTACCTGTGTCATAGTTTTACCTGCAAGCAGACATGTAGCTATTCTGGCAGTCAGTGCTGTCCCCCATTCTTGCATCTGGTGCCCCCTCAACAAATATATCAAGTGGCCTGCTACAGTCTGAATATCACACATGGGCAGCACTGCAACCAGGGCCACCGAGAGAAAATCCGGGCCCCGGTACAAAGAAGGTGTGTGGGCCCTTATACAGAATTCTACACACACATGTAAGTGTGTATGTGTATATTATTATTTATTTCTAACAATCGTAGATTACATTGATACATTTAGATATGTATGTATAGGTATAAATGTAATAATAAAGTAATATATTTATAATAGTAAAAGACGTTTATAATAGCATTTATTGTTTGCCGAACAAAGGTGCTTTCCTGGCCTTTTTCCTAGCGGAACTAAATTACATAATCAAAATTAATTTTGCTACATCAGACTCAATACTGAGTCTTGCCAAATCTACTAGTCGCACTTGTGACACAGTGGTTATTAGAAATTTTTTTACCAGCTTTAGCTTGCTGAATGAGTGCTCTGCAGAGGCGACAGTGGAAAGAATTGTCAAAATTGTCAACAGAATACGCAGACCAATGCATATATTTGGAAAGAGTCCTTCCAGTTTGTACTTTTTCAAGAAATTCAGCAGCTCCAATGGACTCAGCTGGTTCTCTCCAACATTTCATCCATGAACAGCTGGCAGATGACTCATCTCCATTACAAGATCTTCACTGATATCAGCAGGATATTGATTTGCCAGTGATTTTGATTTTTCTTTCAGCTCATCTACAGGAATTGTTAGGTACTTCCAGAGGAAGCTGAACTTCTCAGAAATGTTCACTGCAGCATTGAAAAGAAAACTGTGAGTCCACCAATAACATTATCCAATAGTACATAGAAAACAGACTTTCTGAAATATGTTTCTTCAGGGGAGTCATCCATTTCATGTTGTTGTGACAATTTGGTATCTTCAACATGGAACCTTCTTTTGCGTTTTATGTCACCATGACTTCCAGATAGTTTATTTTCTATGTGTAAATTGGAAGCAACATGCTTAACTTCACTCCACATACCTTTCCAGCTGTTGCGGAGATCTGTCAGTTCTGAAAACAAGATTTTTATGTTGGACGCTTCAACATCCAGTGTTGCATTTCTGTATTGGATAACTTTGTCACAGATATTAACTGGAACAAATATTTTGTACCATACAACAGACATTATCACACAAATGAATGGTGTCACATAAGACAAAGTATCATTAATCTCTGTTCTTGTTTTGGCAGTTAGGTTCAGCTTCAAGAGGTCTTCTAATGCTAATTTGATGCCAGGCAGATGGGCTACAAAGGGCTTCACACTTTCAACATGGTCTGGCCACTGTGTGCTAGATTTGCCATGAAGAGAACAGCCAATACAATTCTGCAAAAGTTTCCATCGATGTGGACTAGCGCTAAACAAGTTATAAACAGTTTGCATAGTTCCAAAGTATGTTATGGTTTCAGGAATACATTCTGCAGCATCATTTCCACACAAACTGAGTGTGTGGCATCCACATGGAGAAAATATAGCAGTTGGACATTGCTCAAGTATTCTTGCTTGTGCACCTTTATATTTTCCTGACATGTTGGCTGCATTGTCATAACCCTGTGCTCGGCAATCAGAGAGTGGAATATCATGTTCATTCAATGTATCTACAATCATCTGTGCTATGTCAGATCCAGTTTTGTCACTGCAGTCAACAAATTTCAGAAAGCTTTCTAGAATTTCAAACTGGGATTCATTTTGATTTACATAACATAGCACAAATGTTGTCTGCTCAACATGAGATGCATCTGGTGTGGAATCAACTATCACTGCAAAGTACTTTGCAGTCTTTCTATCCTGCAAAATGTATTGTTTCACAAGTTCAGAACATTCAGCAATTAACTCATTTTGAGAAACAGCAAAGAGATAATGCACTTGAAGTCGTTCCCCCTTTTCTTGTGACTCTAACTTGCAACACATGTTCTTTTAGAACTGGATCCCAATGAGACAACAACGCTATTAGCCCCAAATAATTTCCATTGTCCTTGTCTCCAATGCACTGTGAACTACCACGCAAAGCAAGCCAACGTTCTCCAAGAAATAGTATAACATCAATGATTCGTTTCATAATGTTGTACCACTTGACAGACTCTGTTGCAATTGATACCTCTAAGAGACTTTCAATGCCCTTATCAGAAGACAGGCATCTTCTTCAGAAATAGTTAAATGTATCTACACCAAGTTACCAGATAGCAACCCTGACCTTATGACTATTGCTTCTCTCATGTTCTTTAAAGGGATGCAACATCACTACATAATTTTCACCACTTTCCTTACTTTAATAATATCACACTAAAATATAAATAAACAAGCAACTGACCATCCTTCTGATGATGCAAGCATAGACTTGGATGTGGAGCTAATGTTGCAACACAGATTGTTCCAAAATAATCGGCAGGGAAAACAATATAATGCTTGTTTAGCATCACTCCAGACAAGCCAATCTCAGACATGTTTCTCACCATTCAAATTTCGAAATGTTAGTATGCTTTCTGGAAAAACTTGGTTATTCATATCTTTGGGAAATGTTTTGGGATTGCCAATATGACATTTCATAACACAATCTTCTATATCCAGCTGAGCAGGAACCTCTGTTACAAGAAGTCCAATGTCAGTTCCAATATTACTCTTTTCTTCACCACGGCCAGATTCTGTAGACATTGACGTACTCATTGCCTCACTTCTCTTTTCATCACTAACATTCACTTGTTCCTTCAAATCTCCTTTTCTCTCATATCCTCCATCCTCCAAATCCACATTCACGTCATCCACCTTTTGTGCAAGAATCACAACAGGATTTACTTGATCTGATGTTTTTTGAAAATCTAAACTGTCTTCATGAGATTCTGTCCTTTGTTTCAGCTCTGCATTTGGCCCACCTTGTTCTAAATCTAAAGTTTCATTTTTGTCAGTTTCTCTTGTTTTGCATTTAACACCAACTTGAAAGAGTGTTTGCAGTCCTTTTTTATTAATCTCATCACATTTTTTTTTCTTTACGTTTTTGAGTTCCAGATTTTTGAGATGACATGTTTAAGGCCGGTACCTGAAATGAAATATAGAACATAGAAATTTGCTGTATTGCTATTGAAAATTTTGTTAGTGGTTCTAAAGTTAGGACAATATTTATTGCTATTGATTTCCGCTAACCATCAAGCCATTTATAGTCTCGAATCTCTCGATAACGTAGACAAAAAGGCACGCGATGTCAGTGGGTCCTTTATGCTACAACTACAGCATTTACAGGAAACTTTACCTGTGGAATTATTTCTTCCTTTGCTTTCCTGTAAAGTCTTCTTTGCAGTCCATGATGAATCAGTGTGGCTCGTATCCCATTTTCTACTTCCTCCCAGGATTTGGCAGGAAAGCAAGGAGGAGTAATCCAAGCAATAAGTTTGAAGCTAGGAATGAACACGTGAGAACACTCGTTGATAGCTACTTTCACAAGTTTTTGCTCATTGAATCTTGAATGCACCATATTATGTCACTCAAAAGTATTTTATCATTGTCACGGCCTTCTATTGCTTTGCACTCACTCAATGCTACACGATCTTGTAAGTAAAAGTTCTCACTCCCTTCTTTGTCTTAGTTTGAAAGGAAGTCTCCTTCTTGAGACAACGACATGTTTTGGTTTTCGTGATTTTTTTGGGCTTCATTGGGCCCCCTTGAGCTTCATAAGCCCTGGAGCGATGTACGGGCTGCACCTCCCCCTCTCCTCAGGCCTGACTGCAACACTCACACCCAGACTGCAAATGCAGTATAGCGCTATTCAGAGATGAATGCCAGTCTAACCTTCCTCAACACCTCATGGCTGTGGCAGTTGCTCACTTTACCCCAGCCTAGCTATACCTCTGCCTCTAGACTAAAGTAATGTGTATCAACTGGGTATTGGCATCACATTGTTTGAAGGGTTCTGATGGGTGATAATTACTTATTATTGATAATTATTGTGGTCCTGCTTGGATGATGCGTATGGGAAGTACATAAGCCATATGTGTATTACTCTGTGGGAATCGTATGCTTACTACATACCATTATGCTAGGGTTATTGTAGAAGTTTCTAAGAGTCTGCTACTGTAAATTGTGTTTGCTGGGATGTGAGGGCACAGGTAACAGTGTAAATGAGTGCACGCACTGGATGGATACCTAACTGCTCTCCAGATTGCTAATATTTACAGGTTGTGTCCATACACTGCTGCAGATGTCAGGAATGTGTCTGAGGTATTACTACAATCACTGTGGCTGGGGAGCTTACACTTGCAGGAAGTCTGTTTTAGGCTGTTCATCCCATAGTTTCCTCAATGAAAACACTTTACTGGCTTCAGTGAGGGGATCAGTCTATGTGATGTGCATTCCAAGGCCTGTGTAACACTTATGATCCTCATATTTATGCTTTTGTGCCAGGATATTATGTGTCAGGCTTAGGCTACTTCAAATGGGATAGGCAATTGGGGAAAAGGACTACACCCATACCCACAAAGGGGTGTCTCTGTACTGTATGAGGTAATCATAGTCAGGTCTTACAGGATGTACTGTTGCAGGCCCAGTCAGGTCTTACAGGATGTATTGTTGTAGGCCCATATCTACCCAAGGGATGCATACTCATATTATCTTATGTCAAAACTAGGTAACTGAGATGGTTGCCCTGTTTCAGTTAATTATATTGCAGCACTGTATGTAACTGGCAGGGAGGTTAATAAACTGTGGCAATCAGAGTCTGTTAAGTGGCTGTGTCACATGCAAAGAGTTTATTGATGTGCTAGTACAGACTGTAGAAAACCTCTAAAGACTGCATGACAGCATTATGTTGGACTATGTGGCCTGACCACATACAGATGTCAGGATATCTGCCACATAGAGCTCTATGTGTGTGTGTGCCTCTATCATCCTCCAGGTAATTTCACACCACTGAACTGTGTGAATAATGCACCCAAATGCTTTATTACATCACACCTTCATAAGGATCCCAGATGTACATGTGGGTAGACCCTTCACAAAGTTCAAGGGCACATGGAGCTTGCTTTCTCTCCCTCAGTGATTGAGTAGCTATGTAGGGGATATGTTATACATGACTGTACCCCATCTTACAGTCTTATGTCTTTGCAATTTGAAGTCATCATGCCAGAACATGGGAACAAAGAAACAGTCAATTATTCCATGTAGTGAATAATACTCTTCAAGCCTCCATCATCTGCAGAATCAAAAAGAAGCTCCATCATGAGAAAGCTGACTGGGATTTCCATGAGCATGGCTGTGGGAATATGACAGCTGACATCCACACTTTTGCTGGCTAAAACTGAACATATGTTCTGGTTAGAGGATGGGCCACTAACATGATTGGCGCTGCACAATCTAGGCAGCCCACTTGGCACAGTAGCAGATACCCAAGAAAAGAGTTCCACTGAATAAACCATCTTTGATAGATGCTGAAGAGTTCCTGGCATATCTGCTTGTGGATCTAGAGAGCTGACATCCACAGTGAAATGGTAAACTTTGGTACTGAGCTAAAGAGGACACTGTGTACATCCATCTGTGCTGCCCCAGGTGGTAATGGTTGAACGTGGAGTACTACACTAATAGTACAGTGAATTGATACAACATATAACTATAACTTCTTTGTTTTACAAGACCAAAAAGCATGCCTTATAACTGTCCAAAATGTTGTAGAATATCCACATTTTTGCCTTATGGTTTTGTTTTGTCTGTTCCTCTAAAAATATATAGTTGCTGGTACTTCACTGAGGAATGAAGTCACCTAATAATGATAGACATTTGAGTTTCAGAGTTTATATCCATCAGAAAAGATACACTAATGCAGAAACTGTTGTTACATCAACTTTCTAAGTTAGTAAGTGCAATATTAAAAATCCATCCATGATTTTGGTCCTTTGCCCCCCCCCCCCCAATTACTTTTTGCTTTATACGAACTTTTTGCAGTAAGCAGTTGAGAGATGTCATCAGGGGTTCAGTTACAGAGGCTGCCTGCACAAAGTTAATGCTGCCCATTAACTTCTTGCACCACTCATATTAAGTATTAGTAATATATTCACTGGCTTGCAGATACTGGTGAAAAGATTTTACTTAGTTTTGGTAACTTCATGGAGTTTTTTACAAGTGCAGGATATAGTCTTGTCTGCTGTTGGGGAACTGTCTGTCTCTGCAGATGATGGCAGTCATATCCCTTCATGCTCAGGGGTCAAGGTGTCAGTATTCAGCTCAGGCAATGTGATAGCTACATCCATACCACATTCTTTGGACACAGCTCCTGTGCTTGTATAACCCACCCCACACTCAAGATGGCAACCATAGGAAGACAGGCCTAGTCACATCTGCTTAGAGAGTGATCTCAACACCAGCATCACTATGCCCCTTGGTCACAGCAACTCCATACAGCATAAGGATGACATCAGGGGCAGTGTGCCAGTGGCCAAACATGGCATGGGTGCCATCTTTAATACAAGAGTCGTTAAATAGACGGGCAAATATATGACAAGAGTGACAATACAATATGCCTATTTGGAAGAACCAGAGACAAGCATGCTAATACAATTTATAAGATGATCAAAATTGCATAAAAGATATGTAAATCTTGGCAGAGAACATGCCTCTCATACAAGGATAAAAAGTATGGGTTGGAGGAATGGACCCTTGCCTTATAAAAATAAAGATTATTTACGCAGAGATGTTTGTTGTTGCAGTGTGCAGCAGGAAAAGAAACATATTATACAGCCCCTCAGCTGAAATTCCAACTTCTAGGGTATAACACTTTTGGAAAGAGTGCATCTTGTAAAAAGAGTGCTTTCTATGACCGAAACATTTGGAAAAGACTTGGTGACTAATCCTTCAAAATAATTCGCTTTAGTTATTAAAGGAGCTTCTTCATACCTATAATGATTCAATAAAATGAATGACATATTTGGGAAAAATAAATCACAGATAATATTCACATAAAGCAAACTATTCTAAAAGGCAGTGGTGCATCCATAACTATTCAGAATACTTTACAACTAACAAAAGATATGCTTTCCGTTTCACTGACGCAACACCATCCAGGAAGTATTATTTTCTCATGTGACAGACAAGCCATTTTGCTTGTGCTTAAGGAAAACAAAGTGAATCGATGCTTGGTAAGATTGTGAACTCTGTTTGCATGGATGCCTTTCTCCACAACAGTAACTTAATGATCACAGTATTTCATTGTTTTTATGCTGTATTGTAAAAGTAGCACCTAATATCAGGCTTGATCCATATTACGTGATCAATGAAGTGTAATCATCTTTGAATCTTTAATTGTGAAACTGTGTTTTGCTAATACTCAACTTGCAACGTTTTTTTAGTCCTCACCCTTGCCTCAGGTTAAGGGTAAAAACAGTCCAGGGAGTCCTCTTCCTTACTTAAATAAGAAATTAAATCAGGTAATTAACAGAATTAAAGTCTCAGAGCATTTCTGAAGAAGACTAAAATTCTAATTGCAAAATAGCATTCTTTCATCTTGTTGTGATAAAGCCGTTGCCATTAAGTGATACAATTAATTTATTTGATGGGCAGGTAATGCTAGGAAAATATTTTCATTCTGAATAAGGAATTTCTATAGTTCACACCAATAAATGTATGTGGATTTATGCTTGGAGAAAATCCTTAAATTATATTTTACATCTATTAATAGTTCATCTTATTAGTATTCTTAGAAAGTCCATTCTCATAGATCGTACTAATGAAAAAGTAAATTATTTTCTGTTAAAAAAAAAATCATTTTCAAGAAACACTTGACTGCCAGATACTAGAAAGTAGGTTTATTACAAGAAATGTAAATGTTGACAGAAGCCTGTTAAAATTTCCTCCCACAAATGGAAAGACATTATTAATAAAATAATAGTTTCAACGGTGGGTTGATGCATCCTAAGCACAAGGACTACTAGGAAATCCAGATGATAAATGAGGCCCTATTACTTAATGTCCTAATCTGCATAAAACCAAAGTATAGAAGGAGAAACAAAGAAAAGGAAAGAGTGTGTTCTCTCTTTAACATGTTAAATACAATTTAAAAAAAATCTTTTTATGCCCTACATGTTGCAAGTATGTTCTGGAAATTCACTTTGCAAATACATTCAAGAATTCCAGTAGAAATTAGTTTAGACAATCCAAAACCATTTTTGGTGAGTCATCAGCACACCGCCTCAGTTTTGGGGATGTAAAATTAACTGCCTCATTTCTTCAGGCAAGGCTGGGAGTCTGGAGCCTTCCTTCCTCACTGTTCTTTTTAATTATATCGTTTAATGTTCCCTAAGTTGTCCTAGACTGCATGTTCCAGAACATGACAGCAGGCTTGGTTAGTTCTATGTTTGGAATAACTTACTTTCAATGCTCTGAATTGTAATTTACTCATACAGGACTCACATTAACCTATAGATATAAAGTTAACCAGCTTGTCTTCTTTAATATGGCTGAAGACTGAAGACTAATCATCGGGACAGTTTATTTCTTATTAATGAGCTGGAGTGCTGAAAAAGACTTTAGATATTTAACACCAAGCCCCAAGTGCTCATTAACCCTGTATCTCAAAGAGAAAAATAATGTGACTCATGGTACTTTAAAATCAAGGCTAAGTGGGAATACTCGGAAGGACCTCTGTGCTACAGCTCTTGGAGGTGAGGACAGTAACTGTCAACAACTGATGCTGTGTATAATGTCGCTAGAAAATACAGCTTTGCTATCCACAAAGCACGCGATTTATTATGTGCACCAGAACTTTACACTGGCTTTCATTATTCAGAATTTTGTAATCACATGGTCACCTTAATAAACGTTTCATTGTATATGCTTTTTTTCTGTTTCAGCAGCTAAGTACTTCTTAATCTAAATGACATATCTCATGTAGTCACAAATCTCAAATTATTGGATGTTTGCTTGTATTTCTCTTAAACCTTCTGACAGCCAGTTTATATTGTTATCTATTCATTTAGGACCCTAATTTCTGTTCTAGAAAAAAATAAACATTGTCTGCAATCTGTAACTGGACTTGATAACAACAAACAATATTATGACAGAAAAGTATATGGCTTGAATCATTTCAATTACTAGCAAATTAACTGCTTAATAAGCAATTAAACAACCCATTATTTAAGGAACCACAGTAAAATCTTATTTACTTGGCAAAGAGGTCACCATGCCTGTGCATATACCCTATGTAGTTTCTGGTTCAGCGACTTTTTCATAAAAATATAGAAACAATCTACATATACTTTTCAAGGCAGGGAGTATGATGCAGTATATTAATGGCAGTCTGCTTCTTACTGTGATGGAATGGGAGTATTATGACTCATTCCTTCTCCAGCTAAAGCAAAGGGTAGTCTGGTAAATCAAAATATACTGATCAATCATATTTTTGTATTGTGATACTTAGTTCAGAAGTCTTGGAAGACTGAAAGAAGAGAGATTACTTTAACCCTTTATATGGTGAGCTTCTTTTAATAACAGCATCTAAATCGGTGTGTAACCTATACAGTATTTGCCTTAGGAAATAACATTCCTAACTTATGGCCTAGATATATACTGCATTTTAATCATTAGTCCTTCAAATAATGTCGTTTCATTTACCCCAAATAAAAACTTCCTATCTACCAGAAGTTCATACAGATTATACTAAAAGGTAATCATTATAGTAGCATTTTTGTCATCACTTGGGAATTTATTCTACTAATGAGGTATAGATTGTGAAATATAATAATCTTTCTTAACAATTTGTTTAATAACAGTCTTGCACAATTGACATGACAGCTATTATTAAGGTATTGTCCTTTCAATTTCAACTCTAGATCTTTTCTGTATTCCTTATAGGCAACACATGGTTTGTTCCTTGCCAGTCTATGTGGAATACTGAACAAATTCATTCTCTTTAATCTTTGTCCATAGCTCAGATTTAGCTGATGTTACTGTTTCTGTAAATCTTCTTTGAGTAGTTTCCAACAGTCTAAAGTCAGCTAAGTGTTATATGACATAAACTAAGACTGCATTCAAGCACAGGCCTTACGAATGGCTTTTACGATATGATAAGTATAGATTCATCCCAGAATTCGGTCATCTGGCAGAATCAATCCAATTTTTTATTGTTCTATTTGTTTAGATCATGCACATGATTTTTAGAAGTTAAGTCCTGTTACAGTTATTGTACCGAAGTCTCTTGTTTGGTCTATTAACACAAAGTTTAGTTGAATCTGGCAGTTAGGCTAAAGTTTTGACTTGTTAATGAGTTGTTTCATATGATGGGGTACACGGTTTAATTTTTCCACATTCATTTGCCTGCTATGTGACCTTGACAAGTCATGCCCAGAAAGTGCTTTGGGGAAGTTGGGAATTTGGGCTACCTTCCTTAATGGTCTCTAGGTCTTCATGTCTAGAAATAAAGAAAGTAAAACCACTCAAAAGCAGCAACTAGATGAAAGAAGCATGCAGAACAAACCACCAGCAAAAATCCAGGTTTATTTAAGTGCTTTTCAACAAGTTTCAGACTTCATCAGAATAAAATCACATGATCATGACAAACATATATACACCACCCCACCTAACCATTGGTCAATGTAATTACATAATTTCTTCTAAAACAGACATTATACAAAGTTAATAAAAATTGTTAAAACTTGATATTCTTACAACAAAAACAACTAATAAACCTATAAAAAGTAAATTGATTTTAATTTTAAAACTGTACTCAAGGAAATTCTGTCATTAAGACCTGGTACTTGGCAGGAATTCGTTTTAATCTGCCATATCAATTCCTTAAATTCTAGCCAACCATCCATTAGTCCCCCTCTTGCTCCAAGATCGATATGGTCTATGGCCCCAAACTTAAAAGTATGGGTGGGGCATTCACAAATGTGCTTGTACAAAGCAATGTTTATGTTTTTATTCCTGATGTCATACAGGTGTTGATACACCCTTTGCCTCAGTGCTCTTTTGGTCTTACCAATATATGACTTTATCCACGGAGAAGATGTAGTATCAACCTCACCAATCCACAAATGAGGGATAATCTTTATAGCAAGAATATGTGAGCAGAAGCATGTGCTTGCAGGGGTGGAGGAGTGGTTCATTGCAGTAGTCAAGGTGATTTGTCCTTCTACTTATTGGGTCAGGTTAGGCCAATGGACTATATTCAATAAATTTAGTCATAATGTTAGACTTCTCACTATAGATGTGTGTGTGTGTGTGTGTGTGTGTGTGTGTGTGTGTGTGTGTGTGTGTGTGTGTGTGTGTGTGTGTGTGTGTGTTATATGATTTGTTGTTGCACACATTTCATCACATGCTGAAATGCTGGTGATTTTCATCAGTGTTATAGTTTCTCAAATTATTTATTTTTATTTTATTATTTATGTTATTTTATTTTATATTTGTTGACCGGGCTAGTCTAGCTGGATATATGTCCATTTTCAGTAGAGGCCCAGGGAGAAAAGCTCCAAGACAGATACAAACAGACAAATGAAAGATATTTATATGCATTTAACAGTACATTTCATAAAACTATATAAAAAGCTTAGAGTGAGATATATAAATGTGCTAGTGGCTAAAATAGTATCCAGGTTCTTACTACATGCTTACCATTGCACTACAGATGATTAATTTAGTGGAGAGAGTGCAGTTAGAAAATATATTAGTAGCAGTAATGATAGGTTAGTCAGGGTTGCTACAAGGGCACAGCCAGTGTGTTTTGAGGAAGGTTTTAAGTTTTTGTTTGAAGAGTGGTAAGGAAGGAAGGGAAGAAAGTTCAGTCAGTAGAAGGTTCCAGTTATTTATAAATTATAAAATTGTCAAGACTTCAGTGTATCAACCATTATATAATTCATCATTTTTCCCCCTTACTATAAAATTGTGCATCCCTGGAGATAGTAAATTTAATTTTTGGAGATGTTTGGGGGGAAGCTCATTTTGTTTTTTTTTTCATTTTTGGTAATTGCAAATATAACCTATGGGTTTACATTTGTGATTAAGTTTTTGATGATTTAATTGGAGGCAAAGGGTAATGGCAAATGAGTTAGTTTGATGTTTTGTGTTTTGAACAGTCTTTCCATCATTCATTATATGCTCATACATACATATATATATATATATATATATATATAGATATATATATATATATATATATATATATATATGCATATATATTCTAATGAACATATCCACTGCATGATTTTACGGACTAATATATAATCAACAACAACTACAAATGTCCAGCGTCTCTAAAAACACTTCTTAAACTGCATATGCATTAAATATCAAAGATTTATTGATAACAGTTAAAGTATAGTGAGCAAGCTACATGCAGAACAAACAAGCTGGTTTCACCTAATGGCATCAACAGTGTGAAGCAGGAAGTGGCTAAAATTACATTTAAACTTATATTTTAAGGTACAGTCTATTTTCAATCATATAGTAGACTCAAAGCGGTTAAATAACATTTATCCCTAGAAATTCATTGGATAAAACAAATAAACGTGCATTTATATATGTTTTTAAATAGTTGTTCACTAAATGTTGATAAACATCTAATTAATAACACAAAACACTAAGGAATTATATAATGTAACATAAAATATAATGTATTTAATACACCATGTATTAAGCTAGTGGCTATACTCCTCTCAATACGTTTTGTTGCATTTACATCTAGAAAGTCAAACGGATCCGTTTTACCTACAAAAAAAAAGTTCAAACTGATTTGCATTTAGATATTCAATAAACTGTCCCCACAAATTCAATGTGCCACACCAAACATAGTTTGCATTGTAAGCCTTTCACCAAGAATTGTTTATCGCATACTTTGAGTTGTCACCCAAGCCATATAACAGAATATTCCCACAGCAGAATTTCTAATGTTGAGGCATTTATGCAGTTCTGATGAAGTGTTTAGAGGCCTCAGAAATGGAAACAAGATTTGTTAAGACAGGATATAGAAGAAGTTTAGTAAGACAGGCTTATGACTCAGCTATTAACCAGTCACGGGAGGCTTTGTCGGAGTGTAATGAAAAAGCTGCCGTAGAATGTCAAGGTACATGTACACTTTGATTAATAACCACTTTTGGGTCAAATACTTTAAAGTAAAGGAGGTCATTAATAAACATTGGCACCTCTTGAAAACAGATCCATTTTTGAGCAAAGTTTAGATACCTGCTGCCATTTTGGCTACCAACTAGGAAAAACTCTAGAGGGACCATTTTTTTGGCTTTAAAAGAGGCATGGTAAGTGGAAGCAAACTTAAAAGGATTAGATCCCATGGAAGTATGTTTTATGGTAATTGTACTTATTGTAAAATTGTTTCCAAAACAAAATTGTTTACATCTGTTAATACTTCTAAATTTTATGGCGTCAGATATTTGATTACATGTACTACTGAGTTGTAATCTACATGGCAGTTTGCCAGTGTAGAACATTTTACATGGGTCAGACAACAAGGCTTTTTAGACAGAGAAAAATGATACATTTAAGCAATGTCAATTGTAGACATCCTAGAAGTGCTCTTTTTAAATACCAGCTTTAACATTCAACAGCTCATTTTATTTTGTAGATATTGATATGGTAATGGGTGAGAGTCTGTCTAGGTTATACAAACATAAATTTTTTTCACAAAAAAAAGACAATGTGGATTATTAACTTAGGAGCATTATATAAGCCAAGACATATTTTTGATAGATTAGTTTTAATAATTTTTCTGGGCGGCCATGGTGGTGCAGTGGTTAGCATTGCCGCCTCACAGCAAGAGGTTCTCCGGTTCGATCCTCGGCTGGGGTGCCTTCTGTGCGGAGTCTGCATGTCCTCCCTGTGGTCGCGTGGGTTTCCTCTGGGTGCTCCGGTTTCCTCCCAAAGACATGCTGCAGGTGGATTGGACACTCTAAATTGGCCCTAGGTGTGTGTGTGAGTGTGCCTTCTGTGGAAGGTTGGGCGCTGGGCTGGCAACTCGACACCGTAAAAACTCCACTGCCATTCAATGTGCGGACAGGTGATCCGCTGTGGCGACCCCTAGCCGGGATAAAGCCGAAAGAAGAAGAAGAAGAAGTTTTAATAATGTTTCTCTATAATACATGGTGTATGAAGTACATTATGTGTTATGTTAAATTATGTAGTTCCTTAGTGTTTTGTGTTATAAATTAGATGTTTTTCAACATTTGATGAACAACTATTTAAAAACATATATAAATGTACATTTATTTGTTTTTTCCAATGAAGGTCTAAGGAAATGTTATTTAACCCTTTGGGTCTGCTAATATGATGGAAAATGGACTGTACCTTTAAATGTAGGTTTTAAATGTAATTTTGTAGTCACTTTCTGTTTTACAATGATGGCACCATTGGGTGAAACTGTTTTTTTGTTCTGCTTTTAGCTTGGTCACTATATTTTAACTGTTATCAATAAATCTTTGATATTTACTACAGTTGCAGTTTAAAAAGTTTTTAGAGGTGCTGGACATGTTTGGTTGCTGTTGATTTTATATATATACACACACACACACACACACACACACACACACACACACACACACACACACATAGATATAAATGCATATACATATAGATCTGTATAGACACATATGAGTTAGTGTGTGCAGGATGTACATATTCATATCTGGAGGTATAGATATGTATATGTGAAGGGGTACAGCTGAGCATGCATGAATGCATTTTTTTATCATAGAACATTTGAAAGAATAGTAAATACCATTTATGAGATTAGGCTGGCAATTATGCTGTTCTCCTCATGATTTTTTTTAACCATCTGATGCTTTCTTCCCACAAGTCTCTCAGTTTGATTTTAAGTAATGGATGGTGAAAACAGAAGCACAACTTTACCATCTTCCATTGTGATGTCTTTTCCATTTTGCTTTGTGAGAACAGCAGTTTATTGGGAATAAGGCATGCTATTCTTTTTAATAGCAAAGCTGTTTATAAGTATCTGTCATTAATTTGGCATGAAGTACGTATTACTGTAGCTATTTGCAAGATATTCCAAAAGGAATTCCAGTTTTTGTTATAATCCATCTTAAGAAATTATGGTTCCATGGGCTTTGCTCATTTTACAGTGGCCTAAAAGGGGAATTCTTGTTTGAAGTGGTAAAGCAAAATAATCCTGAAATTTCATGAACGAGGCAAAATCTAAAGAATTATTTCTTTCTGAAGTAAATATATGTATTCAAGAGCATAGAAACAGTAATAGAAACTGTTCTGGGGAAAAACTCATTAGAGTTTGTGTGCGTGGCTTCATATGACTGTTGGTTCATTTTAAAATTCAGCCACAAGTCTAGAAATAATGGACCTTTTTCCTAAATATTGTTTTATTTATTTAGTTTTTCTTTCATTTATTTTTATACCAGTTATAAGAAGAAATGGTGGACTTTAATGTTATTGCTATTCTACCATTATAGCTGCAGTGTAGAACCCCAAAACAGATATATGCTGATAATTCTAGCTGAAAAGAAAAAAGGGGGGCTGAGACCAGAAGAGCTGTGTATCAAGAAAACTAAGTGATAGGTATGAAATGGTAAATGTCAGGCTTTAATCTTTATTCATTCAGGTCCTTACTTATTAAATGCCATTTAATAAAACATAAAACAATGCAATAAATAAGCAGGCTGGTAAAAATTAAGAGGTCAGAAAATAATAAAATCATTAAATAATTAGTATCCAGCTGCATTGAATATAATAGTATAAATTCTAATATAAAATTATTTTGTTGGATTCCAAAATAATGTCCAGAATTAGTGATATTTGCGGGAGCTTTGCAACAAAGCCTCATTCTCACATACATGAATTAGTGAAGGTAGTTAGATGCAAAGGAATATGTTCATGTAAGCAAGCATCTAGCAGATGTCTCAGACAGGGCCCAGGGAATGTGAAATAACATCACTGATGACCTGAGCTGTCTGAATATGAAATACGGAGACAAGCGCTCTTGTAGACATGCAAGATCCAAACTGTGTATAGCTCACTAGGTAAAATCTTTGATCCTGAAATATTGATCTTCTCAAGGTTAAGTCCTAAAACAGAGGGGTGCATACATCTCAACTGGCTTTATTTATTAGAATGTCCAGACTTTTACCATAGATTTTTGATCTGTCACTCTTAACGTTTTTGTTTTTCTGACCAATTGTTGAAGATTAAAGTCACTAAATAATGACATACATTTGAATTTTCACAGGGGTAACATAGCTGGGGTGACATGCACCTGTCAAAATCAAGGAATACAGTTTTGTATTTGTTAAGGGTAACCAAATGTCTTATCTTTAAATCCTGTGTAAAAGTGCATTGAAGTAATTTGAGAAAATGCTATTTCTTGTTTTGTTATAGGCAGGTGCAAAAGTAGGATTAAGTGCTTAGTCCAGGAAGTATACTTTAAATGAAAATATGTTGATTTAACTACTTGCGACACGTTTCTTCAGTTTCAGTGAATTGTCGACAATAACTCTTACATTACACATACAAGGTACAGATGCTTGTCGAATAGAACTGTCACATTACAGGTACAGAGACACAGATGATGCCACAGATGATCATGGCTTGTATTGTCTTTGTCTTGTGTGGGCTGGTCTTAAAATGATTGTCTGTTGTCTATACTGGAATGGCATCCAAACAAAGGGTGAACTAGGAAAATCAAACATAGTTTCCTGAAACAAAGGAGAGCAAACATGAGTAGGTGAATATCATCAGTTTAAAAATACACATACACACAAAATAGCAAGACTTATCACAGTAATATAATCTCTTCCGCAAAAAGGGGAAAAAAGTAATGAAAATTACCTCCCCTTGTGATATAATATTTATCAATTTAATGAGAAGTTTTCTTTTTAAATTCAGTATGTTATTAACACTCCCAGCCAAAAATGTAGTTTATCTGTGAATCCAGAAACACTTTGGACAAGTATGACAGAAAAGAAAAAAAATGCATTTTAATAAGGGGCTATCTAAAGACAAACAAAGAAATGGCTTAGCTCACTGGTCACTGGTCACTGAGCTACACTTGACCTTGTAACTCATTCCTTCAATTGCAATGGCTGAGTAGTACAAGCAAACAACATGCAGCCTGCCAAAATGTATTGCATAGAAACAGCAGGCATAATCAAAGACAAAAAGCTAAATAAAGCACAGAGAAAAAATGTATTGCAGTGTCCATTACATGTCCAGGAGTCATGCTGTGTGTACAGTATACCTCCCACCTACTGAAGTGTGTCCTGTGATGGCCATTGCATGCACAGAAACCCCACAAAGCCCTGCTTGGGAGGAATACAAATAATATAGGTTGCAATAACAATTGTAATAGAAGTGTTGCTAGAATGATATGGAGCTACTTATATGGCTATGTGCACACAGCAATGAAATTGTTAGAGATTGTACATACCCCCATGTAGAACCATCGCTGAAAAGTGGGCCAAGTGTATATATATATAAATAACTGCCAAACTGGTGCTCGGTGAAATGGTGCTAGGTTAGCTATCCGATATCATTACACAGTCACAACCAGCACAGCAAATAATGTGAAAATAGAAAAAAACACACAGAAGTCCAGGAATATGATGCTTAGCCAACTTTAATGGCTAACAGGTCAAGTCACCTCACCAGCAAACCAGGTTTCACCTTAGCGTCATCAGTGCATGTGTTAAGGAGTGCCCTCCCCCTCCTTTTATACATACTCATTTAAAGCAAAAGTAAACTATATCCCTTTATAACATCAATCTCAACATGGAAGAAAATAAACTGAGCAATATTATTTACATTATTAAGATACATATCCAATAATAATTGTTGTTCTTTAGTTGCAACAAACCAAATATTTTACATACATCATAATACAGTTATCACAAATCATGGCATACTTTTACCAATGATCATTCAATCCAGGTTTGATCAGAGACCCCAAGTTTACTATCCATTGTCTTTCTTTTTTCACCAAACTTTTTTGTTTATGCATCATAGAAAGGTTGTCAGCTATCACTTTATCTATCCCCAAAAATACAAAATATGTGGTTGGGTGCGCCAACATGTGTTTATATAGTGCACTTCTGTGATGATGACAGTTTATGTCAGTCATGTGCAAGGCAATATGTTGTTTAAAACTTAAAGACGTTTGCCCTATATAAAAAGAGCCACACTGGCATACTGTCAAATAAACCACACATTCTGTTGTACATGTTATCAAATGGCAAATGTCATACACTTTTGATGTATTAACAGAAGTGAATGATTTTGTCTTAGATATACGTTTACAATAAATGCAATGTCCACAATAGGTACTCCCCACTGCCATAGTGTTCATTTGATTTTGATACCTGCCGTTTCCCTTTTTGAAGCTTGACAAATGTTCGCCTATGTTTCTGCCTCTTCTAAAGCCAAAACTACAATGATTTCCTAACACTGTGTCAAAAAATGGGTCTGACTTAGGCATATGCCAATGCTTAGCAATAATCTGTCTAATCTTAAATGTATTGGACCCATACTTAGTAATAAACCTAATTTGATCTTCCTTGGTACATGTTAATTATTTTTTCTTTAATAACTGACTTTTGGACTGAACTTCTGCTTGTTTAAAAGCTCTATCTCCCTTTAATCATACCCTCTAGCTGAAAATCTTGTTTTGAGCTATACTGCTTGTCTCCTGAACTCATCATTATTGGAGCAAATCCTTCTTATTCTGGTAAACTGGGCCTTGGGAATGTTATTCACTATGTGCTGTGGATGACGGCTGTTGGCATGCAATATTAAACTTTTGGAGAAAGGTTTTCTATACAAGGTGGTATCCATTGTACCATCTCTGGCTTTAATAACTTTCACATCCAAAACTTCAACTGTATTTAAATCAATATTGCCACTAAAATATATGCCATATTCATTCAGATTTAAATATTCCACAAATTCATGCCCTTTCAAAATATCACCTAACCAGTGGACCCAACAGTCATTCAAATATCTCTGCCACATAGTGAGACTATTCTTAAACCCGTTATTCCTACTATAAATTATCTCCCATTTCAAAAAACCCATAAATAGGTCAGCATATATGGGTGCAAAAGTCGCATGGGTTTAGCAATGGTTTGGCGAGTTTGTCTACAATACCTGGGTGGAGTATTGTATTGAACTCCTTAGCCAGATCTAGTTAGGTATTATGCACATTTTCCCTTCATCCATTGCCTTGGTTACCTTCTCAAAGAAGTCTACCAGGTTAATTATGCATGACTTTTCCTTGATAAAACCACAACTGGGATGGGTCCAGTGTCTGTAGGTTTCCAAATTCTTTGTTGATCGTTTCCATGATAACTCATTCCATGGTTTTGCATATTAAACTCATCAAACTAACGGGTCCATAATTTCCAGGGTGAGTTGATGTTCCGTACTTGTGAGTGGGCATAACCATTGCCATCCTCCATTCACTTGGAATGTAGCCTGCTTTGAGGCTCTAGTTGAAGACTGAATCAAGTGGTCTTGGTAGGTCATGTTTCAGGATATTTAGGAAACTGTGTGTTTGGCTATGACCTGCTTCCACCTGATAGAGAGAGTTAGCTAGTAGGGATTTCATGGGGAATGGGAGGGGGAGTAGGGGCTGAATTTTGAGCTAAATGTGTCAGCCAACAGATTCACAATGCCACTTTGGCTCAGTAAAGATGACACCATTTCCTACCAGTTCTGCACACCGTTCCATTTTACCTTTGATATTTCAGACATAGTTGTAGAAGGCCTTATAGTTGTCTTTAGCATGAGAGGCTATCTTGACTTTGTAAATGGCCATGTTGGATTTAATTAGTCCTAATAGTTTCTTGTTTTGTTTAATTAGGGAGCTCTTGTCAATATGAGAGTTTATATTTCTGATTTTGACCATGACTTTTTTCTTTTGTTATATACCCTGTTAAAATTGGGATTCCACTGGTGTTCTTTGTTTTTGGGGTTTGCTTTGCCCTAGCATCTGGTAGGCACTGCAGTCTCTATGCCATTTATATGTTTGCACAGTGTTGCATTGGACAGTTGTGCATAGGTTGTTGTGACCTGGGGGTTAGGTGGAGAATTGAATTTTGACAAACTGTCACTTAACATGATATAGTTTGCTTTAGAATACATCCTAACTGTAGCAGGTTTTGCTAAGTTTTCCAAGTTGATTTTTTTTTTTATTTCAAAGGAAACAGCTTTGTGACCTGACCTATCTAGTGAGGATGTGGCATGTGACTGTGGTTTAGCACTCTCCCATAATGGTGGCGGGTAGGTCCAGTATGTCTGAACCTCTGGATGGAGTGCTCACTAACTGATCAAGGGCATTTGTGTTAAGAAGTCCAGGAAACTTTGTTCAAGCAAGTTAAGAGTCAGTGTATTTTTCCCAGTCTATAGTGGGGTAACTAAAGTAGCCTATGAACAGAGTCTTTTAATGGATGGAGAGTACCCACAGTAGGTCTAAATATGAGTTTTGGGATTCTTGAGACATAGATGGTAACCTATAACTTACTAAGATATGGTAAGTGACTCTATCTAAGGTGATTAACACATGGATGAACTCCAAGGTATCATTCGGTTTAACCAACCTTGCGGTATAATTGCTGCAAATGTAGATTTAGACACCTCAGCCTTTAATCCCGGTCTGTATTGCTGATGGACTTAATGTATGATTTGTTTGTTTTTTAATTGAATTGTACACGTTATAGGTCACATTAAAGGTGGGAACATTTTTAAAATTATTTATTGTGGTCTCATTTTTTTATATCACAAAAACCTGGCATTTTAACAGGGGTGTGTAAACTTTTTCTATCCACTGCATATGTTTCAGTTCTGTAATGCAGCTCAGTCAGACCCTTTCTCTTGTATCATACTCTAACTCTAAAGAACATTTTTGAACATATGTTTAAATTCTAGCCACTAATCCACCCAAGACTTACAAAAATGTTATAGTTAAGTAATCCTTCCACAACTGATTCAACTCAGATTCCTCATTTTTTGAGAAAGTGGTTGATCGGGATCTCAGGTCCCTTCTTGCTCAAATAAAGTCCATCACTTGCCATTCTAAGGACAATCAAACAAATAAGTATGCAAACTAATGAATACTATTCGAGTTGCTAAACAGAAGCTCTTAGCTGAGGCCCTTGAGAGAACGTTACCTGGAAAGGTAGTCAGTCATCCATAATTTTATTTTCATTATTACCGTTCAGTGTGTTCCCTGTCTCTGTACTGTACATCCTAGCCTAGTCTGAGCTCACAACCCTGGCTGTTCCTATTACAAATGAGTGTGTTTTATTTTCTTTCTCCAACCTTACCAGTAGTCTCTGTATGAACATTTTCCAAAGAGGCTTCTAGCTGATTGTTTTTTTTTCTTACAACGTGATACTCCAACACGGGTGTAGTCCTGCTGCATTCACCCTTGCTACACTCAGGGTCACTTTGCTCCCCTCCCAACCCCATATCACTCCCTTTATACTTATCCATGCACTCAAATCCCACCACTTCCTGCCTCACAGTCCCACCTCCTCTACTGCAGGTCTTTTACTTTCAGACTTGGTCTCTATCTACAACTACACTGACTACCTCATTTACACTCATCCAACCTATTACTTCCCCTCACCTATCCTTCACTCACACTCCTCTAAACCAAAACTTCTAGCTTATCTACGCCCTTCCCCCCAATATTCCTTTCAAAAGCATAGCTCTTCTC
The DNA here is from genome assembly GCF_019279795.1 of Protopterus annectens. Classification (NCBI taxonomy): domain Eukaryota; kingdom Metazoa; phylum Chordata; order Ceratodontiformes; family Protopteridae; genus Protopterus; species Protopterus annectens. Next base: position 1,726,552,203 of record NC_056728.1, read on the forward strand.
TTGTTACCTCCTCTTCTCCTTCTTTATACTGTCACATCCTATCACTCCCAAATAACACCACTACATTTTCATCCCTCTAGTATCAATCTCAACTATTCCATACAACCCCTTCTGAATTTCCTTATATGCTCATCACTCTTTCCTCCAAACACTTCCCTCCCTAAAATCAGACTACCCCCTTCCAGTCTACTACACTAGATGAAAAAATTAAGCATCTCCTAATCAAACACTTCCTCCTCCAAAGATTTCTACTCCTGTCAGGTGATATTCACCCTATCCTTGGTCCCTGCCCCATCTCCTCGGCTGATAACATTAAGCTCCAAACCCTACCAGCTTTACTTCTGCAAGAAAACAAGTATCCTTCTATACTCTGAATCTTAGAAGTGTTCTTAACAAAATAAGTGGCTTCCATGCCTGGATGGCTAACTATACCCCAGATATAATTGCCCTGAATGAAACATGGTTAAAACCACACAACCAAGACAGCGATATCCTCCCACCTAAATACAACATCCTCAGGCTTGATAGACAAAAGAAAAAAAAGGTGGTGGAGTAGCCATTGTCTATTCCAACCATCTTACTCCTCCTAGCCCAAACAAAGCCTCTCCCTCCCTCTCTCCTGCTGAACTCCTGATGGCAAACTTTAAACTAAACAGTTACACATTATCACTGTCTTTGCTATCTATATTCCCCCCTGGGGACATCATTACTATCATTGAAAACATTTTCTCCTACCTCTCTCAAAACATTCATAATGAAACCATCCTTCTTGGGGATGTAAATATTAACTGGCTTACTCTACAGGAACCAAACCCTACTTCATTCATCAACCTGCACAGCTTTGTGCAACTAATCTCTTCACCCATTTATTCCAAAAATTCTAATTCCCCTAACTCCCCTCTAGATTAAATTTTAGTCGCCCACCCCCACAAATACCATAATCCAGAGACTCTGCACAACTCCCTTAGTGGCCACTCCCCTGTTAGGGTCATCAGATTTACTCCTTACTACACTAGGCCCCACAGATAAATTACCTCCCACAAACTTTCCAACTTCTGCCCTGTCACCTTCAATGACCATCTCTCCAAAATAAACTGGTCACATTTAAACTTTCTACCCCTTGACAAAGCTGTGCATTCATTTAACTCTACCTTCCTAAACATCCTGAATTCCCTCACTCCTCTCCGCACTGTCAGGATCAAATCTAATATATCCCCTAGTTTAACTAATCCAACCCGTTCCCTAATGAAAAATAAAGACAGGATGTGGAAATCCTGGACAAACACTAAGCTCCCCATACATTTTCAAAACTACAAAGAATTTAGAAACCTGGTAAAAAACACATCTACAAAGACAAAAAGGACTACTATACGAACCTCCCCCCTGCTCAAAGCTCAGACCCCAAAAAATGTTGTAACTCCATAAACCAAATCTTGCATCCTGGATACCCTTCCTACCCTAACCCCTGCTCTACCAACTCAGCTGAACAAACAGCTGCCATATTCAACACTCACTTTATTGACTCTATATCCAAGATGATCAACTCTTTCCCCTCATCAAATACTAAATGCTCTCCCAAATCTTCGCCTTGCCCCAACCCCTCAGAAACATTTACTCTTAAAACAGTACCTACCAACTATATCCAATGTTTACTCTCCAAGATTAAACCCTGCTCTCCTTCCGCTGATAATCTTCCCCCCTATTTCCTTCAGATTGCAGCTAACCCCCTGGCTTTCCCTGTATCTATCCTAATAAATTGCTCTATCTCTGAATCATATGTTCCCTCTTTATGGAAGGGAAGATTTTACACTCTACCCATACATAAAGGACGTAACTCCACTGACATCACTAATTTCAGACCTATCGCCATCCTGTCTCCTCTCTCAAAAATATTGGAAAAATGTATTCACAAACAAGTCATGCAATACCTCATTCAGGAAAATGTACTTACAACTACCCAGCATGGCTTTTGCCCTAAACATAGTGCCACAACTGCAGTAATCTCTTTCATAAATACAATCTCTCTCGCTCACAACAATAATAAAATGGTCTCTTCCCTATTCTTGGATCTCTCTAAGGCATTTGATATGGTGTCTCATGCCCTTCTTCTGAACAAATTATCAAACCTTAATTTCTCTTCCTCCACTATCTCCTGGTTTTCTAGCTACCTCTCTGATCGTCTACAGTCTGTCAAATGGCTCTCAACTCTATCCCTTCCCCTCCCAATCAAAATGGGAGTCCCTCAAGGATCTAGTCTAGGCCCACTACTATTTAATATCTTCACTAATCTTCTGCATACCTCCTGTCCCCAATCATCCCTCATACAATATGCAGATGACTCTACAGTCATAAGCATCACAGACACTCCCTCTGACCTCCACACTACTACCCAAGCATCCTTTCACTCCACTGAATCCTGGCTTCATGAAAACCTACTAATTCTCAATCCTAAGAAAACTAAACTCTTACTGTTTCTCCCAAAAAACCTCACAAATCTCAAACCTACGTTCACCATACTGCCCCTCAATGACACAGCTTTCACTGTCTAGTCCAGCTTTAAACTGCTAGTGGTAACAATCGATGGCCAACTCAAGTTTGATCTATATCTGCATAACTGTATTAAAAAGACACATCAAAAACTTGGACTCTTCTACTGTAACAAAAAGTTCCTAACAAGCAATGCGAGAAAAACACTCTCTCATGCATACCATCTTCCTAACCTATTATATAGCTGTCACATCTTTACCATTCGGAACTCCTCACTCTTAGCTAAATGTGAATCTACCTATTACAAAGTGGCTAGATTTGCTGCAAATCATACTTACAGGACTCACCACTGTCTTTCTCTAAGACACCTAGACTAGCTGGAATTACCCCGCCAGCTCCTCCTCTCTCAGCCACAAATACTCCACTCAATTACATAGCAGCAACCTATCCCAATTCACTACGTAGCTCAGACTTAAACCTTCTACAAATTTATAAAATAATTCCAAAACTGCTCGTAACCTCTACAGCTACAACTCTGCCAAATTTTGGTATAAACTGCCATTAGAAGTTAGATTCCTCAAAAACCCCAAACAATTCAAAGCAGCTACCAGAGAATATCTAAAAATAAATGGTCTTGTCACTGCTTTAGTTCTCTTTAAACTACTCCCTCCTTTGCCTCTTAGACTTCTACCTCCTCCTTCCTCACACCTACCTCCTCTTCTCCAATCACCTCACAAATCCTCCCTTCCTTTTGCTACTAACTAACCTTTAAAACTCTCTTTCTAGCCTTTTCTCCTTTATTCCCCTACTATCCTCCTTCCTCCCTCTCAACTTTCTCCATCAGCTGAACTATATATGCCATACTTGAAACAAAAACATTTTTTCTATCACATTGCAGATCAACTTGAATGTGTTTGGGGAATTGGACTAATGTCTACTGTTACCACAACCTACATGTTCAAATATTTGTATAAAACTATTTTTCACTCTGTATGTACAACTTTCATGTTCAAATATTTGTATAAAAATAGTTTTCGCTCTGTATGCAAATACTGTAGAATAATGAGTTCAATTTCTTTGCTTAAAAATTGTATTCAGTTTGTGGAGATTTTCTCCCTGGGTCTCTACTAAAAATGGGCCACTCAACCCAGCCAGACTAACCCAGTCAACAAATGTAAATAAAATAAATTAATAAAATAATATTTTCTTTCAATCTTTTAATACCTTTCCTTCTTTTTATAACCTTTTCATTCTTCATTTCAGCTCATATTGTTAAATGGTCTGAGAATCCACTGCTAGTATCAAACCTTTTGACAGGAGAAAATAATTTCTGAAATAAGCTTCCCTCCCCTATAAATGTATGCCTTTTAAGCCAAATGTCTAGCTTCCCAGATTTAATCACTTCAAATATTTTCTTCAAATATTGGCCTTTCTGTATATGAATCCCTACAAATCTGAGTGAAAATCCCCAACAATAATAATGTTCATGTTTACTATCACATATCCCCTTATTTTCTGAGGTTGCAGTTTCCTTTCTTTCTTTGTTAGCTGTGTATGCATACAAAGCATCAATCCTTCAAACCTGATTTCCCCATTTAACATTCACAACATTTAACCCCCCCCTAACTTTACCATCTTATATTTTAATCTTCCCTCTTCTTACTTCTTACTTCTTATTGTTCCAAAGTTGCAAGTTGATGCAAACCTGTTTTCTGTTAAGTTTTTTAAATGGATTAGAAAAGCATTTGAAAAACAATGTTCCTGAGACTGGGTTTAAACCCCATCTCACCTCCACTCCTTGTTATTTTTGGCTACATCCAGAATTATTAGGTACAGAAACTGAGAAGAAAACTAGTAAGAAATATGAAAGGCTTACTGTGAATTATAACAAGCAACACTCTAGGATCTGAGAAATACTTTTTATTTAATGACTGAAAAGTGAGACACAATAGGGACAGGGGAATTGGTAAAACCAAGAACTAAAACACATCATCAAATGAGATTCCCAAAAATAACAAGGCTCTAAGTAGTCAATAGAGTGCCAAATAAAATAACTGAGCTGAATAAGTTAGGAGGCAACATTTAATTCAATTATTGTATTAAACACTGCCTCCTAACTTGTTCAGGTTGAGAATTGCTTTTGCTGTTTTTTTTTTCTTAATACACAATTAGATATCGTGCAAACAGGCATTCTGACTGAAATAAAATTACCACAATAAAATGTATTTCTGAGGGAGAACATTTATGATCTCTGATTGCTGTTCTGAATTAAATTACCATGTTCATATTGAGTGGATATAATGAAGGAATAGTAAGAGAATCTTTACATAAGCTAGTAAATGGTGATATGAACATGGTCTTTAATGACCATGGAAGGAATATGGTAGAGAGTAAGCAGAAAATACATAACATCTATATGGTTACTACCTATGACCTCTTAAGTGAGCAAATAATGAAAGTTATAAAACACTACTGGAACTATCTTTTTAAATGTAAAGAATTTGTAGGTTTTTGCAGATTTATATAGGTTTCCTCTGCTTTTATTTTGCAGGGGGAGGAGTATAAAAGATAGAATAGTGCATAGCAAACGTATAGCCTTGAGTAGTAAAATAAACACAGTTCCCATGTGGATGGGTACATTTCCTTGTGGAAAATGTATAGTGTGCAGGTTTATAGTTAATACTATTGATACAAATCAATGGAGATTATTTTAATGTGCTTGGTAAATTTTGTTGTGATACAGAATGCATAGTGTAGGCTTTAAAATGTCCATGTGATATGTTTTATATTGGGGCGAGCAAGAGGGCTTTCTAATTGTGATTATAAGAACATGTTAGAAATATAAAAATGGTAAACTTGAAAGCCCTCTTTAAAGATTTTTTGCAGTATCACAATGGTTGCTCAGAGGGCTTGCAGGGTACAATTGTAGAAAAAGTGGAGGAAGAAAAAGTGTTTTTATGGAAACAAAGAAGAAGCTTCTGTATAAAGAGGCTATTTTTATCCTTAAGTATGGTACATTGACCCCTGCTGGCATGAATTTACATTGTAGTTGGAAGGCTTTAATATGAGTTAATTAATTGTTTAATAAATATAATTAAGTACTTGATTGTAGCATATAAAAGGCTGAGTTGTGTGTGTGTGTTTTTACTCCATTGAAGGCATTGTGATACAGAGGCAGTAGAGTTCTAATAAATTTGTTTAGTTATTTTGGGTGCTGTTCGTGGTTGTATTTTATTATTTTAGCTTTTATAATTTTCTAGTTTTATAGTTTGCTAGTTTTATTGTTTTGCTGTTTTTTTTAATACACAATTCGATATCATGCAAATAGACATTCTAACTGAAATAAAATCACCACAATAAAATGTATATCTGAGGGAGAGTGAACATTTATGATCTATGATTGCTGTTCTGATGTAATAAACCAGTTTCTAAATATAACCTTCAGGATTCATGAAAAAGTATTATGTAGGCTTGCAAAGCTAATATTCAAGGAGGTCACTGCAAAAATTAACTGCAGATTTAATCCAACATGCATTAGGTATTTACCACTGGTATTCTGAGAAAATAATGACTTGATTAAAAAATGACATAGAAATGATGGAGTAATGAATAATAGACTGTTATACAACCACAGGATACCACAGGCCATGTGACTTTGAAGACAAATGTCACAAGTAAAGCAGGTTAGTGAGGCTGAGTCATTGCTGACTCCTGCATATCTTATAGCACTGCATTAGTGCATCTCTTGGTCATCTGACATATAAACAGCTGCATAGCAAGCACAAGACAGACCAGTGGTGGTGTGCACATCAAAGTGTCAACCATGTTCATCATATAACTGGGGAGAAATGGGGTATATATGAAATGCGGAAAGTGGATGAAACCTAGCAGAATTAAGGACACAAGGGTAATCATAATATATGAAATGGGGGAAGGTGACATATAAACAAAAGTTGTTTTTGTCAGATTTACAAAAGATGAAAGGTGCAGAAGATAGTGAAGGATGGCAGGCAGCAGGAGCACACAGACAAACACAAAACACAGACTCATATGAATGGGTTGGTAAGTAAACAAGCAAAAGAGCAAACAAAAGGGTTAGGAGGAGAGTAGATGGACACAGAAATGCAAAGGATGGACAAATGCTGATTGGGAGGGTTGAGCAGCAGACAGTGAATTGGGAAGGACATACAAGGTAGGAAAAACACCAGGATGGCTATAGCACGGGGTCTTGAAATGCCTGGATGCCAAGATGCCAATGGGGGCAACAGGCTTATGAATCTGTTACCTGGCTGTCCAATTGCTCCCCCAACAGCAATACCAGAAGATGTTCCATACTGCTGAGGTGGCCATCCAGTTGGCAGTGCATCTCAGCATCTGCTGGCCTTAAGAACTTTTGCTGTGAGATCGGAGCAGACAACTCCAACTAACTTTCTGAAGAGGAAACTGTGTCTCGCTTCTGAGAAACATAAATAAAGGGCAACATTGCCCCCTCTAGATGATTACCATCAGGGAGACTATCATCCTCCTTCTGAGATGTAGATCTGGAGTCTTCTGATGACCCAGTATCAACACCATCAGTTGGTGCTGCCCAAGGTGACTGCAGCCTCAAGTCATCCTCTTGCAGCATTGGACCTGCCCAAGGACACAAAGGAAAACATGATTACAGTTATATGCTACAAACACAAGTGCAGGCATACAGTTAAATGGCATAGACATCATACACACCGAACTGCTGGGACGGTAAACTCCCTTTAGTATTTAGTTACTGCTCCTTCACCAATGGAAAAAATGTGCTCCTATGTACATAGTAACAACAGTTGTAATAGAAGAATACAACACAATGATACGAAAATCAAGAAAGATATAATTCAGAAGAAAAAAACACTAGAACAGCAACACTTTTAAATTGTTAAAATGACTACTTTTGAGATTTTCATTTAGAATTAAATCATCTGCAAATAAAATACATGCAAATAAAATATATGTAATTCCACTGTCCTTTTAAATGGCAATAATAAATTCCTCTGTGATTGCATGTTTATTGAAATATTTACATTAATAAGAAAACAAACATCCTTTGTTCTGCATTCTCAATGTCCAACCTCATAAACTGCTAATATAAATACCATAATTGCCCACAGTAACAGTCAGTTGCTAAGTCGAATCTTTTACTACAAGGAAGGAAGGAAACAGGCAGTACTCACTGAGTTCATCATTCCATTACTCTATTAATTACTAGAGCTCAGATCTCACCCTAAGCTTCTACCAGATGACCAGCTTTTCGACTGCACTTACAGCAGTCCTTCTATTTCACCCTTTTGCTGACACAGTAAAATTATTCCGAGCTCTCAGAGAGAGAAAGAAAATGTGAACAGGAAGCACAGAAGTGAGAAACTAAAATGTTTTCTACTTGTTTTTATGTCTGGCAACAGTAAAAGTAAAGTAAAAATAATAATATTAATAATAACCATTTGAAATATTGGGGCCTGCTACACAGAGTCCCAAAACATGGAGCCTAATGCCTGAAAGATCAGACTTCCATATATTTAGTTCAAGATGCCATTTCCTCAGAATATTTCCTTTTCTCCAAGGTATGGCAATCTTGGAGTTGGTATAAATAAGTTTGAGGGGGTGTGGGTCAGATTGCAACATACATGAAGTTTTAAGGAGAAAAGCGTTTTTTAAGATTTGCTCTTCTGATATGTTTTCACTCTTTTTTTTTTTTGAGTGCAAGCATTTCAATACGGAGTCAAAATAAGTGTGGCCAACAACTATGACAAATATCTGGGTTACCAGCCTGTATATGGTGCTCTCTGTTTACAGAAATACAAATGGATTAAGTGATTTTGTGTGTTTGAAAGAGTGATTGAGCGATTAAGTGTGAAAGATAGAGAAAGGGAGAGCATTTGTCCATATTCATTTTTGAAATTTGCTGACAACCCTGCCCAGAGGTCTGATGACAGTAACCATAACTGTAAACAATATGATTCCAATGCCTTTTTGTTTTTAAGAAGCTGAGGTTTTTTTTTTTTTTTTTTGTATTTCTGATTTGAAACTATGTGAGTTGTTCCTGCTCTAATTTCATTGCAAAAAAGGAATACTATAGTTTATGCATCTCCAAACACATATCAGTCTTCTGCCCCTTATTTTTGTGAAGTCCATAATTTTGCAGAAGACTACACTCTATAGCAGAAAAATATGTTTGTGATAGAATATTGTCAGACACTGCTGTTGCAGGCTGTTTATTGTTCAGAAAACCTATATTAACACATAATCTCTTGTTCTATCAACTTCCTAAATCAATAGTGTGGATATTTAAAAACTATGCTGATCTGTTGTATTCCTCTTAGATAATGTTTTGGTCTGATAATGCAAAAAAGAGTGTTGGTCCATTAAAATAAGACAACATTTTTCCAGTAACCACTTGCAGATTAAAAACTATTACAAAATGTTTCCAATGCACTAAAATTTATTCCATAACTAAAAGGTCTTGTAGATACAGAATCCCTAACTGTAACCCAGGAGACCTGTATTCCATTAATAGCCCTGGTAAAGGAGGAAGAAGGGAGAAGATGATGGAGGTGAGCAGTCATTGTCAGGGAGGTGATTCTGGATCACTGCTTGAGTGACACATACAGGGAGAAGTGGATATAACACCTGCGGAACACAAGCTTACAGAGCATGTGCTTCTTAGGGCTTAGGGAACAGCAAGTGGATGGAGAAATGTAGCCTCCCTGTAGACTATCAACACAAAGAGCCACTGTAGGTATTAGAAACACTCATGCTCAGCATTTTGCCCATTCACTAATACCTTGCTTGTGCCTCTCTGTGGAAATGCAGGGAATGAAAGGGCTGTAGGGCTCTTACCCAGGCTTGGGGATGGAGGTGAATTCTGCAAAAGAAGGGAATATGCTGGGCAAGATACAGTGAATGTGAAAAACAGCACAGCATAACCAAAAGGCAATTACAAATAATTAACTTCAAAATTATTATGGTTTAACTCAGTGCATACTATTGTATTTAAATTCTGTTGGATCATGCAATGTGAATTCAAAATACTGTTTAAATAGATTTTTATTGTATAGAAGGTGAATTATGCTTTTCTTTAAATCCCCAACTGACTTCTGTCTGCTTTAAAACTCACAGAAGTTAACTTCATTGATCTTTGCTCGTTTTTCATTACTTGTTCAAGCTCTACTATAGATACATGTTTAAAATCGAAAGAGTTTGCAATAAGTATAATATGATTTACTCCTTGTTGCTTAGCAACTAAACCTTCTAGATATAGTAGAGTATTTGCAGAAGTTCGGCCTATACTATTCACCTTTTCTGATTAAACAATGATGTACTTATGTATTATCGCAACCAGATTTCCGACAGGAGAAACAACTCTTTTCTCCCACTTTACCAAGCCATACAGCCATTTCTCCTGTTTGAAAAGTGATAGTGACAATAAGTAAGTACCTATCATACAGGGCAATTTATGATGAGTTCCCCATAGTTGCCCTTATTACCCTCCCCATTATTTTTGGTGTTGCCAGATTTTTTGCTCTTACAGGTTGAGCAGAATGGTGATACCTGATGTGATATGAACAGTACTTATATCGGTTATAGGGAGGTGTGGGGCTGTGTCATCCCTTTAACTACTACCCCTTTGGGGAGGGGGAGTTCAGTTTGATGGGAAACAAATCCTGAAATGTTAAATTGTTGCTACTCCTTACACTGGAATTAGCTAACGAGTATGTTGTCATAGTAATGGCATCAGCCAATAATGACAGACATAACCGTTTCATACTGCTTATTATTCAGAAAGCACCAGCTGGTATCAGAGCGGTTGTATTAACTTTTTACTGATTTACAGAAATATGCATCATACACAATGTGACAGACTAATTACTAGTTCAGTCACCGCTTTTAAGGGTAACATAAATATTTTTAGCAAAACATAAGTAATTATTGCAGCTTGGAAATCTGGTTGCGATAATACGTGTGTGCCAACTATGCCATTTTACTAGTTTTGTATTATTCAGATTTGCACAATATACATTGTGGTTAAGCTTTCTGGAAATGAATTTCTACAAGTTTTTACCTCAATAAAGATCACATTTTCAAAACATACTTAAGATTCTCCTTTTGTCTTTGTATATACTTGTTTTAAATATGTGCATAACATAGAGAATTACGATTGGGTCTCTGGTCATAACTATACTATTATATGTTCAAGATCCGGAAGCCAAAAAAATCACTTTGAGAGCAAAGCCATGGTGACAACACATGATAAATGGTTAGGACCAGTGAAACATAATCATTTATCAGCTTTAAAACCCATAAAGCATATAGTGAGGACTGTTGCACATACAGTATATTTATACATATATATATATATATATATATATATATATATATATATATATATATATATATCATTTGTTTAAGAATTTGGTGGGGTGGGGATAGAAGCTGACAAAGGAGGAAAGTCAGGGGTAGTTTTTAAATATTGCACTAATGTAGTTAAAGAGGCTAAGAAAGGAGTTGTATTAGCAAAGAACAGGCCATCAGAGACACTCTAGCAGCTTCTGGAAACGGAGTCAGTAGATGGCACAACAAAACTATATCAGGTTGCAAGGCAAAGACAAAAATATAAAGAAGATAGTCAGACACTCTTCATAAGGGATGCCAACAACAACCTGTTCACCAGTCCATAGCATAACAAAGGCAGATGGAAGGATATTTCCAGCAGCTTCTGAATGAAGAAAACGCCACAGAAGCTGTACTGCCCCAGACACAGAAATAAGGAAATGAGGTCAGGAAAAGCAGCAGACTCAGCTGTGGTCACAGCAGATATGATACTGATGCTGGGTGAGGCAGGAGAGAAAGGGATCTTTTTTTTTTTAAATATTTTTATTCATTTCCAAATCAAGAAAACATGAATGCAGGTTATTTATGACAATGAAGTATTTACAAATTATTTAAAAAGGTAGGCAAAAACCTCTAAACAGATATCAAACATTAAAACCAAAATAAAGTATTTACAAGGGTGTCTATTGTTGACATATAATTGACTTTCTATACAATTGTTTCCTGATTATAATCTGCTGCAGTCATTATTCTCCAGTATTTCAGTTACTTTTTGCCATGCTACGTATAATGATGTAGTTCTTTCAGTTCTTCCTTTAATAGTGTTCATTTCCAATTGCGATACTGCTGACACCATATTCATGAATTGCTTAAAAGTTGGAGAAGCTTTGGATTTCCAGTTTGATGTAATGTTCTTCCTTGCAATAGCTAGGAGAGTCCATAAGATTACATATTTTGTTCTTGGCACACAGTCGGGTACAGGTGCATTAAACAAAATAATAGATTTGGAAATCTGGAATTTATCATTGAATACCATTTGCAGAAAATAATTTATTTTATCCCAATATGGTTTAATCAAATGGCATTCGTATAACATATGTTGCCAGTCTGCTTTTATTGATAAATCACATCTCCAGCAGCCAATATTTTTCTTAAACATAAGTTCCATTTTATGAGGGGTTACATAAGATCTGTGTATGAATTGCCATGTAAAAAGTCTCCAATGTAATGAAAGTGATGTCTGCTTTGGAGAGAGAAGAATTAGTTGTTTATCTCTGTCATTTGGCACATGTCCATTAACTGATCTATAATAATTCCATATTTTGTCATTATTATGCATTTTTATTTTTGTTTGTTTTATAAATAGATGATAAGTATCCCTTTCCAGTAATGGGTTGATTCGTTAGTAATATTATATGTTCTATAAGGTTAGGAACATTTTGTCTTATTGATGGTTGCATTGTTTCTTGTTTGCTTAATATATACTGTCTTAATTCTTGTACATGTAACCACGAACTATCTTCCATATTTAATTTCTGTTTAATCTGGTCTATTGTCAGAGGTTTTCCAGAGTTTAGCAATTGATGCCAATATATTAATCCCTTTTCTTTAAGCATGTTGACTACTTCCATATTAAATGTTATTATATTACCTTGTGTGTACGCTACTGGATATAAAAGAAATGACCATGCTTTAATATCAGGATTTCTATTAATAAGATTTTGGAAAATTTTTAATGTATAAGTAATGTATTTGGAACTTATATTTTTATTCTTATGTATCATCATATATTCCTTCATCAGCCATAGAAAATTGTTTGGTATGAAATCTGTGTACTTATTTGCTGCTACAAATCCTGATTTTAACCAGATTCTCTCATGAACTAGCTTTCATTTTGATGTATATTTTGTATTTAGCCATAATGATATTGTTTTAATAATGGATGAATGCAAATATATTTCTATGTCTGGTAAACCTATGCCACCTATATCCCAATCATCTAGATGATACTTCAT
>NC_056728.1:1726570062-1726762562 GCF_019279795.1 Protopterus annectens
GATATACTTCTTTTTAAGCTTTGTGTGCTGTTTATGTGTACAATTCAAAATGAATAACAAATATTACAATATAATAAAACGTCATGCATGTGTTGATACCTTCTAAATTCATTAGGTACTTCAGTATACTTTTAAAATTTGTTAAAACTGTAAAAGCACTTTGCCATCTCATAAATAGTGTGCTGGTTACTTTAAGTAGCTTAGGAGCTGACACCACATCCATACTGTCTTGTTTTAGTGCTGACATCACTCATGACTGTTTACTTTCATTTTGTGCTGTTAGAAGGTTTAACACACTATAATGGATTCTAACTGAAAAACCTTCATTCAGGGGTGGTAAAATAAGAGTTCACAGCTCGTGACCATGGCGGGAAGACAAAAACAAAGCAAGTGAAGTTTTTAGAGCTTTTTTTTAAACTGAACACCAGCTCATTAAACTTCTATTAATTTTCTTAACATTAAGGGCAGATATACAAGCCAAACAGTTGTTTGTTAGTCAAAAAGGCACTTTTAGCATCAAAGAATAGATAATTACTTTTCAAGGCACTTTTTGACAGTTATTACTATCAGTTTTTATATATTATTATGTGTATTAAATACATCAGTTTAGATATTTCATGCAGCTTAGTGTAAATAATATAAAAAGGAATCATGCTCGAGAAAGGGATCTTGAGGGTACTTAAGGCAGTGTGGACAGAAAGGCATATCCCAGATGTGTAGAGACTCATGCCAGTGTACAAGAACAAAGGGTACATCCACAACTGTGGGCAATACAGAGGTGTCAAACTGCTGTCACATTGCATGATAGTTCTGGAGAGTGTGACTGATAAGTGAACATGGAGATCAGTAGAAAGTAAGACAGGAGATGAACAGGTCAGGTTCAGATCAAGATGCAGCACAACTGACCCAGAATTTGCAGTGAGGCAGGTAGTTGAGGAGAAGCTAGAGATGAGGGAAGAGTCCAAATAGGCATTCCTAGATTTGGAGAAAGCATATGACAAGGTCCCAAGAAAGTTATTTGGGCAGTTCTGTGGTGGTTCGAAGTCCCAGAAACAGTGGTAGAATTAGTGCAAGATATGTACAATGACCTAATGACTCAAGTACAAACAATGTTCATATCACAAAAGGGTTCTTAATGGGAGTGGGTATGCATCAAGGCTCAGCTTTTAGCCTAGTGCTGTTCATACTGGTGATAGACTACATTAGCAAACACATTAGAGGGGACAGATCGACAACATTGCTATATGTAGATGATGTGGCATTACAGGCAGATTCTGAGCAAGAACTTTTCAGCAAAGGATAGGGTCGTAGAATGCAAAACTGAAGTCATGTGGGATGAATCTGAATACAGAAAAGACAGTGGTAATGACAACAAATTTGGAAATCAAAAGAAGCTGAAAATTGAAATAGAAGGGAAGATAGTGGAGCAGGTAAACAACTTCAAGTATCTGGGAGGGGTGTTTGAAGAAAAGGAAAGTCTGAATTAAGTGGTCAAAGCTAGAATTAGAGGGGTTGCAGCTTACTGCCATAGAGTGTCAGGTGTAATGTATTACTGAAGAATACCAAAAAAGCTGAAAATGAAAGTGTATAAAACCTGGGCAGTAAAGATAGAGCAGTTGAGGAAGCTAGAGGTGATGGAAATGAAGTGCCTAAGATGGGAGGTAGGGTGCACACTGTGGGACAGATAAAGAAATGAGGACATAAGAGCAGAAACCAAAGTAGCTCCAATTTCAGAAAAGATCAAAGAGTACAGATTACAGTAATTCAGTCATGCACAGAAATGGAAAAGACAACGTGGTGAGGAAGGTTTAGGACAGAAAGAAGAAGGCAAGAGGAAATGAGGGTATCTAGCAAAGAGGTGGCTGGATTGTGTGAGAGAAGATCTGTAACAGTCAGGCATGCATGTTGAAGAAGGCAAGAGAGGGGCATTGAATCAACAGAGATGGTGACTGTTGACATAAAATCCTTACCCCATATAGAAAATGAGAAAAGGGAGGTTGATGATGATGATGATGACCAAATTAGTTAAGTTATTTAAAGACTTAATTTGTTTTACCCAAAAATGCCATGAAAGAATGAAAATATGAGGCAAGCATACCTCTCAACCTGGAATCCTAAAAAGTTTGGACAAAGCCCCATGAAAAATGGATACAACTGGCAAAAAAGTTGTATTCCCATTAACATAAAAATTGCATATATAATTGTGTAATCCCACCCACTGCAATGGAATTGTGTGATACCAACTTTAAATGCAACACACTATACTGTAGTAATCCTTGCAGGCAAACAAAAAAAAATAGCTCCACTATGCATAAAACTCGAATGCAAATAGAAGGTCTTAATATTACAAATATTTTAGTTCCACTGTATATGAAACTCCAGTGGACATATAAAATCTTAGCATTACAACTATCTTAGATCTGATTTAATATTAGTGTGCTTTCATACTATAAAACAAGCAATACCTTGCACATATAAAGTTCCCTACACATAGAAAAATACAAAAATTACCATCCTTAGCTTTATTGCATTACTTTATAAACAACTACTAAAACAGGCACAGTTTAGAAATTCATGAACCTTGTTAAAAATCTTACAAAGCATAGGATCCAAGAACAAACTGGATGAAGGGTATGCACAAAACTCACATTTATTTAAATGCCAGCATAGGGCATCTGATTTAGGCCTGTGATTCTTTTAGTCAGGTATTTCTGCGGCGTTTCCAGTTGTTGCAAATGTCTTGAGAGGCACATACCAAATGAGGCATTGTATTATATAATGGGTCTAATGAGGGATGAGTACAGTGGGACAATGACCTCCTTTTTTGTAGATGAAAAGCCCTTAGTAATAAAGTGTGCCACATAGAAGGATTGCCTGACTGTTGTGGCAATGTGGGTATTGAAGGTGAGACCACTGTCCACCTGTGTCCCTAAGTCTCTTATCACACATTCGGTGTTCAGTGTACTGCCACCTATGTGGTAATTCATGGGTACATGTTTTTTCCCAAAGTGAATAACTATACATTTCTTGGCATTGAGCTTGATCCCATGGCTCTGGCACCAAGCATCGGTTTCTGTAATGCCCTTTTGTAGAGTATCCACATCATTTGAGGATTCAATAATGGCTCCTAGTTTGCAGTCATCTGCAAACTTTGTTAGCCAGAGTCCCTTAAGATTGGCCTGTACTTCAGAGAAATAGATGCCAAACAAAAGTGGTCGCAGGACTGAACCCTGAGGTACGCCACTTGTCACTTGTCTGGAGCTGGATTTAGAGTCAGCTACTTTTACAGTGTGGGTTCTTTCAGTAAGTCAGTTGGCAAACGATTGAGTGACATAGGGATTAATGCCCAGCTTAGTAAGTTTATCTATGATTCCAGAGTGGGGGATGGTGTCAAAGGCCTTGGTGAGGTCCAGATAGGCGGTGTGGACTGCCTTGCCTTCATCCACAGCTCTGGAGACTGATTCGAGTAAGTCAACCAGGTTCAGGAGACAAGATCGGCCCTTCATGAACCCAAACTGAGTGGAGTTCAGTGTTTGAAGGTTGCCAATATCATTGTTTATAAGTTCCATGATAATACGTTCCATGGCCTTGCAGATCAGGCTCATCAGACTGATGGGGCGGTAGTTCCCGGGATTCAGGGTGGATCCCTCCTTGTGGAGTGGGATAACTATAGCTGTGCACCACTCAGTGGGCCTGAAGCCTGAAGTGAGGGTATGATTTCTTACTGAAATTGGTACACCTTGTTTGCTGTAGCATAGACTAGATCCAGGCCTGCTGAATCTAGCTTTATTTGTATGCTTGTTTGTTTACTTGTTATTTCCCTGAAACGCTAATTCCACCTAAAATGCAGCTTTTCAGCACTTATGTGGATCCCTAGTGATATCTGCATTGCTTACTGTACTTATTTCCTTGTTTCATTTGAAAGAAAGTTACTGTTTGTCATTTTTGCATGTAAGTTACCTGTAACACATTGCATTTAAGTTACCTGGCACTTGCTCACTAAAGCAATTATATAAGTCGGCACTAAAATATTAAAAGCACTACACCCTCACAAACTCCCCTTGAGTACCTCGTTCCCCATTGGCCCTTTTTTCAATTATAAAGGAATTCCCAATACTATTCTAGCATGTCCAAAGGTCAGTTGTCAATCTTCTCTCTGATCCAGCTGGTGAATCTGGGAATCTTGAGGCAATGTTACAACTGCCTCATGTACACAGAGCTCTCTCCTCCTCCCAACAAATTCCAACACATGTGAGAGATGCAACCATATAGCCATACTGGAGGCTAAGCTCTCTCAACTCAGTACTGGCAAAACCAGTCAGGAGGAGAAGGAAACCACACTCACTACAATTCCAGTCTCACATAGACCTACCATGACAGCAAACCAAACACATAAACACACAAAAACATACTCGGAGGCTCTAAATAAAAATCTGCCTAAGGAGCAGAGACCTCCAAAGCAGACACCCAAGCAACCGCTACCCCAAAACAAAACACTTGCAACACATAGCTCACAAAGCCAGTGTGCTGAACAGTCACAGCCCTTAAGGCTAAACAACACACCTGATACACTTGTAATACGTGACTCTATCATCAGGCACACTGACGTCCCGCTAACCAGGCTGAACAAGGGGAAGGTCATGGTGAGCTGCCTGTTGGGCGCTAGGATCCACCACATAAAACAAGCACTCAGGTCACTCCAAGGCAAGTACAAATATGACTCAGTCATTGCCCATGCTGGTGTGAATGACATGAGACGTACCTCCCTGGACTACATGAAAAGAGACATAGAGGAGCTCTCTGAGCATGTAGCCCAGGCTGGTATGACCCTGACCTTGAGTAGCATATTACCCTCACCAAGAATGATGCCACAATATGAAGACAAGATGATCAATTTCAACAATTGGCTTAAGTATTGGTGTCATTCAAAGGGGATCCAATGCCTGTCAGCCTGGGATGACATGCTCGACAAGCCACGATGCTTCGCTAGGGACGGCTTGCACCTGTCACCTCTGGGCTTTCGGATATTGGCAAAGGCTCTTGCTACCCCCATAGTGCCTTTTTCAGGCAAGGCTCAAAAGACAAACCCACCTCCATAGGTATCACAAGGGATAAGAAACTAAGAGTAATGCTACTCAATGCCAGAAGTCTAAACCTCAAGATGCACGCACTCGAAACTCTCCTTAGCATGGAGAACATCGATAACTGTGCAGTAACAGAAACCTGGTTCAAGGCTCCAGAGAGCACCCCAGCACTACCAGGTTATACCTCTTACCATGCTTTTTGGCCTCAAAACTTGGACCAAACCACAAAAGGAGGGGGAGTATCAATATTCGTCAAAGATACCCACACCTCCAGGTTGGTGGCACAGCACGAAGCATCAGAGACTATCCATGTGCAACTAACAGTGGGTAAAACTGCCTTCCAGTTTATAGCCTGCTACAGACCACCCTCCCAAATCCAGGAACCCCACTCGGCCTTCCTGGGAACACTGGAAAATATGAAGGTCTCTCCAAACACCATTATATTGGGCTACTTCAACTACCCAAACATAGACTGGGAGCATTACTCTAGCTCCAACACCCTAGCCCAAAGGTTCCTAGAATTTATAAACTCAAATGCTATGGAACAACTTGTTACCACTCCCACAAGAGGGGAAAACATACTGGACCTGATCATCACCAACATGGGGACTCTATGCTCCAGACCAGAAGTGTATCCCTCACTGGTAAGATCAGACCATAAACTAATCTCACTGAATATTCACATCCCGACTCCACCCCCTGCCCTGAAAACCACAGTGAAAAACTTCTCTAAAGCAAATTTTACACAACTCAAAACAGAGGTGGAATCCTTCAAAGCCCCTGGGCCTGTGGAAAATACGGCCCAGACTGCAGAATCCTTTATAAACGCATTCTATGAACACCTTCAGGAATGCATGGATCATGCAATCCCAAATAAAACCAAGACCCAATCCTCCAAAGGCAGACGTCCTGTCTGGTGGACCCCAGCCATAAACAAACTATACAATAGAAGGAGGAAGCTACTACATGATAGAGCAAAATCCCAAAAAGGGAAGGCATCTCTGATCAGTATTAGCAAAAAACTATGGGCACTCATAAAATCGTCTAAGGCCAGCTTCGAGAAAAATTGCACAGGACACTAAGGATAATCACAAGGCTTTCTTTAGTTATGTTAGGAACCTGGGTGAGAATTCCCAGATATGCTCAGAATGAGTCAAAAATGACGAAAAAATACACCGAACCCACAGACATTGCCTACATCCTAGCTGACAGGTTCAGCACAAACTTCTCCCCCCCTCCCCACCAAAAGAGCAAATATCTATCCCAGCAGAGTGCTGCCCCCCCTGATATCTCAGATGCTCAGGTAAGAGCTGCCCTTTCCAAAGCAAAAAACACAGCATCAATGGGACCAGACGGAGTCCCGGGCTGCATCCTACATGAACTCCAAGAAGAGCTAAACCCAAACATAAAACTACTGTTAAATCTCAAACTTACTACAGGATATGTACCCAAAGAGTGGCGTACAGTAACAGTGGTCCCTCTCCACAAAGGTGGTGCCTCAACAGATCCTGGAAACTATCGCCCCATAAGCCTGACTAGCTTGGTCTGCAAAGCTATGGAAAGGATCATGATGGACCTCATAAATAAAGATATTGGGGACCTACAGACACTGGATCCTACCCAGTTTGGCTTTGTTAAGGGCAGATCCTGCCTCTTAAACCTGGTTGATTTCTTTGAAACAGTCACCAAGGCCATTGATGAGGGGAAGGTGGTCCACACAGCCTACCTGGACCTCACAAAAGTCTTCGATACAATACCCCACTCGGGCATTATAGATAAGCTCACCAACCTAAATATAAACCCCTATGTCACTAGATGGGTTGCAAACTGGCTCAAGGACAGAACCCACATGGTTAGAATTGGGAGCCATATCAGACTCCAAACCAGTTACAAGTGGCATCCCACAAGGCTCAGTCCTGGGACATCTCTTGTTCGGTATATATTTCTCAGAGGTACAGGCCAACACGGAAGGACTGTGGCTGACCAAGTTCGCAGATGACTGCAAACTGGGCACCATAATCGACTCTCCAGCCAACACAAGCATCCTCCAAAAGGGCCTCATAGAAACAGACAACTGGTGCCAGAGCCATGGCCTCAAGCTAAATGCCAAAGAGTGTATAGTCATCCCCTTTTGCAAAAACAAAGTGCCCACAAATTACCACATAGGTGGTAATCCATTAAGTACAGAAGAAGTAATTAGGGACCTTGGGACCCAAGTTGATAGCAATCTCTCATTTGACAACCACATGGCCAAAGTGGTCAGAAAAACATTTTATATAGCCCACCTAATTATGAAGGGATTCACATCTAGATCAGAGGAGGTCATCGTGCCTCTTTACTCATCCCTCATCAGGCCCATAATTGAGTACAATGCCACTTTTGGGATGTACCTTACCAGTCACCTGCAGCAACTGGAAAGACCCCAAAAGTACCTCACCAAGAGGATCAAAGGGCTCAAACAGATGCCATATGCTGCCTGGTTAAAGAAACTCCAGCTCTACTCAGTGGCATACTGCCTGCTCAGAGGTGATCTGTGCCTGACGTATAAAGACATGTCCAACCCGGAATTAATGGACATGCTGGACTTCAGAAAATCCAAATCCCATTGAGCTACGCCCTCGAGAGACTTGAACCTCAGCACTGAAATAAATAGAACATGCTGGAGGGACAGATTCATAACCCAGAGGCTCCCTTCACTCTGGAATAAAATCCCAGTCCAGGTTAGGCAGAGACCCTCATTGACTCTCTTCAAGAGGAATCTTGGTGAGTGGATGGGAGATCGTAGGTTTACCCTGGGTATCACTTCTGTGTCACTGTTAGATAGATGCACAGTATACTAACCTTGAAAAAGGGCATAGCAAAATTTATTTAAAATGGGTGGCAAAAGCCAAACACACTCTGGCTAGGCTTATAAATGCCGTAGGGCAGATAGCCTAGTATGAACCTATGAACCTATGAACTTAGGTGAGGTGCCAGTTCATTTCGTAGTTCATGTAGTACACAGCCCAGGATATCATCTAGTCCCGTGGATGCTGTATTCTTAGCTTTGGAGAGTGCGTTTTTTACCTGTGTTGGCATTATTACCGGAATTTGGCAAACTTCCGGTATTGAGATGGGCCATTTAGGGGGTGAGAGGGGGTGAAGTTTGCACTGAATTGATCTGCCAGGATATTGGCAATATCCTTGGGATCAGTACATTTAATCCCATTCTGTTGTAGTTCAGAGCAGATTTGAGCATTGTCATTTAGATTATTGACATAGTTATAGAATGCCTTGTGGTTGTCTTTGGAATCATTGGCAATTTTATTTTCGTAACTAGCTTTAGAGGATTTTACAAGGGATCTCAACTTCTTACTGAGATGGGTAAGGAAATTTTTTGCATTGTGGGATTTTCCTCTTTTCTGCAATAGTTTCTTCCTTTGGTTGTAAAGCTTGTTTATGGCAGGGGACCACCAGATTGTCTTCTGTTTTTTGAAGGAAAGCATCTTGGCTCTCTTTGGGATGGCATGATTCATGCATGAGTGGATGTGCTCATACAGTGCCTTACTGTAGGACTCAGCAGTCGAACATTCAGTTCCTGTCTGCATGGGTGTCATGAAGTTTGTCACTCCTAACTTGAGTAGCATGATGTTGGCTTTGGAGAAGTTTTTTATGGAGGTTTCCTTACTGGGTAGTGGGGGTGGGATGTAGATTTTTAGGGTGATTAGCTTATGGTCTGACCTAACCAGTGAGGCGGTGACCATAGGTGTGGAGCATCAATTTTCCATGTTGGTAATTACCAGGTCTAGGATATTGGTGCCCCTGGTGGGACTATGGTTTAGTTGATCCAGGGAGTTGGAATTTATGAATTCCAAGAACCACGGGGCAAAGGTGTTGGTACACAATTAGTTTTCCCAGTTAATTGCAGGGTAGTTGAAATCACCCAGTATTAGGGTGTTTGGTTGTATGTTAATATTTTCCAGTATGTTTAGAAAAGTGTAGTGAGAATCTTGGGGCATGGTGGGGGATCTGTAGCAAGCTACAATTTGGATTGCAGTCTTACCTAGTGTTAGTTGCACCTGGAGAATTTCAGATGCATTGTGTCGGGCAACTAGCCTGGTGGTGTAAATATCCTTGGTGAATATGGACACTCCTCCACCTTTAGTGTTTCGATCCTGGTTTGATGGCTGAAAAGTGTGGTAAGAGTTGTAGCCTGGTATTGCAGGATTGCTCTATGGAGCCTTGAACCAGGTCTCAGTTACTGCACATATATCGATGTTCTCTATTTTTAGGAGTGCCTCGAGAGTGTGCATTTTGAGGTTTAGACTTCTAGCGTTGAGTAGCATTACCTTCAGATTTTGCTGAAATGGAATCTCATTTGGTTCACCATCACATTCTTGTTTTGTTATGTTGCAAAACTAAGTCATTAACACACTTGTTCCAGAATAAAGTAGTTCAATATTCTTGAGTGGTATGCATAAAATTGTGGTCACTTCAGCGAGGTGATAATGTACAATATTATGTGCATGTTTTTCTGTATATACTTAGAATGGAAATATTTACCATTTGGACCATATATCTCCTATCTAGGTTTTTCTTCACCTGCTCTGGTGAAATCAGATAGGACTCTGCACTCTGGGTTGGCTGCGGCATTTATTATTTAGTACACTCACA
The DNA here is from genome assembly GCF_019279795.1 of Protopterus annectens. Taxonomy (NCBI): domain Eukaryota; kingdom Metazoa; phylum Chordata; order Ceratodontiformes; family Protopteridae; genus Protopterus; species Protopterus annectens. The sequence continues at coordinate 1,726,579,800 of NC_056728.1, forward strand.
CTTGCTCGCTGCACTATACTGACTACACAGGCAGAAAATAAAGAAATCAAAATGTAACATTGTATATAGACAGAAAATAAAGACATCTCAATGCAACATCATTCAACAAATCAATGTACAAACATATATAGAGAGGAGGTAAACACACACATTACACAGTCCAACCCCTGAACCCTCAGTTTAATTCTGACTGGCTGGAAGTCTGCCTCATGAACCTGATATCATTGAGCATACTCCCATGCATGATGACATCAGCAACAACTTTGGCAAGGAAAAAAATTTGAAAAAAAACGGGAGATTACGGTAGCGTTGTCGCCTAATAGCAAGACGTTGTCCCGTTCGATTCTCAGCTAGAGCGTCTTCTGTGTGGAGGCATATGTGAATGGGGCGTGCCTTCATTGAAGGTTGTGCGTCAGGGCTGGTAACCCGGTACATAAAAATCCACTACCAATCATTAGCAGACCGGAGTTCCGCTGTGGTGATCCCTAACCCAGAAAAGCCAAAAGACACAAACAAACAATTGGGAATTGAAATGGCCACTCGGGAATTTGTGGCATCTCATTATTTTGCCCTCAAAACCAGTCTATACCAAGGAATTTGGTACAGTTGAGAAGTATGGAGGCGAGATAGTCAGGGACATTTAAGATGGAGGAAACTCCATTGTGTGAGACCTGACTATAAGTGCTTAGTGGGTGTGTAACAATTGTTATGGTTGGATCTTGTGTTATAATATAATTTTACAAGTTTATCTTTTTCTGTTTTTTTTGGAGTGTAATAATAGAGTTCCGTGCCCTACAAACGTCAACACATGCAGTCTTTAATAAATACTTAAAAAAACACACCCAAGCATTTTATATACATTCTTGGTTCTTGTTCAGTATCACACAGGCTATCTTCCAGCTCTTGTCACTCCCCCTCCCTCATCCACTGCATCAATGTTATTCAGCCAATTAGGTTTTTACTACTGGTTATATCCACAGGGTTAGTTTTAGTCACCAGCAAGCCGTATGGTCTTTGGGCCCCTCTGGTCCTGGAGAGCCCTCAGGAACAAATGATCTTATTTTGACATTTTGTTACATCTTTGTCAAATCAACAAATGCTAGTACAACAATCTTGTGTACTTAGTAAACCAAGTGGGCACTAATAATTGTTTAGGATAAAACATTTTAAGGATTGGCATCACTTAAAATTCAAAGATATCTCTGGTTATAGTAACAGAGATTTGCCAAATAGCAGGCTTCACAATTTCAGTAGATGTTATACCACTACCATAGTGGCCTTGACTTAAAATCCTGCTGTTGGGCATTCTCTCCATTAAAATGAACATAGTAGGTGGCTTTAGGGACCTATGATACTGTACCTTCAGGGGGCCTCCTAATCATTCTTGATTATGTGGGGGCCCTGCAAAAGCTGCTGCTAGTTGGCAGCACATGAGAAAACAAAGATCATTCATTCTTCAATTACATGATTTATCCAAAATAGGGCTGTGATATCACCCTTTTAGGATAAATCTGAAACTCAGCGAGTGAACATGAGCAAAGTTAAGTACTAGAGATCAACAGTCCAGCGGGAAAAATCTCAGTGCTTATCTTGGCTTTTAAAAAGATCAGATAATCCCAATCTTCAGGGCTGATTTTCTCTTTCTGGGAGTTTCATAAATTCTGACAGGAGACCAGATACTATAACTGTCAGCTTCTTTGTTCAATAATTTTAATTAGGGACATTTTAAAGTGTTATTCTAATTCACCTAAAAAGTTAATAGAATGACATGTTTTTTTATCAGCATCACACCTCTCAACCTCTTAAGGCAAGAAATCAGGACAAAGCTTAAAATAATGGGGGGGGGGGGCAAAGGCCCAAAAATAGGTACAGATTGTAAAATCTGCTCTTAGAAAGTTACTACAGTAACCTTATTTGTGTTAGCATGCATTTTCTGAGGGGGTATGAAGTCGGAAATTGAAATTTATGTAATTATAGTGACTAATCCTCAGTGAGTTGCCAGAAAAACACAAATTTTATAAGGAACAGATCAAAAATATGAGGCACAAACTTGGACATTCTGTGAAAAGCTGGATGGTTGAGAGGTATGAAACATGCATTTATTGGGGGGCAATAACTAGTATGAAACTCTAATGTCTGGCATTATTGACTCTCTGTAAGAAACTTTTTTTTACAATGGACAGGTCAAAAATATGAGGCAAAACCAAGGACATTATGTGAAATCAGGGACAATGACAGGTATGCATTACTCCACAATGAGGAAAATAAAAGTAACTAACCCTTGCTGTTGTTTGATGACCTGTGACGATATCATTTGGCAGTACTAGTATTCTACAATGTGTTGCTATTTACTGAAATCAGTGTAATGTTAATATTGTTGTGGCGTGTGTGTGTGTGTGTGTGTGTGTGTGTGTGTGTGTGTGTGTGTGTGTGTGTGTGTGTGTGTGTGTGTGTGTGTGTGTGTGTGTGTGTGTGTGTGTTCACATGCAAAAGTGTGCAATTTGTAGGGGGTGCAGTGTAAGAGTAAGAAGCTGACTCTAATTTCCACCACCTGCTTGCACAGTCATCAGCATTACCATTATGCTTGTGTGGGTGAGAGAGGTGTGGTTGCAGTGTATTTAAGAGTAACAACTTTACTATTATTTCTTTCACCTACCATCACAAACACAGACCTTATATATGATAGGATGCTATTTTTGATGGATTGGGTTGAAAAGGTTGTGTGTGAAAGCAACTGCTCATTGACTCTGGAGCAATAAGTAGCAGTGCTCTGGCTGAGTTCTCTGTGTATGTTTATCCATGTGCTCTGGTTTCCACTATTACCTCAAAAAATGCAGCAGTTGAATTAGAATTCCTCCAGTTTCACTGAAGGTGAATGTGCAGTGTGTGTGTGTGTGTGTGTGTGTGTGTGTGTGTGTGTGTGTGTGTGTGTGTGTGTGTGTGTGTGTGTGTGTGTGTGTGTGTGTGTGTGTGTGTGTGTGTGTGTGTGTGTGTGTGTGTGTGTGTGTAAATACTCACTGATTTTTATTTGGGAGCACACACAATAATGACTTACACATACATAACTCTTGGTAGTATTAAAATGCAATTAATAAGTAATTATATTTCAAAAGTAAGGCATAAAATACATCATAGAATATTCAGACAGTTAAATCTTCTAAGGGTCTGGTGGGTCCCACACCTCAGACTGCGTAAATGGATTTTACATGGATGTACTCGTTGTCCCCAAATACACCCAGTCTAAAAAAAAGCCTTGCTCAGAGATATGTACATAACATTGCTGTAGCATGGCAGGAGGGCTGGGGAAGTGTGACAGTTACTTCTTTAATTGATCACAATCAAACCCCAAAAGTATGAAAAGGAGGTTATTATAGCCTGTGTTGGGATTTGAGACAATGTATTTATTGTTACTTTTACTTTTATCACAGACCTTAGAGATGCACAGATAAGGCTACTATAGCTTCTGTAGGGGCATTATACTGTCAAGAATGAATGAGCTGGAATACATTTCTGTGAGCATTTAGCTTTTTCATTTTGCTCACAATGACTCATAAGGCATGTGCAGAGGTGGCTGCGTTTAAGGGTAGGGGTGAGGAGTGAGGAGGCATGCTATGTATATGTCTGAAATACATGACTGTGGCTGTTTGAACCTCTGCTTTCATCCTAATTTAACACCAGAGGGATGCATAGGCAGTGACAGTTTTTTGGGGGGGTCTATGTTTAGTCATCAAATAGCATGATCATTGAACAACCATTCACTGAACACTAAACCTCAAACCATCCATTAATCAAAAGGCCATATAATTGTACAACTTTTGATCAAATGATGAGAGTTGGCCAACATTAAGGAAGTGCAACGGGGTGCTTACTTACTGTAGTGCGATCCTGGAGTTAGTATATATAATTAGCTTGGGTGTGGATGGCTGCGGAGGAGTCTGTGAACACCGCTCACTCCTTATGTGGCAGGCTGTGACCCTCACACCCCCCCCCACTAATTCTATACGCAAACTCCAAGACTGCACTACAGTGGGGAAAAGGCAGGTTTGTCTATACCTAAGTTATCAGTAAGTAAGCAGTATTTTGTGCTTCCTTAATGTTGGCCAACTGTCATTGTTTAATGAAACGTTTTACAATGATATGGCCTTTCGATTAAAGATGGTTCAAGGTTTAGTATTCAAAGAACAACCATTTGATGAACTTGTTGTTCGATCAATAACATAAACCAGCTTTTTTGGAGGGGGGGGGTGTCCTCACAAACAATTGTTTTGTTAGTTTACTGTGAGCTACTACTTTGTTAGCTTTGAACAGTAAACCTTGGGCACAACTTGTCTTCCTCAAAAGAAAAACACAAGACTGAAATTATTAATTAATCTTACTTTTGATTTTTGTTTAGGCCACACCAGATCAAAAGGTTGAGAAAATACTCTAAAATGCACTTCAGAGCATCTATAACCTGATGGCTTAATTAATTAATTTCCTACACGGTTGTTAGTGTGCTCTCTCAGCCAAGTAAGATGTGTTTGTAGGGATGCAAGAAAAACTAAAGTTGAACAGCAACAGTGAATTTCTTTTCTTTTGTTTGTGCTATCAGTGGATGAAAAGTCTGCATTAAATAAAAAAAAAAAATAGAATTATGTTCAGAAGCCATGGCTTCTGAAAGAAACTGAAGACTTTAGAAAAAATGTGAGAAAAGGAAGAAATAAGCAATGTGCATGGTGTGGGAAGCCTGGGATGGAAGGAAAACAGAGGGGGAGATTGAAGGTTGTGTTCAGAGGGGATGAAACAGTAACCAGTACCAAGGGCACAATTTGACCTAAGACCTAACCTGTACCTATTTTTTATTTATTTATTTATTGCTTTTGTTTAATCTGTGACTCTGACTGCTAAGGACTCATTGTCAGTGGAGGCCTGGAGAGAAAAGCTCCATTACACATCAGTAGAAATGAACACTGACAGTGACATCTAACATAGATACTATATATCTGTGTACACAAAAGTGCTGTAATGTATTACTATTGCAACTAAATAACAGTCACTATGAATGTTCCTCTTTGAGATGAGCAACCATATTGTGGTGCACAGGCCTACCTTAATGTAAGAGCATTGTAGCTACATTTTAGTCCGTGTGTACAACTCCTAAAACTCTGCAGCATGAACTAAAGGTTGCTCAGGAAAAGTAGTAGTAACAGGGTGATATGCAGAGTGGAAGTGTCCAGGGGCCCCTAACTTGACATTTGCTGGGATCCCCAAAATTCTAACACCAGCCATGTAATCCCCACCTATGAAATGTCTCTAATCCTGCACTCTTCCTTCTTGCCTCAATCAACAGTACTCATCCCTCCCTTGCCTCGGACTTTTCCATTTCAGTTATTCATTACATCTCCTGGCCTTAACATTTCAACTAAATGTCACCTGATTCCAACTCTATGAAACCTGAGTACCTGGCATGTCTCCTTATACAACTCCTTTGTTTCTCCTGCGGTGTGTTTCCCATGATAATGCAGCTCATCAGTTAACTATTATCATTCTCTAAAGTCTTGTTTGTTTAGTCATTTACTGTCTGCCTTAAGTTTCTCACCATCTCATTCCTCTTCTTTGACACATACTGCCACTATTCTCACATGCTTCCTGCACTCCCACCTACCATACCCTCTAATGCCCCCATATAAAACTACCAGGAACTGGCAACCTGACTGTGACATATATTATTCTGAATTTCTCTTATCTTGGTCCATCGTCTATTCTCATGCTCACATTCCCACAACACAGTCTCATATTCACACACTAAGCTACATATAACAAACACTTTCTGGTCCCACTTTCCATAATCATTTTAGCATCAAAACCCACCAAAGCAGCCTGTGTATTTGTTGATGTCATGTAGCCAGCTAGCTTCTCAGTCCCTAGAATCCTTCCATATGTCTCTTCATTGCTCTTCTCTCATGTTTACCTTTTCCTACATCCCATCTTATCTGGAGTGCTCTTTTCACAACCTTACTTCTCAGCTGAATAATAACTACGTAAATCATCTCTACATTTTCTTTGTAAATACTGCATCATTTTCAGTGAGCTGCCATGCTCTTTGTCAAGCCTTCTCAACCTAATATCTGCCTATAAATGCACCTCTCAGCTTTAAATCTATAAGTCTACTATTCTTCCTTAAATAAGCTGTCTTCTCACATCAAGCCCTCAAAGGTCATGAATTTCCTCGCTTCTTCCCTGGTTTCAGAAGTTGGCCGAGTCTCTGCAGTCTACATTCATACCAGATTTGACGGCATACTTAACCTAGACTAAGGGTACCCAGAGCTCATGTGAAGTGAATGAAATGCAGTTCATATCCCTTTCTCATCAACCTATCCCTGATATTATGAAGACTGTCTCTTTACCTCCCTTCTTCATTTGTTTCCACCTTTCCTCGTGTTCCTGCCTCTCTTTTCACAGCCTTGGCATACAGAATCACCCAGTTTCCAGCCACACCATCCTATTTATCCCCTCCCCTCCACTGCCCTATATTGAAAGCAGGAACTTAAACAGGAAAATAAAGTAGACCCCCAACCATCTCACTGACTTCCAGTTCTTAATTTGTTCTCTGATATCTTCTGCCATGAGTCCAAAGTCTAACATTCTACAGCTGACTGTTTCAGCTCAATCTTTGCATTACCCAACAGCATCAACAAGTGCCTTAGCATTTGGAGAACTACTGTTATAATCATTCATTAGTCTGATCTCATTTATTCTTGCCACTAATTTCCCTGTGTTTTTGTTTCTATCCACAGTTTTTGCATTTCCTTCACTGTCCCTTCAAGCTATCCACGATTATACTCATTTCTGGCTCTAAATACTTTTAACCATGCATTTTCTTCTCTCTTATTCCACCCACACCTTCCTCCATCTCTACCTTAAAGCTTTCACACCTCCCCAGACTCCTCAAACACCTTTGTGTTATTGCTAAGAATTCTTTAACTTGTTTAACTAGCAAAATGCTGTAATCCTGACAGATTTTGCAACACTCTACATCCCCATCCTCTCTATTTATACAGTGTACATTTAACTTCTTTTAGCAACCCATCAGTCACTTAGAGAAATATGCTTGAAGACATTATTCATCCCTCCTAGTAGATAACACTAACAACAATTTTATGTCTGGTGCATGGGTCTGTAATTTATAGGATCTTCCACGTCTTCTCCAATGGATAACACCACCCAGTCCAATGAAAAAATACTATCCCTACCTCTCAAACTCTTAGAGCAAAAAATCTGGACAAAGCAATAACTAATGGGGAGACAAAGGCCCAAAAATAGAAACAATCTTTAAATATTGCTCTTACAAACTTAGAAAGTAGATAGAATAACAGATTTTGCATTAACACAAATTTTCTGAAAGGTATGAAGTCTAAAACTCAAATGTCTGTCATTATTTTCTGACTTCAATCTTTAACTCTTTGCCAATAATTTGCCAGAAAACCACAATTTTATGAAAACCAGACCAAATTATGAAGCAAACATTTGGACATTCTTCAAAAATCTGTAGAGTTGGGAGGTATGATACTATCCTTCTCTCTCTTGTAGTCCTATTCAATTTCTGTACTAATACCCCACTGATTTATAAAATCCAGTCAAACAGTAAGCCATTTGCTTTCCCGTTTTTACTTTTTGGTGGTTACAAATGGCTTCATTAAACTCCTTTTCTGATCTCTAGCTTCCCATTCAGTCAGCCATAACTGTACTTCTCTTTCTGTTTCATCTACCCACTCCCAGAGTACCTATTCCCCATCCATTTACAAAACAGTTATTCATAGTAAGTTTCAAATCTTTCTGATTTTCCATTAACCTTGATTAATCCTCCTCCACTCCTCTTATCTCATTCAACTTCTGTCAGGTACTCCCCATTGTGCTGTCATTTAGCTGCCAGAAATCCCTCCCATGCCTAGCCTCCCTCTGCAGCCTAGTATGTACTTGTATCAATGTATGTAATAAATCTTTATTTCTTCTTCTGTTTCCTTTTATCTATTTTCACCATCTATAGTTCCCTCTGCAATGTCACCAATATCCCAGTCATAGCTTTGCACCATCTATGTCCAAATCATTTTATATCCAACAACCTAGCTCAAAGTGCATTATTAGTCCCATCTCACTAACCTCCTTATAGCGCCTCTCATACCACTTGATTACTGCAACCAGATGATTTGCTACCCCTTTAAGTTGTTCTTTATCCCCTTTTCTCTCCATTTATTTTTTTCCTCTTACCACCACTTTACAAGTCCCCCTCCTGCTAGAAGTTATTCCACTGATTACCAGAATGTGGTCAGAGATACTCCTGTCACTCAGCACTACACTTTTAGCATCTACAGCCTTTTTGCTGTATCTTGCCCTATAAGTCTGTTCGGCAAAACGAAAACATGATCTGATAAACACAAACTGGACTTCAAATGAAAAAAACAAGATACTGCAAAGGAGACAGAATAATAAAAGTGAATAAACCAGTGTACATTCATTTAAAGGTCAGTCTCAAAAAGATAGAAGTGCAATCAGGCTTAACCAAGAAGAAACATGCGTAAAGAAAGTGAAAAGAAGTATTTATAGAGCACAGGAGGGTATAGAAAATACTGACACAATGATGATCAGGAGTCTCTTATGTAAGTAAGCTATTTTTAGTATTCAGTTTACTACTGAATAAGCTTTTCATTTACATTTTACTATGATCTGTGTTTTTGTAATCCACCTAGTAGTACTGAAGACATTTGAAAAACCTGGGCACTACATTGTTAATTTATACTGCTCTGTTTTTTTCATTTAATTCAGCCTTCCAAAATTATATATCACCATTTTGTCTAATTCCCCCTCTCAGAAAAGTATCTTATGGACCATATCACTGAATCGCACTATGACTTTGTAGGAAAATAAGTCATGCACACATGCAAAGTCCAGATCATAAAAACAAACATACTTCTAAACCACAAAAATTTAGACAACCCCGATCTCTGTCTCTGTCTCAAATGCAAACACACTCACACACACACACACACACACACACACACACACACACACACACACACACACACACACACACACACACACACACACACAGATATATCCCTACAAATTGTTGCAGACATTTCTCAAATCTACTTTTTAAACATTTGCCAGAATGCCTTCAGTAAATTTACTGTAGGGTGTTTTCAGTTTTTAGAAACATTCTAAAGAAGAATAAATTAAGATGGTTTAGAAAAGCTGGTCGCCTCGCAGTAGGACGTTGTCCTGTTTGATTCTCAGCTAGAGCGTCTTCTGCACTTTTTTCAAATAATACAGTATTAAATGGATTTAATTGTGTTGCATGAATATTAACTCAAGTGGAAGTTTTGACTCTGTTCTTCAGTTAGTGCTTGCTTGAATTTTATTGTCTGTTAGTAATTGCAGGTGTGGGGCTAGCCACATTCTTTGATTTCCTGTCACTGACTATTTAAGTGGGGCGAAATTGAAGTGTATTAACCCACCAGATGTGCAGTAGCAAGCCCCTCCCAAACCCGCCTGCGAGCATATTGACTACTACGCCCACCGCACAGAGCATTTTGACTACTACGCCCACTGCTTGATACAGAAAACACAAGCAAATAGCTAATTGCACAACAAAAAGATTACATTGTACATTATAACATAAAAACGCAGATGCGATTGCTGTCAAATCAAAGCATTTTTAATTTCGCGAATCGGGGCAAAAGTACAAAGACAAGTACTGCTCAAGCAGTGGATACTGTATACTTAATAATGTGGGTGTCTGTTTTTAGCCTAAGTTCACATGTACATGTAACTGTACAAACAGTACTTGTCTTTGTACTTTTGCCCAGATTTGCAAAGTGTCAAAGTCATGTCCGTACTTCGATCTCCACATATACTCGTCTAGATAACTGGGCACCATAATGAGTGTGCCTGTTAAACATTATAGTATTTGATTATTAAGTATTAGTATTAAATGGTAAACAGGTCAAATAAGCACAAGTAATATAGGACGCTCACTATTCCTTGCAGATGAGTAAAGAACACTCGTTACCATCTTAAACCAAGAAAATGAACAATTCAGAAAAAAGATCTTTCTTCTAGTTTCTGAGAAAAACAGTTGTATGAGTAAACAACTGGCCATGCTCCCACACACAACCGCAGTCTTATCTCCCTGTAGACTGCCGCCATACTGATATCCATCTGTCTACCATAATCTGCCTGCATTTGTTCCAGTTTAAACTAAATTAATAAAAACAAGTAAATAAATTAATAGACAACTGTGAGATTTCAGCCAGTTCAGTATGGCGTTTCTGACTAAAAGGAATGAAAACATTTTAAGAAAAGCATATATTACTTGTGCTTATTTGACCTGTTTACCATTTACATATTTACTATTTGCACTTATTTGACCGTTACATTTGCATTGTGTGTCAATCACGGCACATTGCTGTCGTTAATACACGCCTTCCGGTATGTCAATCACGGCAGTCACGCCCATTCCTGCGCGAACTAGGAGGTGAGTTAATACACTTCAATTTCGCCTTAAGTGGTACAGTTTGAAATATTTTCTGCTAAAAAAACTCAGCTTTGGCTGGCTTAGATCTAGCTGTATTCAACTGGACGTATAAGAGAATTTAAGTACCTTTTATCTGCACATTTATCTGCACTTTTTTCAAATAATACAGTATTTAAATTGATTTAATTGTGTTGCATGAATATTAACTCAAGTGGAAGTTTCAGTCAGTTCCCCATGCACCCTCTCCTGTTTCTGTTTTGGTGTTAATCTTAGTGGCTTTGAAACTGCCCGCCCCTCTTGTAAATTTGTGTTTGGATACTCCTTCTGGGCCCATCTCATTTAAATCACTCAACTGAGTGCAGTGAGATCATATTCTGATTTCAGGCACTCCTACTGTGTACAAAGACAGCATCTGGGAAAGAGAACAAAAAAAAATTAAGCTTGTTTCCTGCCTCTCCTGTAAGTGGTCTAGACTGTTTGTAGGCTATTGAGCCCCCAAGCCCTTCTGTGTTGGAGGGAAGCCTTCTAGCTTACTTTTGTTTCTTATAACTAGCCAGTTTTCTAGTTTCAGCACTCAAATCTGTTTCTTTGAAGTCAGCACTTGTTCAGAACTCATTGTAAGCAATCTGCCTACTCATCCTATAAATTCCTATAATTAAATACATACATCAAAAAGAGCAGAGAGCACTCTTTATCAAAGTTTATATGCCTCATTTATAATATAACTAGAATAAAAGACTCAGAAAACATATCCTGCTAGCCAGCTTTTGTGTTGTAGTAAGTCTACTGAACTGCTACCCAATATCATAAATATTTTTTCTTCCTTCTAACCAGTGATGACTTAAAGTTCCTTGACCTGCTTCAGTAACCTACTCCATTCCCTCACAACCATCCTTGTGTAATGGCCCTTCCATTCTGTTCATTCTAATTGCATGATTCTGTCACAGATGAAGTATTCTGCTCAGTCCTTTTACCTAAACACCTATGTTCTCCTACACATCTACCAAACTATCCGATATTCCCATAGTACGCTTACTTTTCCAAAGTAAATATTCACAGGTATCAAACTGTTTCAATAATCAGTAATCTGTTCTGCCTATCTGCTTTGCAGTCTTCACCAGCTTTTCTTTGTTGTTGTTGTTGTGTCTTTTGGCTTTAGGGGTCACCACAGTGGAACTCCGGTCCACTAATGATTGGCAGTATATTTTTACGTGCCGAGTTGCCGGCCCTGACGCACAACCTTCAACGAAGGTACGCCCACTCACGCATGTCTCGTAGGTTCATAGGTTCATAGGTAGGTACTAGGCTATTGGCCCTAGGGCCTATATAAGCCTAGCCAAAAAATGTACCCTGGCTTTCGCCACCCAAGAAAATTATTTTCCTGTGCCCCTGTCGAGCAGAGCCACAGAAGTGATCCCTGGAGTGAATTTCCCATTTCCCATCCAATCATTAAGATTTTTTTTGAAGAGTGCTAATGAGGAGCTCTGTCTGATATAGATAGGTAGTCTGTTCCAGAGTATGGGAAGTACATAAGCTGCAAATTACTATAGCACTCAACTTTCCTCACTTGTCTAGAGGAAAGCAGTTTTTAGTGCTTAATAAATAAGCACTTATCCAGGCATGTCTAAGGGTCAGCTCCCAGTGATTTCTCCTGTCTACCTGATGAATCTGGGCATCTTGGGGCAATGCAGCAATTGCCTCATGTACACAGACAACCCTCTCCTCCTACCACCCAATACTACAACCTGTGAGAGCTGCACTTATATAGCCAAACTGGAAGCAAAGCTCTCTTCACCCAAGACTGGACTAGACAGTCAAGAGGAGAAGGTAAACACTTGCACCACACCACACACATCACATAGTCCCTCAAATCCTACTCCACCAAAACACACGCATAGAAACACAAAACACACACCTACATTTGCGGAGACTCTCAATAAAAACCTGCCCAAGCATCAGGGACATCCAAAGCATAAACGCAAGCAAACTGCACCCCCCAACACAACCCAAATGACACATAGCCCACAAACTCAGTGTGCCACTCAACCACAGTCCATAAGGCATAACAACGTACCCAAAACTCTAGTCATAGGTGACTCTATAGTCAGGCACACTGATGTTCCACTCACTAGACTAAACAAGGAGAAAGTTACTGCCAGCTGCCTGTCAGGTGCCAGGATCCACCACATAATGCATGCACTCAGGTCACTCCACAGTAAGTACAAATATGACACTGTCATTGTCCATGTTGGTGTGAATGACCTGAGACGTACCTCCCTGGACTACATGAAAAGAGACATGGAGGAGCTCTCCGATCTTATATCCCAGGCAGGTATGACCCTAACCCTGAGTAGCATCCTGCCATCACCCAGAATGATACCACAGTACAAGGACAAAATGATTGACTTCAACAATTGGATAAGCTTCTGGTGTCATTCTAAGGGGATCCAGTATTTGTCTGCCTGGGATGACATGATCGACAGACCACGATTCTTTGCCAGAGATGGCATGCACCTGTCACCCTTAGGATTCCGGATACTGGCTAAGGCTCTTCCCCCCATAGTGCCTTTTTTATGCAAGGTTCAAATGACAAATTCACCACCATAACAGGTACAAACAAGCAAAATCTGAGGGTAATGGTACTCAATGCTAGAAGTCTAAATCTCAAAATGCACTCACTCGAGCCACTCCTTAAAATGGAGAACATTGACATCTGTGCAGTGACAGAGAGCTGGTTCAAAGCTCCAGAGAGCACCTCTGCATTACCAGGCTACAATTCATACCATACCTTTTGGCCACCTAACCCAGAACGAAGCACTAAAGGCGGAGGCATGTCCATATTCATGAAGGATATCCACACCTCCAGGCTAGTTGCACAGCATAATGCATCCGAGGTTATCCAAGTGCAACTAACTCTGGGCAAGACCACAATCCAAATTGTAGCTTGCTACAGACCCCCCACCATGCCCCAGGATTCCCACTCCTCATTTCTTGATACACTGGAAAGTATTAGCGTACAACCCAACACCCTAATAATGGGCGATTTCAACTACCCCACCATTAACTGGGAAAACTACTCATGTACCAACTCTTTTGCTCAACATTTTCTAGAATTCATAAATTCCAATGCCTTGGATCAACTTATTCACACCCTCACCAGGGGCAGCAATATCCTAGACCTAGTCATTACCAATATGGGAAAGTGGTGTTCCACACCAGAGGTCAATTCCTCGTTGGTCAGATCCGACCACAAGAAATCAGCCTAGACATCAACATCCCACCCCCACCTCCAATTAGGGAAACCATCGTAAAAAACTTCTCCAAAGCCAACTTCACACTTCTTAAGACAGAAGTGGCAAACTTCATGACACCCATGCAGGCAGACAATAGAGGTATGACTGCTGAATCCTACACAAATGCACTTTATAAGCACTTACACGAGTGCATGGATCATGCTATCCCTAATAGAACCAAGATGTTATCTTCCAAAAAAAGGAAGCCATTCTGGTGGTCTTCTGCCATAAACAAACTCTACAACAGAAGAAAGAAACTGTTGCAAAAAAGAGTAAAATCCCATGATTGGAGGAACTTCCTGATTAACCTCAGTAATAAGCTGAGATCCCTCATAAAATCCTCCAAAGCTAGTTACGAAAACAAAATTACCACTGACTCTAAAGACAACCGCAAAGCATTCTATAGCTATGTCAAGAATCTCAATGGGAACACTCAGATCTGCTCTGAGTTACAGCACAATGGCAATATACAGAACCAACTGATATTGCCAACATCCTAGCAGATAAGTTCAGTGGTAACTTTACCCCCCTCTCACCCCCTAGAGGGCCCATCTATACTGGAAGAATGCAAAGTTCCTATAATCACTGCTGCACAGGTAAAAAACACACTCTCCAAAGCCAAGAACACAGCATCCATGGGACCTGACAATATCCCAGGCTGCATTCTACACGAACTACAGAATGAACTGGCACCCTACCTAAGTACCATGTTCAATTATAGCCTCACCTCAGGCTTTGTACCCACTGAATGGCGCACTGCGACAGTTATCTCACTCCACAAAGGGGGAGCCATGACGGACCCTGGGAACTACCGCCCCATTAGCCTGACGAGCCTGGTCTGCAAGGCAATGGAATGTATCATCATGGAACTCATAAACAAAGACAATGGTAATCTCCAAACTCTGGACCCTACCCAGTTTGGATTTGTAAAAGGCAGATCACGTCTCCTAAACCTGATTGACTTCTTTGAAGCAGTCACCAAAGCCATAGATGAGGGTAAAATGGTTCACACAGCTTATCTACATCTCACCAAGGCTTTCGACACCAGGAGATGGTGGGATGTTGGCATAATGGTTAAGGTGTTTACCTTACAAACACAAGGTGCAGGATTTGATTCCCACATGGGGTAATTGGCTAGGCTGAAAATGGCCCACAAGGGCAGTTAGCCTAGTACTAATCTATGAATCTATGAATCTATGAATCTATTCCCCCACTCTGGAATTATAGATAGGCTCACTAAACTAGGTATAAATCCCTATGTCACAAGATGGGTTGCCGACTGGCTCACAGACAGAAACCACACTGTGAAAGTTGCGGATTCAAAATCCGACTTCAGACCAGTGACAAGTGGAGTACCACAGGGTTCAGTCCTGGGGCCTCTCCTGTTTGGTATCTACTTCTCTGAAGTGCAGGCTAACAGAGAAGGTCTTTGGCTAACAAAGTTTGCAGATTACTGCAAACTAGGAGCCATAATCAAAACTCCTAATGATGTAGACAAACTACAAAAGGGCCTCACTGAGACAGATACCTGGTGTCAAAGCCATGTCCTGAAGCTCAATGCCAAAAAGTGTATTGTCATCCCCTTTGGTAAAAACTCTGTACCCATAAACTACCCATGAACTACCACATAGCTGGTAGTCTACTTAATGCCAAAAATGTGATAAGAGCCCTTGGGACACAGGTGGACAGTAGTCTCTCCTTTGATAATCACATCGCCACAGTGGTCAGGAAATCCTTCTATGTGGCTCATTTCATCACAAAAGGATTCTCATCCAAAAAAAAAAGTGGTCATTGTTCCCCTCTACTCATCACTCATTAGACTCGTTATAGAGTACAATGCCCCTTTTGGTATGTACCTCACAAGACATCTACAACAACTGGAAAGACCACAGAAATACCTCACAAAGAGGATTACTGGCCTCAAGCAGATGCCCTATGCAGACAGTCTCAAAAAACTACAGCTTTACTCCATCGCATATCGCCTACTCAGGGGTGATCTCTGCCTAACATACAAACCCAGAGCTGTTGGACATGCTCCACTTAAAGAAATCCCAATCCCTCCGAGCTACACACTCTAGGGACCTAAACCTTGTCACCGCAATAAACAGAACATGCTGGAGGGATAGATTCCTGTCCCAGATACTTCATATACTCTGGAACAGACTACTTATCTATGTCAAACAGAGCTCCTCATTAACACTCTTCAAGAAAAATCTTTATGATTGGATCGGAAATGGGAAATTCACCCCAGGGATCACTTCTGTGGCTCTGCTCGACAGGGGCACAGGAAAATTATTTTCTTGGGTGGCGAAAGCCAGGGTACATTTTTTGGCTAGGCTTATATAGGCCCTAGGGCCAATAGCCTAGTACCTACCTATGAACCTATGAACCTATGAGACATGCGTGAGTGGGCATACCAGGTCCGGAACTCGGCACGTAAAAATATACTGCCAATCGTTAGCAGACTGGAGTTCCACTGTGGCGACCCCTAACCGGGAAAAGCCGAAAGACACAACAACAGCAACAAAAAAAAGCTGGTGAAGACTGCAAAGCAGATAGGCAGAACAGATTACTGATTATTGAAACAGTTTGATACCTGTGAATATTTACTTTGGAAAAGTAAGTGTACTATGGGAATATAGGATAGTTTGCCAGATGTGTAGGAGAACATAAGTGTTTAGGTAAAAGGACTGAGCAGAATACTTTATCTGTGACAGAATCATGCAATTAGGATGAACAGAATGGAAGGGCCATTACACAAGGATGGTTGTGAGGGAATGGAGTAGGTTACTGAAGCAGGTCAAGGAACTTTAAGTCACCACTGGTTATATGGAAGAAAAAATATTTATGATATTGGGTAGCAGTTCAGTAGACTTACTACAACACAAAAGCTGGCTAGCAGGATATGTTTTCTGAGTCTTCTAGTCTAGTTATATTATAAATGAGGCATATAAACTTTGATAAAGAGTGCCCTCTGCTCTTTTTGATGTATGTATTTAATTATAGGAATTTAAAGGATGAGTAGGCAGATTGATCCACTGCATATCCATAACATCCATGGCTTGGGTACAATGCAAAACATCACGTTAATACAAATGAGTAAATGCAGTGAAGGTAAAACTAGCCAAATCAAAACATATGGTAATAAATTGAATTACTTATTAGTGGAAGGAAACACTACACAATGAAAGTTGCATTTGAAAAAGTCAATTTTAAAACTAAATAAGGCAGCTTACAGAAGAGTGGAATACAGTACTAAAAATTCGAAGATTCAAGGACTGCAGAATAAGAGAAGCATGTACAGAAAAACAATATACTGAAGAGAAGAAAAATGGTACGATGGCAGTAAGTATGAAAATGAATACTACATATGAACAAAGTCTAACTAATCAGACATGTCTCAGGTGGTCCAGAGTGACAAGGCAATCAACGATGCCAGAAAAACAACAGTAACACACTGAGAATGGAATGAGTGTCATAATAAGCTAACAGCAATATCTATTTAGATTATAGGAGGGCTCTTCAAATGCAGCAGGAATCTCTTAGTGTTAATAAAAGATCTATTAAGCTCGATGTAAAAGAAGATATTAATAATGAAGACCTTACAGATGGCAGAAGGAGGCATGAACTCTTGCATGCCATAAGTGAAAAAGTTCCCTTTCCTTTGTATGCATTTGATTTTGACAAGGATAACTAGAGCATCATCATCCATATTAAGTATGCTAACTAATAAGGCACAGTATATAAAAATGGTTTAAGGGAGTAGTATACATAGTGAAAAATCTACCTACACCTTAGCAGGAAGCCAACCCACTAATTAATTGTAGCACAACAAGAGAAGCATACAGCTATAGACAATATTCAACATGCTTTGTCAGTCAGATGAATTCAGCTCATTAACCCTAATGACAACTCTAGGTGTTTAAGTTCTCTGGAAGCATCCTATTTATACCACAAGATCTCTAATATTAAGTGATCATATGTACATTAATAATTCCAAAATCTTGTTACACGCAAGGTATCAAATCATATTATCTTAAAGCTTGCATGAGAGGCAATGCAACTGCATTAACTTTTGACCCCTGCCTAGTAAAGCTAAAGAAATATTAAATGCTGTTCATATACCAATTATTTTTTAACTGGGAACATCTGACTTAGAACAAAGCCAATTTTCTGTGGAGGCCCAGGGAGAAATGCTCCAGATGCATGTCTTTGTAATGTAGGAGGAAACCCGCACAAACACAGTGAGGATATGCAGACTCCAAACAGAAGGTACCCCAGCCGAGAATCAAACTGGAAAATCTCTTGCTGTGAGGTGACAATGCTACTGCTGCACCACAGTTATTATCTTAATTGTCATACTTCTCTATGTTTATTTTAATCACAGATTGACACAGAATGAACTGCTTAGCCTCATATGAAAGTGTGTAGCTTAATGAACAAAAATGTTGCCATCAGTAAGGTTGCAACTTGAATGATTACCAAGATATTCTAAGTTGTTCACACTACATTAAAATAGTAATTACTCTGTTTATGGCAACTTTTAAAATCCATATTAAAAAATGTGAGCACTGTGTAAAGATTTGTTTGTACTGAACAGTTTATCATTTATAACTTTTTAGTAACACTTAAAATTCAAAAGATATGAACACTTGTTTGAATTGTGATGGCATACATTGATTTTGTCATAAGGCTCAAGGTGCAACCAATAGAAATTAAAATTCCAGCTTTCAGAACTCCATGGAATAGGGTTTAAAAAGATGAGACTAAGCTATGTAATTTATAAGTCTGTGGAATATGGATAACCTTAACCGCTTTACTCTAGCAACTTTGCAAAGGGAAAAATATGTTTATAATATTTCCTAGAATATTTCCAACAAAAAGTAGTGTGTAAATCTTAACCTAACCTTTTGACTACAATACTCTGTAGTCAAAGTTACATTTAGCCAAATAATCAGATACTAAACTTAACAAAAATATCAAGATCACCTCTTAAATTATTCTTATTTCAACAATTTGAATCATCCTTGTGATGTATTTTATGTGCTTTAAAAATTTGATTAGATTTAGCAATTTTTAAAAAAAAATGTATTTTTAATTTTCAAACCACTAAAATTCATCTCAGTGCTGTTTTATAAAAGTTGATGAACAAGAACAGCAGCAGAGAAGATTAACAGCATCCCTATATTTAAAAAAGAATATGCAGAATTACAGGAGCAGAAACTACAGTATATACAGTAAATAACAGAAAATTAGTGCGCTTAAATCTAAACATTGTGGCATACAAAATAAAGATAATCTGAATAGGAATTATTTCATACCTTAAACCATCTATTAAATAAGTTATGTTTTAAAACATCTGTTAAATAAATCATTTTAAAGCATATTATTTGCTCACATGCTAGACATATTTTAACATTTAGGATGTTGTTCAAGGGCCTTATCAAATCATTAAAATGCTGTTATGAGTCTTACCCATAATCAAAAATAGATAATTTTATACAACAAAACACTAATAATTATTTTACTTTTATTCTGTTTAAATAATATTAGCTGAAAAATAAATGACCATATTTATTGAGCTACTCCTGAATATAAAAACATGACTAAACTGGAAGAAATGAAATCAGTCTAAATTTGAGCTGTACAATTAGGATTAATGGCTAGGAGTAACTGAAATAAATACTGGCTCTTTCTAAGTTAAAGAAATGATACAACATCGAAGAAAAAGACTGTGGCTGGGATTCATAGTCAGGTACTACATTTTTGCAGAGCTAATTATCACAAGTAGCAATGCACATGGTATGGTACATTCTGGGACACAGGTTCTGTAACTCTGCTGTAGTCAAAATAGGATGATATTCAATACATGCTAATGAGTATATAATGACATGGAAATGAGGAACTACATGAACATGATCTACACAGATTATGCAAATCCAGGAACCCAAAATGGTGTACCAGTTCAAGAATATATAAAACAGGCATGCTGTTTTGCGGCAAAGAACAATTTTGAAAGGTATGATCCATGAGGTATAATGATAGCAATTCTAGAAATAGTAGAAACAGTAGTACAGCTATAGTACATGTATTAGAAACTGCAGTCTGAGGAAGTGCCAGCAATTTTGTATGTTGTTGTTCCCCTCACCAATGGAGGAGGTACATATTTTGCCTGACATACCACCACCTCACAGATCAAATGATTTCAGATGTTTTTTTTTGTGAACAGAGGTACTGATAGGAATCTAGACAAGATGTGTTGCTACTGAAGTAATTGAGAGGAATACATGGCAAGCCTACTCCTTTGACTAGAAAGGTGTGTGCAGCCTTAGTTATCTTGTCTACAAGGACCTTGCAGCAATGTGTGGGGGAAACATTAGAAATATCACAAGCATCAGCCTGACAGATACTAAATCTGTTCTTCAGTATGGTACTACAGCAGGAGGAGCATTATACTTGCTTTCCCGGGGCAGTGGAAAAGAGAACCAATACAAGGCAGGTCAGCAATGACATCACTCATTTCCCTAAGGCTTTGTATGATCCATAGGACCAACATTATATCAACAAGAAAGGCTTTCTCTCCATGAAGTTCCACATGGTTTGCAAACAGTGTCAGTGGTGCAACAGGTAGCTCACTCACCTTTGGTACAGAAGGATGTGGGTTCTATTCGCACACCAGGTAGATGAATCGCTGACACTGAGTGCAGTGCAGCATACAGGAAGTGCTGCACTCCTGAGTATGTTATCCTTCGGATGGAATATTAAAATGAGATCTCATGTACTTGAGTTTCTAGTAGCTGAGATATATGTAAAAGATCCAGTGGTACCTATTGAAAAGGGTAAGGAAAGTTCCCCAATGCCCTGACCATTTCCCATAGTAGTAAAAATACCACCTCAGGTCTCCCCTGGAAAGAGGCAACCATCCTTGTGGGACTAACCTTGTCAGCAAAGGAAAAATAAATAAAATAGAATAAAATAAAGCATTATATATAATGTGTCTGTTCACCATCCAAATATTGCACTGATTAACACGACACATGTCAGACCTAGACTAAAGATCCCTGTGAGGTTAAGGGGTTCTGGCTGGTATATACACACACATGCTAAATAGGTATGTCTATGCACATCATGCCAAGACACAACTATGTATACACATTCAAGCAGGTATCTAGCCTTATATAATATAACTATGTATACACATTCAAGCAGGTATCTAGCCTTATATAATATAACTATGTATACACATTCAAGCAGGTATTGAGCCTTATATAATATAACTATGTATACACATTCAAGCAGGTATTGAGCCTTATATAATATAACTATGTATACACATTCAAGGAGGTATCTAGCCTTATATAATATAACTATGTATACACATTCAAGCAGGTATTGAGCCTTATATAATATACTGTGTGCTGTGCAGTTAGTCATACCCAGATGAAACTCTAGACCAGTCAGGCAATGGCATATAAGATGGCTTATTCAGAAACCCACAACAAAGTGAAACATGTATATGGACTACTGAAGGGATGCTTTGGATGTCCAGGCAAGTCAGGATGGGCATTGTAATACAGTCCAGATACTGTATATACAGCAGGACCTTTGGGCAAACAACTGAAGTAGCAAGTGAGGCCTTCCATATCACTCATAAGAGCAATAGAGAGGAAGGTTGGATAATCAGGAGAGGAACATGCAGCAGCAGTAGTGCCATGAGTAAAGTAGAGGTAGGTGCAATGTAGTGCAACACTAGCAAGGAGGCAGTGTCTGGTCAACAGCTATGGACCATGTCACAAACAACACTGAATAAAATGATGTTTTTGTTACCAAACCCAAACAATGGTAGACAGTGTATAGACTGGATACTCTGGACATCAGATGTAACTGCACTCACACAGGTTTGAGGATGGACATGGCACTGTCATTATCATCTGCACAGGTGTGGGGAACATAATGATAGGAGGATGCAACTTTATAATGAAGGGCAGAACTACTGGATGTGAATGCAGTAGCCACATACTCTGAGAGTCAAGATTATTACCCTTCGGTAATGGAGTGGAGGTGCCATGATGTGACTCTTGGCAGTGTACACTGTACTGACTTTGGGTGTCACAGCTTGATACAGTCTGTGGTAAGAAAGAGGAGAAAAAAAGACCATGTACATGTTGCTCATCCCCTATCCAATGCCCACATTAATGTACCCATAGTAACATGGAGGAAGTAGAACTATGGGACTAGCACATATAACCTGATGAGGAATATACATGTATACACTGATGAGTTATATTCATGTATATACTGATGAGGTATACTCATGTAAACACAGATGTACACATGTATGCATTGATGAGGTATATACAGGTATACACTGATGAGATATCTCAAGTGTTGTGTTGGTGGCGCTCTGTTGCCTATAACCTGGTTGATGCTCATAACAGGGATTGTCAGCTCATGACAGGGTGTCAGGCTCTGTGACCACAAGTGACAGTTGTACTAATCCTAACTTCTTATTATGAGTTTGAAAGCTGAATATACTTGTATCTGCATGAGGATGGCAACTTAAAGAGGAAGAAAAAAAATAAATTTAAATGTATAAAGGTCAACAAATGATCCATAAATAAAGTGGAGATTTAACAGCTTTCAGAAAGCTACTGTGATGTGTGGATAGAGGCGTACACATCACAGTACCCTTGCGAATTCCCCGTGTACACATCACAGTACCCTTGTGAATTCCCCGCATATACATCACAGTACCCTTGTGAATTCCCCGTGTACACATCACAGCACCCTTGTGAATTCCCCACATACACATCACAGTACCCTTGTGAATTCCCTGCGTACACATCACAGTACCTTTGTGAATTCCCCCATGTCTTCATTGCTTTTCAGCTGCTTAACTATAAAAGCATATTTTCTAATTGTGTCAATATAGTATAATCTTTACAATGCAAATAAAACTCGATGTCTGAGTGGTGGGCTCTACAATGTCATTGACCTGTGTAAATTTTAATAGCAATAACTGTGTCTTCTACATGTTATATTATTTGTAGTAAACATTTTTCTAATCAGACTGCCTTACTTAATTATTTTTTGACATTTCTATTTTTTTAATTACAATTTAACTTAAAGGGATTTTCTATCACTAGCCATTTTCCTTCTTTTATTAGTATTCTTTGATTTATTTTTAGCAAACACTATAATAGGATACTACACTGCACTCTAGCACAAAGATGTGCAGCACTGTGTAGGGCTGGTGCTGTGGCTGTGCTGAATGCTAATGAGGCAGTCCGTGGCAGAGATATATGCTAGTCAGCTATATGTCACTCCCCTGGAGCCACCTTCAGAAAGGGACATACTCGCTGTGTGGTTCAAGAAATCTCCTTGTTTTATAGATCAGCATGGCCGCCCCAACTCCCCTCCACATTGTGGTAGTGAACATAACAAAAAGGCTATGTTTAACTACCAAACCAGACCACGGTACAGGAATATGGGGGTGTGGGCAGGGCTGTCCTTAACAGTTAAAGGGCCCAATTAGATCATTTTGTTTAGGCTTCCTTGCTGATGCCCCCATCTACCACTCCAACTCTCCCTCCACTTGCTGGCTTCCAGGATTTAATATTATTTCAGATGAAGTACCAGGAATATATGTTATTACAATTAATTAAAAATAAAACAATATGTTCATTTGTTAACTTATATTTTATCATAAGACATGTTAAAAAAGCTTTTACTATCATAATGTTGAATGGCAAAATGTATTTTACTCATAACATCAAATTTATTTGTCAAATTTGGTAATATCGATAATGCGGAATGTCAAAAACAAATACGGCGAAGGTTGACATTTGGAATTATTCAGAATTAATATAAAGCAGTGCAAGTGTAACCAATGACTTCTGCATATCAGTAACACTTGTTTTTCACTTCCACTTACCTCTGTAAGGTGCATGTCAGATATTCGAGTGTCCAGACACTCAAATATCCAAGACCCTCTTAAACAGCCATACAAATGTACATGTTTTCATTCCCTGCACCCTCCACACCATCTACAAATTATATATACCAACTCAGAGATCGCACTACAGTGAGGAAAAGGGTAAATTTCCCATATCATGCTGTACAGAGATCTCCATTAATAATGTCAGCTTCACATACGTGAATGTGTACTCGCTTTCATTCAATTTCAGTCGAACACTTTCAGTTCAGAATTATGAAAACTTAAAAACATGCATTTGATTAAGCATTATTCGATTTAATGCAATTCCACATTTTCATTGTAAACCTGAAAAAGTTATTTATCTGTTGAGCTACTGGATCACCCCAAGATCTTGCATTTCCTATAATTTCTTTCTCTGTCTGGGTCTACTTGGCTAGGTGAGGCACATTATTTAGTGGCCGTTTTGATTGACCACTGATGCCCTATATCTAAATGGTTCTTCATCAACTGGGTGCACCCAGGCTTACAAGTAAAGAAGTCCCACAGCTCTTATAGTACTGGTAAACCAAAAAAGCAGGCCAAAGGCAGGAAACAAAGCATATCATGGTAAAATGTTATTAAATAAACAAACAGTTAAGCGCTTTCATCTGGTTGTAATACAAAGAATTCATGAGAACACCGAACCTCAAAATCAAGTCAGGTGAGAACTTTTTTACCGATTATTTGATTATAATCTATCTGAAAGTCATTTATTTTATTCAATATCATGAAATTTTATTTTATTTTATTAAACTGTAGTCCTGAAATTTAATAAAATATTTCAACTTGTATGTCTAACTCTTTTAATTATTTTTTTTTAGAAGTGGTCATATTAGGAAGTATATCATCTGCAAATAACATGATTTTTCACATTATGGTCATGTTTCTTTTAAGCCTGGCATTAACATTTAATTATTTAATTGACTGTTCTAATTGCTTGCAATTAGAAGTGATGCATTTAAATGTTTTTTTTTTATTGTAACAAGTGTTTTGTTTTGTTTTGAGGAAGTCTTGTGGACAATAGTGGTGATTAAAGGAAGACTACACTAATATTTGCTGTTGCTGTGGTCTCTCCTGTTGTTGCTTTGGTGTTTTTTACTT
Organism: Protopterus annectens; assembly: GCF_019279795.1. Classification (NCBI taxonomy): domain Eukaryota; kingdom Metazoa; phylum Chordata; order Ceratodontiformes; family Protopteridae; genus Protopterus; species Protopterus annectens. Next base: position 1,726,604,683 of record NC_056728.1, read on the forward strand.
ACTTGTTTTATTTTGGATACTTTGCACATTTTGTGGTTATTTGTTGTTTAGTTTGTGCTGCCATGCCTGAGACCCTGGTGGATCCATTGGTGGACTTGAGTGTTTACAGCATTCCTGGGACAACTGAACAGAGTTTGACACATGTTCTTTTGAAAACTTTGGGTGACATACAAAAGTCTTTACAGCTTTTGGTTAAAGAGCATTCTAGAGAAGAACCTGTATGCCTTGGTTCAGATGATGATGCAGAGACAGTTGTCGAGTTTAAAACTAGAAGGCAAGATACTACTACGGTGAGAAAAAGTGTTTTACATGAAAAAAGGTCTGACAAGCCTTGTACCAGTTATGCCAGCATTGCAGCAGCTCTTAACGATGGTGTGGATCCCTTTTCAAACACCAAACATTTGGTTAATTCAGCAGAAATGGCTTTGTATAGAGAACAATGTGATATTTAGAACAAATTACTTAAAAATATAAGAGTTTTGACATTGAAAATAAGTATTTTTATAAATGCATTGAACATGGTATTGTGCCTAAAGGTCTACGCTTTTTTAAATGTCCAAATGGAATTACTGAAAAAGATCCATGTTTTTCTAAATTACAACAGTTTTTTTAATTCAGCTGGCATTGACTTTTTAGGGCTGCTTATTGAATGGAATGACAGCCTTATGAGAGAATTAAAGGAGGACATTGAAAAGACTGAATGTGCTATTGAATCCAGCTTTCACTTTGTGTTTAGTGAAAGAGCAGAGCATGCCATCTTAATGGATGACATTAAACAACATGAGAAAGTTTTAATCCAGAGGAAAAAGAAGAAAATTGATCGTGATCTGGCAGCATACAAATGGGCTCTGTGTATACTGATTTTTTTGGTTATGACAAAAAGAATAAATCCGTTTTTGGTATGAAAAAAACATCATTTGAGTCAGTCCACCTTAATGGAGGAGGGTGGAAGGGCTCTGAGGACAGAAGTGACATATTCAACAGCGAAAGACCGGCAAGGCGCTAGCGACAGTGAGTCTAGTAACGTCTCTGAGCCTAAAGATAGAAATGTTTCCGAAGCATCACCCAATAGTGGACTTTGTAATTCTTACTCTAATAAGATCGAGAAGGAACTGGGAGCAAAACTTAAGTCTTTTTTAGCTTTGGAAAAAGAACAGAGGCTTCAGAAACCCAAAACAATGACCACTAGGAAGAACGGAAGGGTGCTATCAGAATCCTCGACGGACAACGATTGACTGCTAACAGATTTGGCAGTGACATTATAAACGTATCCAATTTTGAACTGAATTATGTGCATTTAAAATTGCTTAGATTAGGTTTCAATTTTGTTCCTACTAGACGAGCGAATATCACGGATACTATGTTGGACTTGAAAAAATATACGAGAAAGTTGAACTTGAAATATATTTTAAAAAATGTTAAAAGTGACAACTCCTGTTTGTTCAAACCTTCTAGCCATAATCCCTTATTGCTACATACTTTGCAGGTCTTTGAAGCCACTTGTGAGAGCGACTTTAGAAAATTAATAGTAAGAACGAAAAGTATTTTAACAATTTAAGTACAGAAATGAGGTCTGCCTTGTATGACTTGTGTAATAATAGTGATATTAGTATAATGAAAAGTGACAAGGGTGGTATGACCATTGTCATGAATCAGAGTGACTATATAGATAAAATAAAAAGCATGTTAAACAATGAATTTGAATATTCAAAAGTTGAAGTTAGTGATATTTATAGATGTTATAGATATGCTTACAGTTCTTTGTGCAACAGTTTCATGTGTGGAGATTTGGACACAACAGCTTACAATTTTTGTAATGTGGAAAACCCTAAGATTGGTGTTCTATTTTGGTATCCCCAAGACACATAAGAGTTTAATGGATCCGCCATTTAAGCCTATTATTGCGGCTCCAAATTACATTACAGAAGGGATATCACTTATGAGTTTTTTTGCTGACTCCTTTAGTTCAAAGAATGGATTCATTTTTAAAAGATTCTTGGGATTTTCTTGACAGTATAAGAATTTTTAATGAAATACAGACTTTTGATCCCAAACAACATGTTATATTCACCATAAATTTGGTTTCTTTATACACTTCCATTCCTTATGATTTAGGTGTTTAGTACGTAAGAGCTTATTTAGCTAAATATACTGACATGAGTAGTACAAAAATCAACTTTTATTATGACTCATTGGAAGATTTATTGGATAACAACTATTTTGTGTTTAACCACCATTATTACAAACAAATTAGAAGGGTGGTCATGGGTTCTCCAGTGGCCCCCTCTTTTGCTAACATTGTGATGGGGTGGTGGGAGCACTTAGTCCTAGATTCAGTTAAGAAGGAATTTCAGGTTTTATATTATAAAAGGTTTATTGATGACCTAGTTTTTATATTAGTTGGAGGCTACAATGATGTCAAATTGTTTGTTGATAAGTTAAATGAAGCCTCAGAATTTTTTTAATTTTTTTGGGGGGGTGCAGGTACTAGTATTAATTATTTGGATGTCTCTTTATTTTGGGACATTACTGGCAACAAGTTTGTGAGTAAAATATATAGAAAAAGGTTATTTATGAATGGAATCTTACATTTTTCTAGCCAGCACCCCAAATTTATTAAGAAAAACATACCTAAGGGGCAATTGATTCAAGCCAGTAGGATGACCAGTGAGGATGAACTACTGGCTAGTGAATTTGAATATATCATTCAACTATTTTGTGATAGAGGGTATTGTGAAAGTTTTTAGAGCGAATTGGCTAAGAATATTTGGGATAGAAGGGACGCTATGAACCTTCCTATTTTGAAGTACATAGTGACCAGCAAACCCAAAAGAGATGACGGTAGAGACAGCCATCTCTGTTTTAGCATGGAGATGACTTTAGATTTGATGGGTATTAGAAACATTATTGAAAAAAACTGGAAAATTATTGAAGGGAATCAGGATTTATTACAAGTAGTAGGAATGAAATCTAAATTTGTACATAGGAATAATTCTAGTTTGAATGTTTTGTTAGAAAAAGGAAAGGATAAGAGGGTCACAGATGGAACCTAGGTCAAACAAATCTTGTAGTATGCACACGTGTCATGATTGTGGCAATGTGTAGGTTTATTTTGGAAGGGCCATATATCGAACTTCCACATATTGCCTACACTATTAGTGTGTTAGGTGTTTATACATGTAAGACCAAGAGGTTAGTTTATGTGGCGGTGTGTGACAAATTTCAACAATTTTACGTAGGGATGACTACTAGACATTTAAATAAGAGAATCAGGGAACACATGTATAGTATGAAAAGGAAGGATAAAAATTATACTTTATAAAACACATTTTAGAATGCTTAGGTTAGGTGGAACAGAGGGAGGCCAGATGGTAGATAAGGTTACAGGCAGACAAAAAAACCTGACCTTAATGATGTAATTAATATTAAATGTTGTTGTTGTGTCTTTCAGCTTATCCTGGTTAGGGGTTGACACAGCGGAACTCCGGTCCGCTAATGTTTGGTTGGGGATTTTTATGTGCTGAGTTACCAGCCCTGACGCACAACCTTCAATGAAGGCACACCCATTCACACATGCCTGCACACAGAAGACGCTCTAGCTGAGAATCAAATGCGACAACGTCTTACTGTGAGGCGACAACGCTACTGCAGCACCACTACCGCGGGATGTAATTACTATTAAATGTTTTTTAAAAAAAAACATAGGTTATGTGTCAAGAGAAATTTTTTTATAACTTTTTAACATTATGATCATGTTTCTTTTAAGCCTGGCATTAACATTTAATTGTTTAATTGACTGTTTTAATTGCTTGAAATTAGAAGTGAGGTATTTAAATGTTTTTTTGTAATGAGTGTTTCATATTGTTCTGAGGAAGTCTTGTGGATGAAAGTGGTGATTAAAGGATGAATACGCTAATATTTGCTGCTTCTGTGGTCTCTCCTGTTGTGGCTTTTGTGGGTTTTTTTTTTACTTAGGATTTTTGAATTGTATTGACTATATATGTTTATGCCTTCTATTTTGGGATTACTGTGTATTGAAGAGGCAAATAATTCAATAGCTAATGTAAATAATATAGGGGACATGGGACAACCTTGTTTTGTACCTTTTGTTAGTGTTATTAATTCAGAGGTGAAAGGATCTAGTTTCACATATGCTAGATTGTTTCTGTATATATTCTTTATCGGTGAAATAAAGGAATGAGGAAAACCATAGCGTTCTAATACTTTAAACAAGTAATCCCATTTTAGGGAATCAAAAGCTTTCTCCATATCCAAAATGATTAATAAAGCTTCTTGTTTCTCTCTGTTTAGGAAGTCGGTAAGGGTTAATATTCTTTGTATGTTATCATAGGTACTCCTGTTATGTATGAAGCCTGCCTGATCTTCATTTATAATTTGTGTCATAGAGGGACTCGGAGGAGGAACAACCTGAGCCTGTCCATGTAGGAAGAAGGAGGCATGCCCAGTATGCCCAGGCTTTGGCAAAGGGGCAATGCATAGCACATACATTGACACAGTAGGGACCCAGGGAATGACACCTCTCTCTGACTTGCACATACAGTAAAAGGGATGCCAAACATGGCACTACCTGTACTTTACCATGTATAGGGAGTGTACTATGTGCATCTGATATAGTCAGCCCTCCAGCACCATCCTCAATACTTGCACAGGCACAAGGTAAGTCACTCTTCCTATCAAATGCTGAATGGAGTAGTATGTTCTGCTAGTTGTATCTATGGTATGGATATGAGCATGCAAGGGAATCGGGTGGCTGAATGGGATGGCAGCAGATACTGGACACCTATATGGTCAGCATGAAATCCATAACAAATACTGGTGTCAACAAAGTAGGCAGTACTAGACAAGGTGACAAATCCCACTGCAGTACATGTGGTGGCCCATATGTGTCCATAGGACACACACATGCATGTCAGTGAGGCTCACATACCCAACAACAGCTTCAGCCAGCAGGACAGATGTAGCTGACCATAAAGAAAGGCTGTGCTAAGGTCTCCGATTGATGGCAATGGAGAACAGCCCCCCTCCAGACCTACACAGACAGAATAAAACAGGTCAGGCAGTTGTATGTCAGTTCTGAAGGGTAAGAAGTCTGAAACTGAAATACAGGTCAATAAAACCTAAGATCTGTACTCTACTGATATGCCTCTAGTCTGCATGATAGGTCAGAATACAAAATTAAATGGAAGCCAACAGAGCACCTGAAATACCAGTACAGTCACAGCAAATGTTTACAGTTGTCAGGTGTGCCCACCTCCCACAATCCTGTGTAAAAATACAGTAACATGTACATGTGGGTTTAATAACAGTGGAGTACAGATTACCTGAGATGGCACAATTTACAGGATAGATTGTTGCATGTGTACAATATGCAGGGGTTTGTGTGTTAGGTTGTTGTGTGTTCTATATTGTGTGGACATGGACAGCATGTAGGCATGAGGGGTTGTGTCTCGGTGGCCTATGGCCAGTACTGTTGATGACATGACTATGTTATGACAACTGCAGTGCCAACCACAATGCACCCCGGCAAGACCCAATTCAGCAGTCATCCGTACTCACTGTTCAGACGTCAGTATCTGTCACCATCTGAAAGGTGGACATGCCATGAATTTGGGCCCAGACATACACACAGTACACAGGTGGAAGTATCCCAGACAGAGTACATAGAATGTAACTGTCAACTGCACACACTTTTGGAATTGTAGATACAGGTTAGCAGCACATTAGTTGTCTGTGTAGTATGGAATACTGATGTAGTCTGGCCAATCAGTGGCAGACCACAAAAGGCACTGTTATGAAGTAATGAGAGACTGCCTACGTCCCCACACAAGGCAGCATAAGGGGAATGTCCTAGGTATATCTGTGAGTCAGCTACAAGAAGCTTCCATATCACACATGCACTCAGCTCACCCCACCATCAGCCACAGGTTTATTACAGGTCACATAGATCTGGAGACAATAATAGCAAATAGTCCTTGTATTTCCTACAAAAAAGGAAAAGGTTTGAAAGTTTTTTTGGTTTCTAGCTATTTCTCTATGCCTAATGAGACGGTGCATATAATTGTGCCATGAGGGGCACTCGACCTTGTGGTGGTTGCTCTATATGTTTCTGTGTTACAAATTTTAAGAAAATAAATGGCATTACGTTTTCTCCTGGTGGTAGCTTTTCATGTAACAGTGAAGGGATAATATATGCTCTCAACTGCCTTTGTAATTTATTTTATATAGAAGAAATCAAAAGGAAATTTAAAGTAAGAATACAGGAACATATAAGAGATATAAAGAATGGTAAAACAGAAAGTAATGCTGAAGCGCATTTCAAAACAGTTCATAATACTGATCATTCTTTGTTAAAAGCTTCTGTTTTAGAGCAAGTTTTTATGAAAATTAGTGAAATATGTGATATTAAGGACAAACGTTTTTGTAAAGAATCTGTTTATATTTTAAAGTTTAATACTATGGTACTTGTAGGCTTAAATTTCGAGATTAATTTGAAACAATTACTATGTAATTGAATAATTAATTGATGAATGGTGTTATATAAAGTCTGTGTAAAGCTGTGTGTTTTGTATTACTCCTGGAAGGCTGTAAGTCAAGGCGCTAGAGTTTTTTATTAACACAGGTTATATCCCTGCTGTTGGGAATGAGTACAGTTTGACCCCCACTTCTGTACGGGAATACCCACAGAATGCAGCATGCTGAAAAGGTGTCCCATGCAGGTGTGTCCCTAGCTGTAAGCAGCACCCTGCCACAATCCAGACCAATGGATTAATATGGATAGGAACTATTGCTATTAACACCTTACACACTTATCCTGTCACCCCAGGTGAATCCAGTGGCTTATAGCCTGGGGATGTAGGAATGACTGAATGCACTGGCCTGCTACAGATGGCCTGCATCACTATAAAATGCCCTACAGTCCTCTGTCAAAGGCCTGTGCATCATCCATACTGCCAATTTATGTTATAGGTTCATAGGTTGGTACTAGGCTATCAGCACTAGGGCCTATATAAGGCTAGCCATAACAATTTCCTGGTTATTTCTTCCCACAGTATTTACTTCCCTGGACCCCTGTCTAGCAGGGAGACTGACATGATCCCCGGGGTGAATTTCCTATCTCCCATCCAATCATCAAGGATCATTTTGAAGAGAGGCAAAGAGGCACTCTGTTTGACATGTATGGGCAGTCTATTCTAGAGTCTGGGGAGTCTCTGGGTCAGGAACCTATCCTTCCAGCATGTTTTGTTCATTGTGATGACAAAGATTAGATCCCTGGAGCATGTATGCCTGAGGGAGTGGGATTTCTTTAAGTGTAGCATGTCCAACAGCTATGGGTTTGCCATGGCCTTGTATGACATGCATAGATCACCTCCGAGTAGACGATATGCAACATGTTATAGGTGGAGTTTTTTTTAGATGGTCAGCATAGGGCATCTGTTTTAGGCCTGTGATTCTTTTAGTGAGGTATTTCTCCGGCCTTTCCAGTTGTTGCAGATGTCTTGAGAGGTACATACCAAATGGGATATTGTATTCTTTAATGGGTCTAATGAGGGCTGAGTACAGTGGGACAATGACCTCCTTTTTTTCTGGATGAAAAGTCCTTAGTGATGAGGTGTGCTACATAGAATGATTTTCTGACTATTGTTGCAATGTGGTTATTGCATGGGGTCCCAACTAACAACATAACACAGTTCACAGAACACAAATGCAAGGCCATGTTGACAAATCCAAGTAGCATGCCCACCATGTCCTACTGCATGAACTGTGGACCAACCCCTAAATACTGCTGGGATGAAGGGACAACTATAGGGATACTTCTCAGATATTGCTCGCATAATGTTAGGAAGAGGATAGAATAACAGTGTGGGGGGGTTTAGAAGCATGGACCCCATGAAGTATGTGAAGTCTGAAATTCTGATGTGTGCCCATACTACACCTGCCTGCAAACACAAACCCAGTAATGAGTGGCTCCAAACCTGCTCGTAAACCACAATGTGAAGGGGAACTGACCAGATATATGAGCCCTGCCTCTGGGTAACCTGGGTGAATCTGTACAGCTGAGAGGTATGGCCACAGCAGGATATGGCCATTCTGTTATGTCAATAGATGTACAAGCAGTGGATCCTCAGCCACCACAGTACCAAGGTGCTGGACCATTTACACAGACCCATCGGCAAGTGTCTGCAGCTACCCCTTCAGAATGGCATGAGTATCCAAGAATATGTAGGCTGCAGACCGCAATACTGGACGCAGCTTCATTCATCTTGTATTTCCCAGGAAATAACTGTGAGCAAATAAGTATATCTGTCAGTAGTTGATGACATAATACATCACAATATAAATAGTAAATATGTCTGAATATCTCTGCTAACACCAACCAAGTAACACAAGCAGCACAGACACAATATTTACAGTATCCCACTATCTTTCGCCCATTGTGACTCCATATTGTCAACCTATCTACAGATATCCTGCAGAAACAGGTCACTAGCTGTAGGTGTAGAATACCAAATCCTGGATTGGAGTACAACCTACCTGGAATGGATTCACACACTCGATACAGAAGGTCATACTGGGCATGCGCCTACACATAGAGAAATGAAGCCCATGTCTGACTAGAAAATACAGAAGGTCATACTGGGCATGCTCCTACACATAGAAAAATGAAGCCCATGTCTGACAACAGTGGACTATACATATTTGTCAGTCGGAGAAGTCTGTGCACACACACCACATTGCACACCATTCATTCTTTGCACACACATTGGATAGGAATACTCACACATATCCAAGGCCAACACACTATAATAGGTGAAACATACACGCACAGAGATGTGGGGAAAAGAGAGACAGACAGTGACGGATTTCCATCATGAGGCCTGTCCCACCCTCCACACATCTAATTGGCCAATATCACATGATGTGCCAATGTTAATCACTGTAGACATTTGCTTTTGGTAGCCCTCAGCCCTATAGTGTCTGTGGTGCTTGTGATAACTGTGTAACATGATAGTACATATCAGTATTCATCTAGCATTTGTATACCCAGTCCTGTCAAATGTAAAATGGTGTGTGACTGAGTGTTGTGTGTGTGCTTCCAGAGGAATGGTTTATGGCCCATTCACACACACTGCACTTCCCATTGCCTATGTTAGCACTTATGCTGATGTTAATCACCTTGAAATAACCCTCAAGCCAAATCTCAGACCCATATGCTCTGTGGCTCTTGCAATAACTGTGTAATGCTACAGTGTAACATACTAGTTAGGTCAGAGTTCTAATCCCAGACATGGTGTGTGTGTGTGTGTGTGTGTGTGTGTGTGTGTGTGTGTGTGTGTGTGTGTGTGTGTGTGTGTGTGTGTGTGTGTGTGTGTGTGTGTGTGTGTGGAGATGAATGATTTTGAGGCCATTCACAGCCACTACACCTCCCATTGCCCTACTTTAGCAAGCCTGCTGATGTCCATCACCTTGAAATACCCCTTTGGACAATGGCCAGCCCCATAAGCTCTGTGGTGCATGTGATAACAGCGTAATGCTATAATGTAACATACTAGTTAGGTAGGAGTTCTAAACAACATGGCAACTGTAAAACTGTGTGTGGTTGTTTGAGAGAGTGTGTGTGTCCTTGATAATACCTGATATTATGGACATTCATACTTACTACTCTCCCCTTACCCCTCCTTTAGCACTGGTGCTGATGTTAGTCATCTTCAAAGATACCTGAGGAGAGCTCTTCAACATGTAAGCTCAATGGTGTATGCTATAAATGCGGAACAATATAGTAGCAGTAACTACACAGGTATGGGTTTGAATCTCATCTATGGCAAGTGTTTGTGTGTGTACATAAGTATGTGTGTACCTCAAAGATTTTGGCCCCATTTACACCTAGTACACATCTCGGAGCCTGACTTTAGCAGTCCTGCAGATATCATCCACCTTAGAAGTACCTGTTTTCAACCCTAAACCATGTCATGTCAGTAATACATGTGGTAAATGCATAACATAATGGTCTGTAAAGATTGTTAGATAGAGGTTTGAACCTCACCCCTGGCAAATGTAAATGTGTGGTTAGGGTAAAATTATTTTTGGGATCTCTCACCCACTACATCACCGGATGCCAGTATTTACAAGGGCTGGTTATGTTCCTCACCTTAGAAGTACCTTGGCGGAACATCCACCCTATAAGCTCTGTGGCACATGCAATAAATGCGGTACACTATAGTAGCAATACATAGCTAGGTAGGGGTTTGAATCTCAGTACTGGCAAATGTGTGTTTGTGGTTGTTATCAGTATCCCCTGTGGAGGTTGCTGTGATTGTGTAATAGCAGGATGAATTGCTGGGTGGGTTTTGCTAAATTATTATGTTGAGGACCTAGTATACATCACAATGTCCACCTTACAAGAACAATAGATGTCAAACACCAGAGAGGCTGGTGTAGACAATCCATAGCCCTACATGTCACATTATGAATTAGTGAACAATATAGGCAACTCTTCTATTATTCAGAGAACACTCTCCACCCATGTCTCATACACAAACACACTTGGCTAGGCAACAACCACTATATTGGTATTTCCCTGCATATTGCCTCACAGATAGTAACCATGGTGTGATCACAGTGGACTATATGCCTGTTGACCACAACAGTGCCACTGACCAAGTATTGTGATGTGTTACATCTCCTGCCTGAGTGCGTGTTATCCAGCAATTAAAAGGACATGGCACCCTGTTCCATCCCGCAGTAGGCAATTAAATGCTTACAGTGATCCTTTTGCTATGTTTCCCACTGGACACCTGCAACATATGTAGAGTCTGCAAATGTAACCCACAAAGGGAATACCATGCCTTATACACATGCCATGTATAGACATACTCCACTAACTCCACTGAATACCTGTATCATGCTGTCAATGTAGATGCAAGCACAACCTCAGTTCCATAGCCAGATCTCACCAAATGAGGTCAGGGATGCTACATCAGAAGACAACAATCTGACCACACAACATGCCCCAGAGACCTCAAGTACACTTCCATATGTCAAAGAACATGCATGTGGGACATGTGCACAACCCCGACACTGTCCATGTTATGGAATATAGATCACATACATGGGAAGCAGTACACATCACTGGCCACCCACAATAATAACCCAGATGAGTGGATGGTGAATACAATACCCACCCCTGGGGACCACTCCAGGGACTACACCCCTGAGCCACACTGGAGACTATTGTCATGTGGCCTGATGCCAAGATATTCCCTTTGCCTAGCCTTGTACAGCCTTCAGGCCCATTCACCTACTACACACCTGTGAAGCAATGAACCTATGCATCTCAGTACTGACAAAAGTGCATGTGTGTGTGTGGGCTCATCCAGACTCTGCTACACTTTGCTGTGAAGGAAAGGTTAGTTTGCTGTTATTTTTTGTATTACTGTATTGCCTTTCTATATTTTGAATACTGTAGTTTGTTTTCTTTACCTTGTGTTTTGCTTGCATTCTAACAGCATATTAAAACTTCAAAAGAGACCACAGCTCTCTGTTCTGAGTCAGGCAGAAATAAGAACTGATTAATTAAGGACTCATTCATAAGACAGAAGAGGTCACTTAAGGTTAATCACTTGTTAACAGAGGGGGTGGAGCTAGGAACTAAAATTTCTATTTAAGGAGTAAACTAAAACATTTCAGAGCTTTACCAGAAAGGCTCATCCAGACTCTGCTACACTTTGCTGTGAAGGAAAGGTTAGTTTGCTGTTATTTTTGTATTACTGTATTGCCTTTCTATATTTTGAATACTGTAGTTTGTTTTCTTTACCTTGTGTTTTGCTTGCATTCTAACAGCATATTAAAACTTCAAAAGAGACCACAGCTCTCTCTGTTCTGAGTCAGGCAGAATTTTTCCCGCCCTCCCATCCGTTTAAGTTGTCTTGTTAAATACCACTGTCTTTCTAGTTGCCCGCCTCTTATGTTAATCTGACCATATATCTCATTTCTCTCTACTTTCACTGGCTTATGTGAGTAATCACAAAATCATCACTTTTGAAATCCCACCCTTTCAATTATTTAAATTTATTGGCCATCCTACAGTATTCCATAGTACCAAAATACAAAAGTGACCACCCCTTTCAGTCCATCTTGCTGTTTTAAAAATAATAACTCTCCACTAAACCTTAACTTTTTAAACAGGTAAAACTCAAGTTACCTACTTTCACATCTAACTTCTCTAGTGCACACTGCAGAGTGCATTCTTTTCAATCTTATCTTTAAGCATCCCTGTGACTAGCACTTTCTCTAATACCTGCTGGAAAGCACTAGGAAGCCTTAAACACATACAAACACTGAACTCTCCTTGTTAACAAGGAGAAATTAATAGTAGGTACTAAGCCTATAATTGCAAAGTACCTTGCTAAGGAAACAGCTCCTATAAGAAAAAAAAAGCCCCAAACCAGGCATGTCCAAGGGTCAGCTTCCGGTGATTTCTCCTGTCCACCTGGTGAATCTGGGCATACTGGGGCAATGCAGCAATTGCCTCATGTACACAGACAACCCTCTCCTCCTACCACCCAACACTACAACCTGTGAGAGATGCACTTACATAGCCAAAATGGAAGCAAAGCTCTCTCCACCCAAGATTGTGCTAAACAGTCAAGAGGAGAAGGTTAACACCCACACTACACCTCAAGCAACACATAGCCCTTCTAAACCCGCACCACCAACACCCACATATAGCAACACTAAATCCACATATGCAGAGGCCCTTAACTGTAACCTGCCCAAGCAACAAAGACCTCTGAAGCTGAAACGCAAACAAACACCAATAACAACCAATGTGTCACATAGTTCACAACACCAGTGTGCCACCCAGCAACAGCCCCTAAGGCAAGACAATGTACCTAACACTTTAGTCATAGGTGACTCTATAGTCCAGCACACTGATGTCCCTCTCACCAGGTTGAATAAGGAGAAAATTACAGTCAGCTGCCTGTCGGGTGCCAGGATCCGCCACATAACGCATGCACTCAAGTCACTCCACAACAAGTACAAATATGACTCTGTCATTGTCCATGTTGGAGTGAATGACTTGAGACGTACCTCCCTGGACTACATGAAAAGAGACATGGAAGAGCTCTCGATCATGTGGCCCAGGCAGGTATGACCCTAGCCCTGAGTAGCATCCTGCCTTTGCCCAGAATGATACCACAATATAAGGATAAAATGATTGACTTCAACAATTGGCTAAGCTTATGGTGTCATTCAAAGGGGATCCAGTATCTGTCTGCCTGGGATGGCATGATTGACAGACCACGATGCTTTGCCAGAGATGGTCTGCACCTGTCGCCCCTGGGATTCAGGTTACTGGTTAAGGCTCTTGCCACCCCTATAGTGCCTTTTTTAGGCAAACTTCAAAGGACAAAACCACCACCATAACAGGTACAAGCATACAAAATCTGAAGGTAATGCTACTCAATGCTAGAAGTCTAAACCTCAAAATGCACTCTCTTGAGGCACTCCTAAAAATGGAGAACGTCGATATCTGTGCGGTAACTGAGACCTGGTTCAAGGCTCCAGAGAGCACCCCTGCAATACCAGGCTACAACTCTTACCACACTTTTCGGCCACCAAACCAGGACCGAAACACTAAAGGTGGAGGAGTGTCAATATTCACCAAGGATATTCACACCACCAGGCTAGTTGGCCAACACAATGTGTCTGAAATTCTCCAAGTGCAACTAACACTAGGTAAGACTGCAATCCAAATTGTAGCTTGCTACAGATCCCCACCATACCCCAAGATTCTCACTACACCTTTCTAAACATACTGGAAAATATTAAGATAGAACCAAACACCCTAATACTGGGTGATTTTAACTACCCTGCCATTAACTGGGAAAACTACTCATGTCCCAACACCTTTGCGCAATGGTTCTTGGAATTCATAAATTCCAATGCCCTGGATCAACTAATCCATAGTCCCACCAGGGCTCCAATATCCTAGACCTGGTCATTACCAACATGTAAAATCAATGCTCCATACCTATGGTCCACCTCTCGTTAGTCAGGTCGAACCATAAGCTAATCACCCTCAACATCCACATCCCGCCCCACCCCCAGCAAAGAAACCACCATAAAAAAACTTCTCCAAAGCCAACTTCATGCTACTCAAGTCAGAAGTGACAAACTTCATGACACCCATGCAGACGGGAACTGAAAGTTCAACTGGTGAATCCTACACTATGGCACTGTACGAGCACATCCACTCATGCATGAATCGTGCCATCCCAAATAGAACCAAAATGCTCTCTTCCAAAAAAAGGAAGCCAATCTGGTGGTCCCCTGCCATAAACAAACTTTACAACAAAAGGAAGAAACTTTTGCAGAAAAGAGGAAAATCCCAGGATGCAAAAAACTCCCTTACTAGCCTCAGTAAGAAACTGAGATGCCTCATAAAATCCTCCAAAGCTAGTTACGAAAATAAAATTGCCAAAGATTCCAAAGACAACCACAAAGCATTCTATAATTATGTCAAGACTCTAAATGGCAATGCTCATATCTGCTCTGAGCTAAAACAGAATGGCATTAAATATACTGATCCGAAGGATATTGCCAATATCCTGGCAGATCGATTCAGTGCCAACTTCACCCCACTCTCACCCCCTAAATGGCCCATCTCAATACCGGAAGATTGCCAAATTCCAGTAATAATGGCCACACAGGTACAAAACACACTCTCTAAAGCCAAGAATACAGCATCCATGGGACCAGATGACATCCCGGGCTGTGTACTACATGAACTACAATATGAACTGGCACCTCACCTAAGTGTCATGTTTAATCATAGCCTCACCTCAGGTTTCGTGCCCACTGAGTGGCGCAGAGCTACAGTTATCCCAATCCACAAGGGGGGATCCACCTTGGATCCCGGAAACTACCGTCCCATCAGTCTGACAAGCCTTATCTGCAAGGCCATGGAGCGTATTATCATGGAACTTATAAACAAAGACATTGGCAACCTTCAAACACTGGACCCCACCCAGTTTGGGTTTGTGAAGGGCCGATCTTGTCTCCTGAACCTGATTGACTTCTTTGAATCAGTCTCCAGAGCCATGGACAAGGGTAAGGTGGTCCACACAGCCTATCTAGACCTTGCCAAGGCCTTTGACACCATCCCCCACTCTGGAATCATAGATAAACTTACTAAGTTGGGCATTAATCCCTATGTCACCCAATGGGTTGTTAAATGGCTTACTGATAGAACCCACACTGTAAAAGTAGCCGATTCCAAATCCAGCTCCAGACAAGTGACAAGTGGAGTACCTCAGGGTTCAGTCCTGGGGCTCTTGTTTGGCATCTACTTCTCTGAAGTACAGGTCAACACTAAGGGACTCTGGCTAACAAAGTTTGCAGATGACTGCAAACTGGGAGCCATTATTGAATCCCCAAATGATGTGGATACTCTACAAAAGGGCCTTACAGAAACAGATGCTTGGTGCCAGAGCCATGGGCTCAAGCTCAATGCCAAGAAATGTATTGTTATCCCCTTTGGGAAAAAACATGTATCCATGAATTACCATATAGGTGGCAGTACACTAAACACAGAAAGTGTGATAAGAGACTTAGGGACACAGGTGGACAGTGGTCTCACCTTCGATAACCACATCGCCACAACAGTCAGGAAATCCTTCTATGTGGCACACCTCATCATGAAGGGCCTTTCATCCAGAAAAAAGGAGGTCATTGTCCCACTGTACTCATCCCTCATTAGACCCATTATAGAATACAATGCCCCATTTGCTATGTACCTCTCAAGACATCTGCAACAACTGGAAAGGCCTCAGAAATACCTCACTAAAAGAATCACAGGCCTAAAGCAGATGCCCTACGCTGACCGCCTTAAAAACTCCAGCTGTACTCTGTCGCATATCGCCTACTCAGAGGCGATCTCTGCTTAACATACAAGGCCATGTCAAACCCAGAGCTGTTGGACATGCTACACTTAAAGAAATCCCAATCCCTCAGAGCTACACGCCCCAGGGATCTAAACCTTGTCATCACAATAAACAAAACATGTTGGAGGGATAGGTTCCTGACCCAGAGACTCCCCAGACTCTGGAATAGATTGCCCATACATGTCAAGCAGAGTGCCTCTTTGGACCTCTTCAAGAGGAACCTTGACGATTGGATGGGAGAAAGGAAATTCACCCCAGGGATCACGTCAGTCACCCTGCTAGACAGGGGTCCAGGAAAGTAAATAATGTGGGAAGAAATAGCCAGGGAATTGTTATGGCTAGGCTTGTATAGGCCCTAGGGCTGATAGCCTAGTACCAACCTATGAACCTATGAACCTATGTGTGTGTGTGTGTGTGTGTGTGTGTGTGTGTGTGTGTGTGTGTGTGTGTGTGTGTGTGTGTGTGTGTGTGTGTGGAGAGTAATGATTTTTAAGCCATTCACACTCACTACACCTCCCATTGCCCTACTTTAGCATGCCTGCTGATGTCATTCACCTTGAAATATGCCTTTGGCCATGTTTCAGCCATATAAGCTATGTGGTGCTTGCAATAACTGTATAATACTGCAGTGTAGCAAACTAGGTTGGTAGGAGTTCTAATCCTGATCCTGTCGACTGTGATAATGTGTATGTTTCACTGAGAGAGTGTTTGTGTCTTCATTGGCACCTGCTTTTGTGGACATTCTCACTTGCTACACTTCACTTACCTCTCCTTTAGCACTGTTGCTGATGTTACTCACCTTCAAAGATACCTTTGGACAACTCATCAATATAAAAGCTCTGTGGTGCATGCAATAATTACATAACACTGTAGTATCAATACATAGTTAGGTAGGGGTTTGAAACTATGTACTGGTAAGTGTGTGTTTGTGTGGGTGTCATCAGTATCCTGTGTGGGTATTAGGGTTTGTTTAATGACAGGATCCATTGCACTGTGGGTTTTACTACATCATTATATTGAGGACCTATATGTCCCAATGTCCACATTACAAGGCCAAAAGTTGTCAAACACTATAGAAGTTGTTGTAGACAATCCTCAGCCATAAATGTGTACAGCCATGTGCAATTACTATGTGACCATATAGATTAGTAAACAATATAGGCAACTGTTATAATACCCAAATACCACTCTCCACCCATGGATCATACACAAACATGCTTGGCTCTTACTCCCTTCCTCTCTCTCTCTCTCTCTCTCTCTCTCTTTCGTGGATGTGGAAAAGTACATCTGTTTTGCATAGGCAGCAGCTTGAGTTGTGTAATTGATGCTCATGATCAGCTGATGACCTGTGCATGAATTGCAGTCCCCCACTTGCTAATTGCATGTGGAACAGCTGTGGTATCATTCCTATAGCCAATTGCATGGAAACACACTCCTATAACTAAGCACTTCATGTGGGTGTTGGCCCTTTTCCTTCACTGTGAGCAGAACTTCATGTGGGTGTTTGACAAACAGCATCATAGGTAGTTGGAAATACCTCTTAAAACACACACACACACTGTGAAGACAGGCCAAGAAACAGAAGAGGGATGTTCCAGACATGGGGACAGATTGTAAGTATTGCTGTTCTACATTTGAAGTATTGCTGGTTTAACAGGATTTGTGTGGATATGGCTGTTCTATATGATTTAAAGTCTGGCATGACAGTGTTATGTGGCTGAGGCAACTCTCAGCTGTAGGGCTATCTGCAGATGGCCAGAGTCTGGAGTCTTACATGTAGCGTGTTACTCGCACATTTCCTATCTTTAGAAATGCAGTAGTATACTATGATGATTGCAGTCAGTACACGGTGTCATCCATGTAAGTTACTGACTTCATATCCCTCAGATGAGATATGTCACAACAAACCCTGTTACACCAGGAATTTTTTCAGTTTATCACAGCAATATGTCAATATTGGCCCTGTGTTTGTGCCTCCATCCCCCAAGTCTGTCACCCTTTGTCCATATGTCATGCAGTAAGAGGAGCATATGTACAGTATATCATTATTTACTGACATCATACCTGATAACAAGCCAGTGAGAATCAGACGGCTAGACATGTTATGTATAGTAGGCCTTATATCCGAGGACAAAACCTGGACATTCTGTTGTAGTCTGTATAGTAGTGAGGTCTGTGTACTTATGGTGATTGTTGACAGAGTGTGTATTGTGAATATGTTACTTGGTCTAAGTACAGACTGTGGTAGATGTCATTGTTCTTGGTCCAGTTCTATCTGATGTTGCATGCTGCTCCAGTATATGGTATCCTATCAGTGTATATGTTTGTAGGACCAGACTGACACATGTCCCATACCACAGTCAGGCATCAAACTACACTGTGTATTGGGCCAGTATATGTATGGTTAGTGTATTCGAGGCCCATATGAGGATGGTTTGGTTCACAACATCCATATAGGCATTTAATTTGATCTGCCATTTAAGTTCCCGAAGTTCTATTATGTCATTACATGGGCAACCTCTTACATCTTTTGCCATTATATCTAAACCCATATGGTTCTCAGTTTGGACATGTCTCTTATAGTACTGCTCAGATCTTCTTAACCTGAGTGGGAGATAGTTGCGTACCTTTCTCCTGTCCTTTCTCACACCACTTATTTTGTTTTCCTTTTTCTGTCTCCCTTTCCCTCATTTGACTCTACATATTGTAAATGTTTTGTTCTTTGTATGCTATTTTCTGCATAGAAACCTTATACTATATGATGTCATGACAGTGTACAGGTATGCAGCTCACATATTTTGCTGACTGAATTCTTGTGTCTTGTCTATTTATGATTATGTACATTATGCTATATATTATCCTGACATACCTCTCTGCATGCTTGATTTTGCATTACCAGTGTTGCAGGATATTGCTTAAAGTTGGTTTCTTTTTTGTAATTCTGCTGTGCTGAGACTGAAAATGGTCTACGTGTATCAGAACTCTACCTTGGTTAATAAATAAACAAAAAATTAAATAAATAGGTATGTGTATATATATATATATATATATATATATATATATATATATGTATATATTTATATGGATCTACCTGACTACATTGACAGTTCACAACAGCGACAACAACTTCACCGACACCAAATAATCAACAGTTCACAAACACGACACCTCATACACTCGACACATCATAACAACAAACAAAACAAATCCCCTGTCCAAAACCCACACACACAACACAAGCACACCAAAATCCTTACAAACCAACACTAACCCTTACATACACAACTATCTACAACCCTAACAGAAACCCTAACCCTAAGGTCCGTCACTAGCGCACACTCACCTAACCCGCGCCCTAACCCTAACTCACTTAACCCGCCACTAACCCAAAAAATATCACTACTGCACCCTTACCTAACCCATGCCCTAACCCTAACTCACTTATCCCACCCCTATCCCTACAGACCGCCAACATCGCACACTTACCTTACTCGCACCCTTACCTAACCCGCGCCCTAACCCTAACTCACTTATCCCACCCCTATCCCTACAGACCGTCAACATCGCACACTTACCTTACTCACACCCTAACGGCCGTCACTACCGCATACTTACACATCCTTTCCCCATCTCAGTGTTCTCAGCGTCTGTGTTTTCCTCCGTCGGTCTTCTGACTTGTCGATCTTCTGACTCGTTGTCGCTGTTTTGAACTGTCGATGTAGTCAGGTAGATCCATATATATATATATATATATATATATATATATATATATATATATATATATTCGTAAGTTAAGTGTTCTACACATTCTAGAATCTTTGGGAAGTGCTGCACACAGCACCAAGCAGACCATTCTACTAATAAGCGAGCTTATTTGGAAAAATGAAACCTGGCAAAATTTTCAGGTCATCACAGTCCCCAAGTCTAACCTACCACTCCCAATGTCCATGGGTGTAGGAAGTACTGGACAAATGAGTCAGTGTGGCTGCACTTAAAGGTTGTTGGAATATGGTAGGCCAGAAAGAGTATGAGAACTAATGGTACTTGAAATACTTGGTCAAAGGAACTAAACCATTATCACCAGATAAATAAGACTAGTTTGTGTGATAGATTCATAGCCCAACATGTCCCTCACACCTGGAAGAAACGTCTACTACATGCCAAGCAGAGTGGCACGCATGCTACCTTCTTGGTAAACCTAGATAACTTGATGTGCAGCCTCAGATTCTCTTTCAGTCTATCTCGTCTTGCCCTCCTTGAGACTAGAGGGAAATTTTGAATAGGGTTTTCTTGGCTAGGGTTGAACTGGTCTGCAGACTGATTGCTTAGTGCTTACATATGATGCTTTGAACCTATGAATCTCTATTATATATTTTCTTCTAATATCACCCATTTATTTCTTTATGGGATTCCAGTCATTTCCTGCACTTGCTTTGAATGGTTGATTTCATACTCAGTTAATTTTTATAACTTGTTACAGTCAATATGTTACCATAAAACCACGTAAAGCTGGTGAAATTCCTCAGAATGTTCAGTAACAACAATAATAAAAATATAAGCAGCAATAATCTCAGGCCTCTCCTTAGAAATAACATTGCTCATACATCACCTCCCTTTGAACTATTTCTGAAAGTTTATTATTTTTTTATTTATTTGTTAAATTGGGTAAGTGGAGTAATACATGAAGATCTTTTTCAGACATATCCCAGGTCAGCAGGGGAATAGTAAGGACTTAGGTTCATAGGTGTGCTGTGCACTAGGCTAATGACCACAAGGGCCTTTTAAGCCTAGCCATGCATCCCAGAGTGCAATCCTCAAGATTAAAGTGCCATAACAGCATGGACATCAGTACAGGAATCAATGGGTGGGGGAAAGACTAAACCCCAGGATTCTACCTGCGAGGGTAATTTAAAGTAGTCACTAAGTATCATGTTTTGGCAGGTGGGAGGAAATCAGAATGCCTTAAGGAAACCTACGTGTATGTAGGGACAGGATACAAAACCCAATGGTTTGTTCATCTTTCTGTAATGCTCTTTCCCTGCAGCATCTCTCCTCTCCAGTTCAGCCATTTTCTAGCTCTCAGTTTCTGTTTGCCCTTATCTTCCATGTTAGTCTGAAACTGGGATACCCCTGCAGGGCATTTATGAATGAGACTGTTTCTGCTGTTTCCTACTTTCAGCCAAATAAAGCATTTTTCTATCCACCTGTGTTTCCCACTAGTCAACATACATACATAGCTCATGTTTCACTTCTGTGGCATTGTTTTGCTCCTATCTATGAATGTCAAAATCATTTCTCTGTCATACTGTTGAACTGGGTACATTCTATTACAAGTGTTAGTGATCAAAATTACTTCACATCACAGTATGTTACTTTTTAATATTTTTATTGTATTGTATTTATTTACTTTTGTTTTTTTCTTATAGTGTTTCTTTTCATAATCTTTGAGACTGACTTTTCCACAGTTAGTTTTTGTAATTATATTCATAAACAGCCAATCATAAACCCCATATTAACAAGAGAAGCAAAAGAAGACAATAGCTCTCTCTCAGTTTTCAAGTTAACTCTGACATTGCTCTCTTCAGAGACAGTATCTGGAGTGGTTCACAAAACCAGATAGTTAATTTTACCAGCTCTGGGTGGGAGACCCTGTTGAGCACTCAGCAACAGCAACTGACCACTATGAGAGGTGAACAGCTAACACTGTGCCTGGGATACATGAAGCTCAGCACAAGGCTGGCATTAGGCTTGCACCGACCGTGTGGCATGTAGATGGCACAGTAGCGCCGTATGCATATTAATGAAGGCGCACTGCCGCTACAGCCACATGCATAGGAAATGAGCTCGAGTGCATAGGGCATGTCGAAGTGCCACACGGAGGTGTGGAAATGTCGGCTGTCGACATGCAACCTAAAATGCTTGAATATAACAATTTGTCTGCAATAGTAATCACACCTGTCAGTGTCCGTGGATACTGAAACGTATGCAAAGCATGTAAGACAGTTCTTGCAAACACAAAATTAAGAAGCAAACACAAATGCATGGTAGCGAATATCGAGTCTCCATCCCTCGAACAAATGACATGTAAAACCGTGTGCCCGTATTCTAACGCAGTGTAGATAGTTATACCAAGTGGAAGTGAAACGCATCATGTTAGCGCGCCGCCAATAGCTATGTCTAGCCCAATGGTCAGGGTTACCACCTGTCCCACATTGTG
This sequence comes from Protopterus annectens, assembly GCF_019279795.1. NCBI lineage: Eukaryota > Metazoa > Chordata > Ceratodontiformes > Protopteridae > Protopterus > Protopterus annectens. Next base: position 1,726,626,865 of record NC_056728.1, read on the forward strand.
AGGGATAGTATACAGCTGGGCAGTTGTGTCCATACCAAAACCATTATAAATGTAAAATATCCAGCGACCGTATGACATAATTATATCCCATATCACATGTAATAGTCACATAAAATAGGTATGTTCGTATGTAACATACCACGTGACAAGAAATAGAATAAGCAAGAAAACGAAACAGAAGGAGCATATAAACTGCTACAACAATAAACTAACTTGTAGGCAGAAAACAAAAGTATTATCCATAGTACTGACCATGGGTATGTGTTGTCTTGTAAAATCTGATTGGAATATATCCCATCCTGGACATATGAAAAGGTGGCAACCCTACCAATGGTCAGAGCATTCGGCCAAAATCTGCCCATATGCGGTCCAAGCCGTTCTTGTCAGGATGTGTCACAGTTGAATGGGTATTACCCGGGTGTACCAACCATGTCATGAAAGTTAAGTATGTGTGTGTACCTATGTGTGTGATGTACAGCATGTGTAAGGTGAAAAATGCCAGGGTAGTCCACACAACCATACAGGTACCTGACATATGTAGTGTATGCAATGTGTTCCCTTGACCGTGTCATGGGCCATCAACCAAAGAAGGGATGGATGGAGTGTCAGGAATGTGTGTGTGGGGAATGGGTAATGGTATAATCCACAAAGGCAAGACTGTGCTGGATGCACAATAGGTAAACTGAAGGTGTATGAGGGAGCAGCGGGTGAATCCGAAAGAAACACAAAGAACAAGTATACACATATACAATACAACCTGATAGGCCATACTGTAGAACACAATCACACAAACATATGAATATTAAAATGTGCGATACACATGTACAGAAACGTCACCAGCACATACCCACAGAATGGTCTGGATGGAACTGGCCCATCCAAATGCAACACACCTGGATGCATAATTGAATACTCATCATCCCCTCCACAGCACACAACCCACCCAAATACCTGAACTTCCACCAAATCCAGCCATACTCGGGCTACTAGCTTGGCGCAGCCATATCTACACATAGTGACCACTACTCATATGTAGTAGGCAGTGTCACCCTAGGCAGTGTCAGGATTGCAAACTATGTATCCCTTGCATGTAAAACCCTAACACATTTTCGTAAATCCAAAAGAATGGACGGTATTGGTCTTGTTCAATTTTTGGATATCCCTCATGGGATAAGTAACCTGTGTAAACATCAGACTTGGTATCACGACACAATGTCTAGTCCTGTAGTCATCTGGACACAAGTTGAATGTGCAGTAGTGGTGCACGAGACTGTTCAGCCCTAGACGGTCATGCAGAACCTACTACCCAGGATCAAACACCTGCCCGTGATGCACGTCTCCCCCACATGAATAATTGAGAGAATATATTGTACACATTCGCATAGTGGCACTTGGAATTAGGGTGATTAAGGTGCTGACGTAAACAGGGTACCTCCTGACCCACTGTATGAGGGACAGTCACTGTTTGGGTAGGTGTGTCTTGACCAAGAATGATACAATGGCAAATGTCCTGTGATTGTAGGAAATAACTATGTACCATACTTCATGTAACAGTTGCCTAAAGCAGACATGCCTGGATATAAAATACGTAATTCGTACAAGAAACAAAATAAGCAACTAAAGTGCTAAAGGAATAGGCTCTCAGCTAGGAAAATATTGAATGTTCTAAACCCTGCACTGACCGTGGGTATGCGTTGGCCTAAACAATCTGGTGTCTCCAGAATATATCCCATCCTGTACATATGAAAATGTGGCAACCCTACCAATGGTCAGAGCATTCGCACAATAACTGGCCAGCCTCTTAATCACTCACAAAGCCAGTGACCTTTGGAGGAAAGGTGTTGAATGAGAATGACTAATGACAAGAATTAAGAGTAACAGACACTTTTAACTGCAGAAAATAAGTAGTAATACATATGTCTCCGAATCTGTCAACACGTTCCAAGTTAATAGTAGTAATATTATAGAAGTGTCCATGTTTGTCCCTGATTTGTCATTGCCTTGTCCCTGTTGAAATTAGTCCCTGAGTATCACAGATATACACCAACCAACTGTCACATTTGTTGACAGTACTATTGCATACCTGTAGTGAATTCATAAGTGATGTCCAGAATAATATTCATCATATATATGAATGAATTAAATAGTCAAATGCGAAGGGAAACACCCCCCACCCTGTATTATGTAGTGGAACCCCCCCACCCTATATTATGTAGTGCCAACCAAATAATGGGGACAGAGGTGCCCAAACCCCTGCATCTGTAAACACAGGTAGAATGTTAAAATTGGGACCAACTCTGTCCATGGGCTACGTCTGATATTTGAACAGGTACAGGGTAGTTCCAGTCACCAGTCGGACAAGCCTAAACCCAGACCAGCACATGAACACCCTGACAATCAAACACACGTATGTGCCAGGACTATAAGCGTTGGAGTTCTGAATATCCTTGGAGTGAGTTAACATGCAGCACAGGTCCAGAGCGGTAGGGAATAGGGAATTTCGCATGTGTAGTACTGCGGTTTTCCCAGCAGCAGAATGGATGCCTGCTGTGTAAGTGAAGTGGTGAGGCATATGTTAGGGTAGCTGTGAACCATGGGTATACATATAAATGAGGCAGAACACCAATAGTGTAGTGGTTAGAGCATCTGCCTAACATAAAGGCATTCCCGGTTCAAGTACGACTATAGCACATATCATTTTTTGTGTAATGAATGCCTCTGTGCTGTAAAACCAACATTTAAACATGTAAAAGTGAATGCGTGTTTCACATGGGGCCATTAACCAGATTCCATCAATCAAAGTGGTACTGTCATAATGAATAAGGTACATGTAAGCACAAAGAAGTGGCAGTAAACATATGTAACTCACAATAAGGAGATGCAAGTGCACCTGCGCGGGTGTAAGCAGCTCCCAGCATAGCAAATGTATGTTTTGTACAGATGTAACTGATATATATATATATATATATATATATATATATATATATATATATATATATAGATATATATATAGATATATATAGATAGATAGATATGTGTGTATAGATAAATATCCACATACATAAAAGAAATATGCAATTATATATATATATATATATATATATATATATATATATATATATATGTGTGTGTGTGTGTGTGTGTATAGAATGAATGCCGAAAGATGAAAGCATACACAAGGATTGTGAAGGGAATCTAGAGCAACTAAGGTATTATATAGTGCTTGCAATGTATGTCAGATAAGGCTGCACAAGAGTGAGTAGAGCACCGCTATTCACACCAGAGGCAGATTTATACCAGTGGCCATAATATTGTTGAAGTGCTACGTCAACATTACCAAAGATGGAATGTAGTTCATGTTGTGACCACCTACACTTGTAACCTGCAAAATGTTCGTAATCAATAACACCAGGAAAGGCACGTATGTGCAAATATAAATGGAGGGAGACCCTGTAAATACACGAGGCAGTACAAAATATGTGTAGGGTCCCTAATGCTCTGGAGAGGGCAATGTGTAAAGGTGTGTCATGGCTGCGATATCAGGTGGATAATGGCTGTTACTCGTGGAAACTCAACACAGGTGGGCTGGAGAAACTATGGCTATGTGATTATGGACACAGGAGTGCCAGGGTTGGTTGCGCCGGTTACAATGGAGCGGCCTGTGTAGGTCAGCTAGTACATAGGTGCGATTCCCAGCTAGAGCGTCTTCTGCGTGGAGACATGCATGAATGGGCATAACTTCGTTGAAGGTTGTGCTTCAAGGCTGGCATCTCGGCACATAAAACCTATCTGCCAATCATTATCAGACCGGAGTTCAGCTGTGGCGACCCCTAACCGGGAAAAGCCGAAAGACACAACAACATGCAGACATCAATATGTTGATGTACATTCTCTGTAAGACATGCACACCATTTATTAACATAAATTATATGAATGTGCACAGAAACAAATACAGTAGCAGGAATAATAGGCTGTGCAGATGAGAAATCGGTCAAATGACACTATCACATCATACTTATCAGTGGTACTCCATACATAAACAAAGTGCGACATCTGTCCACTGTATAACGTGCTGTATACTGATTACAAGTTAACTGGAGTGAAGTGTGGGTGTCATAATGACTAAGGCAATAGTATGCTGTTGAAGCAGAGATAAAACCCAATGCGCATGTGTAAGTGTGTATGTCCAGGAAATGTATTGGTTAATGGACACACAGATGTACATATATATATATACACACACACACACACACACACACACATATATATATATATATACATATATATATATATATATATATATATATATATATAATTCATATATATATATATATATATATATATACACATACAACAGTTATCGATATATACACATATACACACAAAACAAATATATATGTCATTGTAGATATACACATGTACATAACTAGGTTACTTTACAGCAATTATGGGTAACATATGTTCAGGCCGAGCATATGTTACTGGGAGGTCCAATAAACAAACGTTTACCTCCCACACTGCCCAGCTAGGCTGGTCAGACATACAGATAGGCAATAAAGATAAATACACTGCTGCTTTCCAAACCACCGGCAGGAAGGTACCAGTGGGAGAGATCTGCAAGGCCTACACTTTAAACATGGATAATGGGGTCCCTTGTGGGACACCAAAAATTCACTTTATGTGTGAACCCTTGGTTATCGATGCGAGCAGGATGTAGGTGTACATGGAACAGTAGGTTGTGCAAGTGTAATAACACATGGGTTGACAAAATGTACGACATGTGTCCTGAGACAGGGAGAGTGGGCAATGTGTAGGGGTGTGCTCATACCCCAGCTGCACTCACAGTAAGTATTTGTCATGGGTGCTGTAGAGGGGTGTCAAGTAGGTGAATCATGGCTATGCAATAATGGGCCTAAGTGTGCAGGTGCTGGTTGGCAGAGATGTAGTAGGCCCGCCCAGTGAAAGTAATTAATATTCCTATATGGGCATAGCAGACGCCAATACCTCCCAAACCTGAAGAGCACATCTACTGGATAGTCTGTAAACCATTGGGGGAACACATAGGGACTATATCAGTGCCATGTAGCCGATTAGCATGGACGTCCATATTTATGAATCAGAATGTAACATAGTCCAAATAAACACTTCCAGAACAAGTGATATTAGGTGGACAGGTGGTGGAATACAGGTAATGACTGATGACAACATGTTTGAGTCATAAACAGCATGTACCTCGACAAACGTGAATGAATACATATGCCCTGTGACTGTCAATGTGACAGGTTAATAGAACCAATCATCTAAATGTGTCCCTCAGGGTGTTATGCAGTGTCCCTGATACAGTGTTCATTCTCCCCCATTTGTATGTGAGGTCTGCTTGTGACGGAAAGCGCATATTCTGCTGACCACCTTAGGTAGATGATAGCATAATAGATTTGGATTACCACCTGCTCGCCTTTGTGAGCGACACACCACTCTGGGCAGTTGTGTCCTGCAAAATGAATCTTACGGCACATGGCCTGTGATTTCGGGAAAGGAGGTCATATATTGTGCGTAGTGGTGTCATAAAATGATTTTGTTGTATCAGAAACAGCTACATGTTATAGGAAACAGTATTAGCAACTATAATGCTACAAGAATAACCTTAACTTATGCAAACCAGTGAAGTAGTCAGTTTACTACTGGCTGTGAGTATGTGTTGCCTTGCCAAATGTGATAGCTCTACATATAGGTCCTATAGGGCTGCCACCATTCCAAATGGCCAAAGTGGGACCTGCTCTGTAGAAATGTCAGACGTACCAGGGCAGAACATACCTACAGCCATGCATAGTACAGAAATATGCATATTAGCACAAATCAAAGCTTAGTCTAGCAGCAGTCAAGTTGCTTATGCTACTTCATATAACATATCGACGTGTCATGTATACAAGAACCGTTACATGCAACTATTACAGACACGTAGAATATAAGAATGTCCTCCAATCAGGACAATTGCAATGGCTAGAGTATTTTCGCATGACACATATGCCTAATGAGGGACTGTCCCATGCAAAGTGGGAAAGGTGTTACTCCTAGAGTCTCCCGTTGTCCAATCTAAAAGGTGGAAAACCTACAATAGGTATGCGGTTTCCCAAATAACATTTACATGTCAACATTGCAGAGTATTGGTTCCCATGTATCAGCCAGATGGGAGCAGATTGTATGAGGAATACGCATATAATATGATTATGTCACTGGACAGGCCACCGAGTCCATACAGTCGAACGCCTGCCGTCGCCTAATGGTTAGACATACCCGATACTGTAATCATGTAGTCCGATGTAATAGGCATCACAAGGGATTGCGCCCACCCAGCGTGAGTGACAAATGTAAGCACAAATGTCGGTGCATGTGCAAGTGAGTGAGCAAGCGGGTGTAAGTGTGTTTGTCTACCTGTATGCCAGTAGTGCACTGTTAAAGAAATGTGGAGTCTAAACAAGTATAAGGAGCTGTAACCAGAGGTCAGCAGTGCTTAACACCATGCAAACCCATGGACAACTGCTTCTAACTGCTGGAATGTGCCTTACCCACTCCGTATACAAAGGCGTCATTCTGATTGCAAACAAAGAACCGTCCTTTGCACATGTTGGTAGAAATACCCTCCGCACACAGCTCATGTGAATTACCAATACACCATGGCATATGTACAGACAATAGACAGTACCACACACATACCATACAGCACAGCCATCCAACAGTATAGCAATGTACTGGCAAATATGTCCAGACCACTGGTATTTGCAGACCTGGCTGTCCTGTGTTTCAGTGTGTGAGCATGCCCAGTATGACTGTTACGCATGTTGTCGACTGACATTACCGTCATACCTTCATGTGTTTGAGCATGCCAAGTATGGTCAACTGGATCGCATGTGTCACATGTCCAGATAGTCAGTACTGTGGTGCCAACCCCTGCATTGTACACCGACAGGAGGCATGCTGTGCCTGCAGGGTAGCTAATGGTCATGTGGCATTGACAGTTGCTACATTTCTGCACAGCGTGGGGGGACATCCAACTGTATCCACAGTCCTACACAGCACCGGGCGTGGTGCACATGACTCTCACATGTGTATGTTGGAAGGAGGGCACAGCTGACAGTTGTACACATTTGCCACTACTATACTGGTATGCCAGGTACTCTATTTTAGTGTGTGGACCTACCTACATTGCTGGTTGGAGGCATACCAGTGTACGTCAGATCCTAGTTTTAATTACCAGAGTAGTGGTGTTGGACGTCCTAACCTTCACAACCTACATCCAACTGCCTGGCCTGCTGTAGTCTGTGTGTGTGTCTGTGGGAGTTGGGGTCATTCATTGGGCATATCCAGAGGCCACTGTATAGCATTTGTCTGTATTGGTCTACACCTGTCCAGCTGTATGAGACTTGTGTGGGCTGTATGGACACACATGATGTTCAGCCCATAACCTGCAGTGGGTTAGGACACCCTGTGTACTACTGGCTACTATTGTGACCGCGGTATGTGCTACAAATGTCATGGTGCCACTATGGACGTGTACTGTCTGCTGCCCTAAAAGTCAGCCAACAAATTCCCTTGTATGCTCACATCCATACCATAGCAATGGGTAAATACATATTCTAATACAATTGCCAATTGGTAGGTTGATTGACTTACCTTGGGGGTGTTCCAAACCTGAGGATGGTGCTGGAGGGCTGCCTATGTCGGGTGCACACAGTGCACTTCCTATACATGGCTGAGCACAGGCAATGTCATGTTTGGCATCCATTGTATTGTCTGTGCGAGTCAGAGAGGGTGAAATCCCTGGGTACCTACTGTGTCAGTGCATATGCCATGTGTTGTCTTTTTGCCAAGGGCAGGTCATACTGTGCATGGCCCTTTCGCCTACTGGGCCCAAGCTCAGGTAGTTCCTCCTCCAAGTCCCACTGTGCCTGTACAGGCCTTGGCATTGGTGTTGGGCTGTGTGGCCTTGCCTCATGCTGTTCCTGCTGCAACTGTTATGGCAGGATCAGATTATGTAGCATAGCACATACCATAACAATTTGGGTGCATGTAGCTGGTGAATACTGCAGGGCTCCACCAGATGTGTCCAGACACCAGAACCATAACCTGAGCATCGCAAACACATGCTCAATTATATGTCTTGCCTGTGCATCTGCCTCATTATGGTATGGTTGTTCAGGTGTGTGCGCATTGCTGATGGGTGTAATCAGCCACGACTCCAGTGGTTACCCAGCATCCCCCACTAGGAGACTGTAGGGGATGTCCGTATTGGCATAGGTGTGGTACAGCTGCATCAGATGCCATATATTGGAATCATCATAGCTTCCAGGGCAGACAGCACACACATTCAGTTTAATGCCCTGCCTATCGCATATGGCTTAGCTGTTGGAGGGTTTGCCCCTGCAGTTAATGTACGCCCTACCCCGCTCACCGGGTGGTGCTTTGATGTTTATGTGCATGCAGGCTATAGCACCCAGTACCCCAGGGTAGTCAGCCATGTGGTGGAAGAGATGCATATTGCTGGTCTACAAATCACGTGTGTTGAGGACATGTACGTGCTCACTAGCATGTGGTGACATGGCGTCTGTGAACTGGTGCAATACTCTGGATGCAGATGCCTGTGAGATCCCCATGATATCCCCAGTTGTGCTTTGGGAGGTACCTGTGGCTAGTATACCAGGGCCAACACATACCGTGGTATCCACTGTGATGGGTTTCCCTCGGCCTGCTCGATGTGTCAGGTGTCACCGGTACAGCTCAACAAGCTGCTGTAGGAGGTCTCTGTCCACCTCATAGTGCTCCACTATCTCTAGCTCATGTAGCCCCTGGTAAGTTACCCTGGGTCTGTAAAGTCTTATGTCACCTCATTAAGGGTTGGCCTCCTACACATGTTGGTCTATGTTGCCTGCTGCAGCCCTTCTCATTTGGTTGGACTGTGGTGAGAAATATTCCCACATGTATACACCCGTGGTGTAGAGTGTGGAAGAAACCTGTGTGTATGGTGCTTGCTCACATTACTGTAGTGTTCTGGAGTGGGCTGGCCATGTAATCTGCTGATTATGCTGATCATCACCTGTTTGTGCAGCCTGTTCACCTTGACTACTCCACTACTGCTGTTGTCCCTCCCAATTTCACCAGGCAGGTATAGACACACCCCTAGCTTAGGCATGCTAAGGCAGGAGCAATTCCGAGGCACAGGTCTCCAATGTACGTACAGTATGCCTGACCCCCCCTCCCATGCTTTCACCTATATTCAAGCCCTGCACCTGGCTATCTACACACATACACTCCTAGGATCTGCATCACACCCTGGGGATAAACGGGATTCACTATTGTTAACCTCATCTGCATAGTATAGTCATCTAATGCATAGTTATATGAGCCATACTGACCCTCCAAATAAATAACCACTGCTTAATGTCACTCAGATCCGTACACAACTGGTTAAAGGTGCCTTACTATCACCGCATTCAATGTCCCTTGGTCTTCCCAGCAACAAAATAACCGGTGTCTACACGACTAGAACCCAAGACCCTGCATACCACAGACTATGTGCTTTACCACTACGCCATATCAGATATACATACATCCAAAGTGATCACGTACAGATCATCCAGCACAAACATTCAATAGTGCTAACGTCCACATACATATATGTATATATCTATGTCTATCTATATCTACATATATTATATATTATATATATATATATATATTTATATATATATATATATATATATATATACATACATACATACACACACGTACATATACACACACATACCTAGATATTGCATTTATATCACAACAGCGGACCACATGACACCAGAGCATTAGACATGAATGAAAAGGAAACCACATGTGCCACCTGCATTATGTAGTGGTGTTACTATCAAGGCAAGTGTGTTTTGTTGCGTCACATGGGTCAGACTGTATAAAGGGTAAGAGTAGGGCTGCTGACATTTACTCACCAGACCTATTGGCGAATGTATGTGTTTACAACCCAGTGTCTTGGGTGATTATGAGATCTGTGAACACTATATAGGAAAGCAACAAAACACACTCAACACATCCTGAAGCTAGCCACCCACAGATACCAACACATAGGGTATGACTGCCAAACACACACACACCTGTCATGCCTTGGAATCGAGCACCTACCTGTCTATTCTATCACACTACATCATTATGCAGTAACAGAAAACGTTACCAAGATTACTGGATCACAGCACTCCCAGAGGCATACTTCTAGGTGGGTGACATCATCAGCAAAGGCAAAGATGCCAATAGGGACTGTTTGGAGAGTGAGCTGTCTAAAAGCATTACTCTGTCCCCAGGAAGCTGGAAACACACACGGCAGGGCTGGGATTAGAACATAGACCTGACTATCTTATCACACTAAAGCATTACGCAGTTAGAGAACGTGCTACAGAGATTACTGGATCGCAGTACTCCCAGAGGCATACTTCTAGGTGGGTGACATCATCAGCAAAGGGAAAGATGCCGATAGGGACTGTATGGAGACTGAGCTGTCTAAAAGCATTACTCTGTCCCCAGGCAGCTGGAAACACACACACACCAGGGCTGGGATTAGAATATAGACCTGACTACCTTATCACACTACAGCATTACGCAGTTACAAAACACACTACAGAGATTACTGGATCACAGCACTCCCAGAGGCATACTTCTAGGTGGATGACATCATCAGCAAAGGCAAAGATGCCGATAGAGATTGTACGGAGAGTGAGCTGTCTAAAAACATTACTCTGTCCCGAGGGAGCTGGCAAAAAACACACACAGCAGGACTGGGATTAGAACATAGACCTGACTAACTTATCACACTACAGCATTATGCAGTTACAGAATGCGCTACTGAGATTACTGGATCTGAGTACTCCCAGAGGCATACTTGTAGGTGGATGACATTATCAGCAAAGGCAAAGATGCCGATAGGGATTGTATGGAGTGTGATCAGTCTAAAAGCATATTAGTGTCCCAAGGCAGATGGAGACGAACAAACAGCAGTGGTGTGAGCAGGACAATTGGCTATCTACGGAGCACTCTTACAACACTACATAGATACGAGATTCGCCACAGACAGTACACCTTTCAAGATAGTCAATATGACCTTCTAGGAATGCAGACATCAACATGGATGCTGGCAGTTACGGTGTACATACCTGTGAACCAGTGTGTTAAATGTAGGAACCCATCCTGAAGTGGGGTATGGCCATCTGTTGTTTGGATGACCACTATCACTATACAGGATAACAATGGTCATGCCCATAGACAGAGGCACACAACCGACACAAGGTGTCACTGGCCATGCTCACACACTTAGTCTCACACGTCAGTCTGGAATGTACTATGTGTCCATCTGCACAACGGTGTCCTGGGCATGCTCACACACTTAGTAGTGAAGGGCTGTCTTGTATGCACACAGATTCTAAACAGGGCTGTCTTGTATGCACACAGATTCTAAACAGGGAAGGGCACAGTGTGTCAATAGTCATCACTGTTAGCATGAGCGCTGTACGACATATGTCTGACACCGGTCTTCTACACAACGTCTGCTGCTGTCCATCACCTTAGCTGTACCAATCTAAACCTGGCACACTAATACCACCCGTGGTGTTGTTCTGGCAGGACTGGGTACTTCGCACATGTAGTACCGTACATAGACGAAGAACCTGAGACCAGGTAAACACCCTGACACCTACAGGACAACTGCATTGTATGTGTATGCTAAATAGTGCTAGATGTGTAGCGTTCGTAATCATAGCTGTCAATCTAGATCCAACAATGGGGAATACTGACATCTGTGCAGTGAGGAACACCTGGCATAAGGCTCAGTTGTGCACAATAGCACTACCACTGTATACTTCAGATACAGACATGTGGGCCATAAGACCATTACGGACCGCTCCAGGTGTTAGTGTCCCCACGTATATGAAGGCCACTCACATGTACTGACCAGTACACTCTCAAAAGCCATCACAGATGTGTCAGGTGCAGATCACAATGGTAAATGCCGCACTGTAGTATATAGCCCTCACACATCACCGTGTCCTTGGACCAGCAACACAGATCCATACATTAGTACAACACCATGTTACTCATGACCAGTGGATGGTCCCTAGCTGTACAGCAACTGTGCAGACTACCCATGTACTGACAGGGTTCCATCATGTGTTATGCAATGCACTGATACCACTATTCGTAACCAGGTCAGCTGTACACATAACAGGGGCCCTGGGTCTTATACAGCTGTAACAGATAACTGTTGCTGTACACCAGGCAACACACCCATGTTTGGATGTGACATACATGTAACCGCCGTGGATATGTACATGCCCCACACACACACAACACATATGTACATAGCATAGCTAATGCTGTCCTTCGTGCAGACATGTGGCTACAGAGATTACACGCATGCACATGGAAGGTAGGTCCATGGCTGTTGAATGCTAACAGTACATAAGGTAGCAATGTTGACTGAGTTAACATTCCCTCTGTACTGGTTACCCATGACAGCTATCATATCATACAACAGTCCATGTGTCATGTATGTCACACATGTTCACCAATTGCAATGCATACAAACATGGCTACATGACAAGAATGTAGGACCTATACACATGTACATGTAGTGGTGTGCATTCAGCTACCATGCATGAGCAGTAGCTGATGTTTGCAGTTCATCTGTGTCCTACTACAACATGCAGTTGCAATGCAGTCCCATCATTGACACCTGTATATGATGAAATACTGACAGTACAGTAAGATGTACATCAGGTATGGATGGATGTGTGTACATAAAGTGGTCGGCCACCATTGCAGATGGATGTTTTCTGAAGACAGCTCACAGGTGTGTCACAAGCTGTCCTACCATAACATGTGCAAACAGTAAGCTATGATTCTGGTAATTGAAGGTGAAGATATACAACCTACGGAGTGGTCAGGGTGTCACTGACTGTAAATCAGTTGACACCTGTAACACTTAAGTCCTCCCGTGTGCATATAGCAGCACAATTGCCGAAGGTAGCATTGGTACACATTGTAATGTGGGCAATACTGCTGCATGTCTGTCAGATGTATCAGAAGATAGCAGGTGTTTGATTCACAGTACTGCCATGTGTGTTTGCTTGTGTGACCATATATGCCACGTATAGTGGGGAATACATCCCAATTGTTACACACCCCTGTACATTGTTCTAGAGATCTGTACATACTACAGTGTAGAAAGCAAGACAGACAGGGGTGGTGTGTGTATCACACACATGTTAGCTATCTGTATGTGAATGACATGTGTGGACTGCAGTGTGTGGATTTCTATGTATGTATGGCTGTCTGGTGCATGGAGTGAGGATGTATGCCACCATTGAGAACAGATAGGACCCCTAACCCCTCAAGGTGATGCAATCTACTACCCTGTTGATGCCATCAGTTTTAGGCATTACTGACTACCTGTACATGTTCATTCTCTGTGTCGCATCATGTGGGTGCACAGTACTGTAATGGTGATTACCACATAGGCAGGGGTCCTCACCTCACCACAATCAAGTGTATGTTATAGTGTCATTGACCCCATGAGTGTGGGCGTGTTACTGTGTGTGTCTGTGTATGTCTGTGTGTGTTCACATCCTGTAATGTGACAGTGTTTTACTGTTACACAGTGAGTCCTCATGCTATCAACTGGCCCCTACTCTTGACATCAGCTAGACTGCTGTGTAAACGCCCCGCACCATGTTGCTGTACCTGTGATGTCACCCAGTATGGATGTCACGTCTCTAGCCACTGTAGCCTAGTACACAGCTCACATGCTCCTGGATCAGTAGGTGTGTAGAGATCTATGGAATGTCAGCCTTTCTAGCAGTGAGGTTGAGGCTACGTATAGCATGCTGGTATTGCCATCCATGCCTGTGAGTACTCCACATTTACACATGTGAAACTGCAAACACTGGTACTTAATGGCACATGCAATTAGACCTTAAGGAGGGAAGCAGGGCATCATTACCAACATGCTGTTATTGTTGTTACCAAGACGCATACTGTGAACATAAAACAATGCATTCTAACTGCAAACACTGTTACGTAATGGCACATGCAATCAAACCATAAGGAGGGATGCAGGGCATCATTACCAACATGCTGTTACTGTTGTTACCAAGACACATACTGTGAACATAAAACAATGCATTCTAATCCTGTACTACATGGTATGTCTGCTGCATGCCAACAGTACACAACAATTGTAATATACACCTATCTCACTATCCTGTTCACCCTGTGCATCAGACCATATGAGCATTTCCCTGCACCGATGGTGTGGATGACAGGGATGCGGCACAAGCATCATCATATGCACAGGGTGATAATGTTTGCCAGGGGCCTAGGCTGCACCAGTGGATGACATCATGTGTGTGGGTTAGGGCCTGTGATCTACTTGGACATGTGTGGTTATTATGCATGTGGATGTTGGTGCCCTACAGATGTTTCTGGTGTGTGCGTGTATGTGTGCACACAGTTCTGCCATGTATCCAGCCTACACAGGGGTATTATTGACAGCTCCATATTGTACAGACCAGGATGTAACGCTCACTGTGTCTGGCCATGGCCACGTGACCTGTGCCTGCCAGGGGTTGCACGGGCACTACCAGACAGAGGTACAGATTGGGTACTGTCCGATGACACATGTCCACTGGAACCATGTCCCCACTGGGACCATCCAGGGCCACGTCCACATGGCCTGCTGTGTCCTGGTGTGGACAGCGCAGCACCAGCTGCACTGCTGTTGCTACCAGCACTATGGGAGTGGGCATGTGAGGTAGCTTGTTCGCGTAGACCTGCACCAGGTGGTGTAGCTGGCCTATGTCCACGTACGCCTCACTCCTACCAGATGTTCCAGCACAGACAGCTCACATTTACGGATTGCCATGCCACAGTCAAGGATTCCAACCATGTCACCCAATCGCCAGTCCAAAACGTCAGTAATCTGCTGTTGACTATTTGCCAATGCCTGGATGTTTTCGTTTAAAGAACAGATAGCAGCTCTCTGAAGCCTCTGCCCTTCTCTGTTCTGCCATTCAGCACATGCCTGTGCTGCCATTACAGTCTGAAACATGTGTCTGGTGACACCAGCTGCTGCACTCTGTCATGCAGGTGCATGTCGGCCAGAGGTCCTCCTACGAGCATCACTGGCCATATGCCTGTGTGGCACATCTGCAGTCATTTCACTGACACCATGGTGTGAAGACACACCTTCCGTAGCCACCACATGTTCCTGTTCCAAGCTAGCACACGGTAACTGTCCTTCCTCTATGGCCACTGGTGATGGGGTATGTGTTGGCATGACTACTGTGTGTGGGGAAGAGGGGGATATAGGTGGGATGGCAACCAAAGGCACAGATTCAGCCCCTGACAACCCTGCCTGTACCTCAAGCATATGTTTATAACTGGTAGAGTCTGTGGGGACACTAACATCAGAAGGACCACAGGAGGGCAACGCACTTACATCACCTGTGAAGACAAACAAAGACTCTACATTACAATAGAAACACACACACAGACACAGACACACACACAGAGACACACAGAGACACACACAGACAACCATGCACACACACAGACAACCATTCATGTGATATGACAGAAGGCATGCAGCATGCATGTGATACAGCAGACGGCATGCAGCTCAGACATTAATAGTGTTAATTAGATTACATCCCTGGGTTGCGCACAACAACAAGCATGTGTCGTAGCAGAAGCCATGCATTTCACACAATCATGGTAGTAAGCATGCATCCCTGTGATACACCATGTGGACCAGCACAGGTTAACAGTACACATGGCTGATGTGAGGCATATGTCCTTGATATTAACATGTAGTATGACATGTAATCTGCTGATGTGTGCAGTGACATGCATACATGTTTGACACAATGGTGTCCTGACACATGTACAGCAGTGTAATGGTGTCACATTGCAGTGTTGTCTGTATGCCCTAAAGATAGAATGCACTTTTAGCAGATGTGTATGATCATTGAGGGTGGTATGAGGCATCTATATTGCTATACAGTGTGAAGTACAGCCACAGTGCCATTGCATGGAATCATGAGGCGTCTCTATTGCTATACAGTGTGGAATACACATACAGTGCATAGCCATGACTGCGTGCATACACAATACATACATACTGTGGATTGTGACCCATGCCACTGAGGTGTATACACACTAAACCATGCTGTGTCATGTGTGACAGGTCACCAGAAGATATATCGATGACACCCCTGCACAACTGCTAACATTTCTTAGCTGCCTGGCAACCGTGTCCACACATGGCAGACTGGTCAATACGCCATGTCCCACATGACATTTATTTACCACACACACAAGGTGCACGGCTGACAGTGATGTCCAACAGCAGCAAGGGAAATGTATGGTATCTCTGGCCTGATGTGGTGTCTGTGTATGTATGTGGAAGCTGTACAGGTGACTACTTTCATGCTGTGACACAGTCATGATGTGCAACACATCTTATGTGGTTGAATTAAGTGACACCTGCACAAGCTGTGTACAGGCTGTTAGGATGTCCAGTGTTCCACATCTACTATATAACCATTCAAGAAAGGCTATAGTTGGACCATGTGTAGACAATGTGCAACAGGGTGTAAACACATACACATCACATCTACTGTGTGTTACATGTCTCTGGCCATCCTCCATGGCCATGTGTGAACATGTGTTGGCCAGATGTGTGTGATGGCCGTCTATGTCACATGTCTGTGTTGTCCCATATGACATACAGCCATAGATGTCAGATACTCCAGTGTCCACAGAGTTATACAGACAGAGGATTGTATGTTTGGTATGTGGGGTATGTTTTATGGTATAGTGTGACAATGTTGCAGCCGGACCACTACATGTCTGGGACATGTCAGATGGCACATTACAATGTCTGCACTCATTGCAGGGGCACATTCCATAATGGTGAATCATGTCGGCTGCCCATATCCCAGCTCACTGTGTAGTACTGTTTGCGTACCCCACATGATGTATAGTACATATTCCTACATTGAACAACACCTCCACTGTTGTATGCACAGCTGTCCACAGATCTAGCAATGACAGTTACTGTGGTTTCATGTTGGAGTTTCATTTGGTTTGTATATATTGCACATGGGTAGCCAGTGTGATTGATGAAAGCTGCGACCTGTATATTGTGTCTGGACCATACATTATGTGTACATGTGTTAACTGGCCACATGGCAAATAGATCTGTGCATTCACATGCCTGATACTGATAACTGTCTCACCTGCAATGGACTGCTGTCTCTGTGGCACGCCAGAGGTACCTGTATAGGGGTGACACAGAAGTTTGATCATTATCCATGACTGTATGACAGCTACAGGATGCACTTTGCATGTTAACGCATTCACCAGTACAATAGTATATACTATGGAGTATGCACGTGTGCATACACAGGGTAGCATACTATAGTATGCGGCATGTGTGTAAACATACCTTGCATATGATGTTACATTACATAGTGTACAGTGACACATGCGACTAAATGGGATATAATATTTATATGTGCAGTAGTGACTTACCAGGCAACTCCAGGCTCTGTGGTTGGGAGACACCCACCTCCACATGGCAGCTAGAGGTTGTGGATGCTGTTCTGATGGGGTCCCCAGGCTGGTCAGTAGCTCCTTGGTAGGTGTGAGTGGGGGCTGGGTTGGTGGCCCACCACCTGTTCTACCTTGTTCCCTGGCTATTGCATTGGCATGCTGTTTCGCATGTCGGATCAGGTCCATGCAGTGTCTGCGCACCTGCTGGTAGGTGCGGTTATAGCCACCCACATCATTAACCCTCCTGCAAAGTTCCTGCCACAGGTCATCACGCTGCTGGGCATGCTGTGGCACATGGCTGAACAGTACCTCATAGTTATCCTGGAGGTATGGTATGAGGTCATCATCCTCCAAGCAGCTATATGCCGGCAGTCATGATTGAGGCATTATCTGTAAGACATAATGATGGAGACAGGTCACAGCATCTCAGAGATGCACAGAGATACAGATGCACATTCATGTGTATTACATATAGTACTTATGAACAGTTGTCTTTGCAAATCGTCATGACACTGACATGACTGACATGTTCATTTCACACACATGTAACACCAGATGGGGATTGGATATTATCACCATATACATGTGTCACCTCATACATTGCTCATACTCCATGTGAATGCTATCTTGATGTGTTCATGTCTGTTTGCCTGTACTGGTGTTCTTACCAATCAGCACAAGCCTGGATGTGTGCACATTAATGCTGTTGACCTTGATGCTGTGTATATGTCACATATCATCACATACACTGCCTTCATGGACATGGGCAGTGACAATGCAGACATGGGCATGGAAACCTTTACATGCATGTGTTTTGCCATATACATCTACACAGCACTGTACAGCAGTTCAACATCCTGCCATGTATCGCCTGTGTTGCACATGTGATACACATGGGACAATGGCTAGCCGGATGGTATTCGCAGGGATGGTTATCAACTATAGCATGTACGGCCAAGATCATGTAGTAGTGTGTATGCCCTGGGCCATGTATGGGCATAGGATGTAAGGTTTTCTAGCTGTATCCAACAGCCATGTTCCCACCGACAGGTGAATCAGTGCCACATTACTGATCCAGACAGTTACTGATACATCTACCATGCGGTCATCGCACCATGTATGACAGAGATGACATGTGCAACTTTGCTGGACAGGGTTGCATGGTATGGCAGGAATATGTCACATGTATGGCACAGGGATCTGTCCAGCCTGTGGCGACCCTTGTACTAGGAAGGTGGCTGTCCATGACGTATGTCTTTCAGATTAGGATATGTAAGTGTAGCATGTCCAGCATCACAGTGTTGCACATGTCTTTATGCAGGGTAGGCAGCATGCTGCATAGTGGAGATGAGGATTGTGAAGGCTGGTGTCGCCCATCCAAGCATGGCCAATACCCCTTAAAGGTGATATGTGATCCGATATTGGTCACTTGAGTGCTGAGTATGGCTATCCAATGATCTCCATGCTCATGGATGGCACCCTGTCATGACTTGGGTTGCCTGTTATGACTACCTAATAGGCCTGGTGATGTCACACACTCAGGGAGGTAAACTGCACAGCACCATCCCTTACACACAGTGTCCAAAATTTTGACCGCTGCCTAGTGGTAGTTAATGGGTACAGGGTTATTAACATAGTTGTGACAATGCAATAAGCAGCTGTCAGATTGTGCACATATGTCATGCACCTCACCCACAAAGCCCATACTGTATGTTGTCCACAACACTGAGTCAGCTATTGCTCCTAAGTCATGGCCATTCACATACTCACATATGCAGATGCCTCCCATTTGTCTGTGTGGTATAGGCTACAATGCCAGGGGAGTGCAAAACATTAACCCTGTTTTACTGTAGCTGCCACTGGCGTGATATGCACATGTCACTCAGACACCTTTTGTAGTGTTGCTTCTGTTAACAGGCCACAGGTAGAACACTCCTGTGACATACGAAGGTACATGTAGTATACTGAGTGTAGCTGGAACACAGTATGGGTGATGATGTCCTATTACCTGTCACAGGTATGCTATGCAGTGTGAATTCATCGGTACTGTCATCTACATCTGTACTGCTAACAACATCTACGTTGATTAAGGTTCATAGACTTTCAGACCATACTCAGCAGGGTAATAGTGCTGTGCCTCCCATTATGAGTGGCGTCTCCACTTTGTGGATTGTGATAACTGTTAGTGTGATCCATTCAGTATTTTCACAGACTGCCATGAACCTATGTTTTACATGGAAGTGTATGTATAGAGCAAACTGTTTTGCCATATGTGTATTATATGACCAGGAATTTGAACAGGTCACATGCAGCCTGAGTGCATCTTGTACCATCATAGTTATGGTTACAGAGGCTCTGTAGTGTTCATGGATATGTGACTGTGTACCTGGTGGGGGGCCAGTGAGTTTATATTATCCAACACCCTACTCATGCTAAGCACTTGTTCAGACCATGTACGCACTTCATGAGCTACTAATTACTGTATCACTCAATCCTACTCATTTCCTACAGGTAAACACTGTTTGTACTTACATTTCCAGCATGCTTACAGTACAACAGCTGTTGTATACACTTACCTCACATATCTTGTGAGAAATGGTTGAATATACAGGCATGTCCAAATGTCAATTACCAGTGTTATTGCCTGTCTATATGATGAATGTGGGCAACATGAGGCAATATAGTAATCGTCTCATGTACACAGTCAATGCTCACCTCCTAACATACAACACTACAGTCTGTGGGAGATGCACATATGTAGCCATGCTGGAGGTAATGCTCTCTCCAACCCAGACTTAACCTGACAATCATGTGGGGATGTTAAACATTTGCAGCACACCCCACTCATCACATAGTCTCACTAGATCTCCACCACCACAGGCCACACATAGTAAGAGTACAACATTTGTGGAGCCTCTCCATACTACTCTGTGTAGGCAACAGAGGCAGCCCCCATCACCAAACACAACACCAATTACTTATAGCCCACAGACTCATGTGTGCCCATCAACTACAGCCAATAGGGTGTTATAACATATGCAACACATTAGTCATAGGTGACTCTGTAGGCGGTCACACTGATGTTCCACTCAGCAGGCCACACAAGGCGATAGTCACTGTCATCTGGCTGTCGGGTAACAGGATCCACAACATAACCTATCCACTCAGGTCACTCCTCAACAAGTACAATATGACTGCCATTCTCCACGTTAGTGTGAATGCCCTGAGATATAACTTCCTGGACTACATGTACAGGGACATGCAATAGCTCTCCGATCCTGTAGCCAGGCAGGTATCACCCAAGCCCTGAGAAGCATTCTGCATTAGTCCAGACTGATGACACAGTACAACAGAATTATTCACTTCAACAGTTGCCTATGCTTCTGGTGTCATTCCAAGGGTATCCAGTATCTGTCTGCTTTGAATGACATGGCCGACAAACCACAATGCTTTGGCACAGATGGCCTGCACCTGTCAACCCTGGGATTATGGATAACATCTAAGGCTCTTGCTGCTCCTATACTGCCTGTTTTAGACAAATTTCAAATAACATATTCACCACCAGAACAGGTACAGGCAAGCAAGACCTGAGGGTAATGTAACTCAATGCTTGACATCTTCATCTCAAATGCACTCATCCGAGGCACTCCTTATAATGGACCACTTCGATGTCTCTGCAGTGACTGTGACCTGCTTCTAGGCTCTGGAGAGCACCCCTGCACTGACAGGCTATTACGCAGACCACACCTTTCAGTCATGTAACCAGGACCGGAACACCCACGGTGGAGGTGTGTCCATATTTCACAGGGATGTATACACCT
Organism: Protopterus annectens; assembly: GCF_019279795.1. Classification (NCBI taxonomy): domain Eukaryota; kingdom Metazoa; phylum Chordata; order Ceratodontiformes; family Protopteridae; genus Protopterus; species Protopterus annectens. Next base: position 1,726,648,341 of record NC_056728.1, read on the forward strand.
CCATGCTGGTTGCTTAGCATGATGCATCAGAGGCAATCCAAGTGCAACTAACTGTGGCCAGAACTTCTATACAAATTGTAGCTTGCTACGGATTCCACACCATATCCCACGGTTAATGGCCCTCATTTCTTGGTGTACTGGAAAGTAGGGTTCAAACAGGAACTACTGATCTGAGACTAACACTACCCCACACCTAACTGTGATCCCTACTCATGTACCGACACATTAGGCCAACACTTTTGTGGATTCATAAACTCCAATCAGCTGGCTCAACCTATACACATCACCACCAAGGCCAACAATATCCTAGACCTGGACATTACCAACATGTGTGACTGGTGTTATACACCTGGGGTTATCCCCTCGTTGGTCAGTTCCGAACGTATGCTAATAACCCTTGTTATCCACATCCCGGCACCACATCTTTCACAGAAAGCACAGTACAATATTTCTACAAAGCCAACTTCACGCTTTGTATGACAGAAGTAGTGAACGCCATGACACCCGTGCAGATGGACAATATAGTTACAAATGCAGAAACATTCACAACTGCACTTCATTAGCACTTACACGACTGCATGGATCATGCTATCCCAAACAGAGCCATGACGGTACCCACCACATAACGGACGCCACTCTGGGGGTCCACTGCCATGGACATAATGCATGACAGAAGGAGACTGTTGCAAATTAGGGTACACTCCCATAGGTGGGGTAGCTCCCTGGTCAGCCTCAGTAGGAATCTGCGATCCCTTATCACATCCTCCAAAGCTAGCTACATAAACATTACTGCAACACATTCCAAGGACTACCACTAAGCATTATGGAGGTATGTCACTACTCCCGATGGCAATACCCACATCTGCTCTGACATACAACGGTTAGGCAGAAACATTACAGAACCGACTGATATTGGCAACATCCTGCCAGCTAACTTTACACCCCTCTCACACTCTAAAGGGCCGAAATCTATACAGGATCAATGCAGAGTCCCTGCGGTCACAACTACACAGTTCAAACCTGCTCTCTCTAAAGCCTGGAACACAAATTCCATGTGACCGTCCAACATCCCAGGCTGCGATTTACACAAACCACAGAATGACATGGCTCCCCACTTGGGCACCAGATTCACTAATAGTCTTGTATCAGGCATTGTGGACCCTGAATGGTGCACAGCAACAGTTATCACACTCCACAAAGGTGGCACCACAATGGACCAGAAGAACTATTGCCCTATACTCCTTACTAGACTGTTCTGCAAGGCTATGGAGAACATCATCATGGAAGTCATTCACAGAGACATTGTTGGCCTCCAAACCTTTGATACCACCCAGGTTGGATTTGTTAGGGCCACAGCATGGCTCTTACACATGGTGGAGTCCTTTGAGACAGTTACCAAGGTAGTAGATGACGGTAAGGAGGTCCACACTGCCTACCTTGTCCTCTCATTGGCTTTCAACACCATTCACCATTCTGGTATTGTCAATATACACATCCACCTGCACAGTGACCCATATGTCTTGAGATGTTATGCAAAGTGGCTCACAGACAGGACACACACAGTGAGGATAGCATACTGCAGTTCCTACTGTACATCAGTTACAATTGGCATACCCCAGTCCTCGGTCATAGGGCCCCTCATGTTTGTTATATGCTTCCCTGAGGTACAGTCTAGCACAGAAAGACTTTCCCTAGGTTTCCAGATGACTGCAAACTAGGGGCCATGATTGATTCACCGGCTAATACACACACCCTCCATAAGGGTATCACTGTGACGGATACCTGGTGTCGGTAACATGGCCTCAAGCAGCATGCCACAAGGTACATAGACATCCGCTTTGGATTACAACAATCACCCAGTGACTATCACATAGGTGGTAGTCCCCTACATACATAAGACATTATAAGGGATCTTAGTACACACGTAGATAGCACCCACTCCTTTGATAACCTTATTGCCAAGGGGGCGTGGATATCCTTCTACATGACCACCCTAATTTGTAATGTGTTTGTAGCCGGAACAAAGGCTGCCATTGTACCTCTATACTCCTGAATTATGAAACACTTTCAAGGATACAACACCCCATTTGGGGTGTACCTTACAGAACAGCAACGGCTTTAAATACCACAACATTAACACACCAACAGTATTACTCACCTCCGAAGGATGACGTATGCAGCACAACTACTGAAACCCCAACTGTAGTCATTTGCATACTGCATACTCAGAGGTGACCTCTGCTGAACATACAAGGCCCATGTCCACAACAATATTGATGGATATGCTCCACATAAGCAACATGAGCAAAAGCCACTGAGACCAACATGCTTTGGGATATGTACCCAAACGCAATGATGTGTAGCACATGCTGGATGGATACATTCCTGAAACGGACACTCACCATGCTTTGGAACATGATTCCTATGTACATCAGGCAGGGACCCTCACTAGCACTCTTCATGAGATACGTTGATGGGTGGATGGGGAACAGACATGTACACCAGGGATCACTGCAGTGGCTGTACTGTACACAGGTGCAGGAAACAAATGGCTGTGCTGTTCACAGGCACAGGACACTAATCTAGGGAGGTGCCGCCAGTGAAAACACTGTATTTGGGCTTACAAATGGACTTGGCCAGACAGCATAGTACCTAACTATGAACCTATGAAGCTATTACATGTCCTTTGTGCATGGATAATTGAGTAGCTCTTCCATTTCAATTAGCTATCATGCTGTTACACTGTCTGGTGACTACAATACATATGTATCCTGTTATTGTGTATTGTACATTCCAATAGACATACCTTATGTTTGCATAATATAACAGTAATGCTATGTAAAATATTTGACATATCTACCTACAATACTGTACTTTTCACATTTTTAAAACCATATCCCATAATGCAAAGCATAATTGCACAGCAGGACCACCTTAGGCATGTTATTCTCGTTATACGCCCATACATATGCCTACTGTTATAGTATATCAGCATATACTATCCCCTGTTATGGCACATACTTGTTGGACAAACCCTACCACTGACAGCGGCTGGAGTGGAATTGTTATGTTTAAAGCCCTTATGTAGCATCCCTTGTGGTGTATGAGGTGTTTACCTTGTGGCCCACAGCAGTACACACAATTTCTACAAGTGTTACTATGCTCAACAAGACATCACTACATAATACCTTTTCCTACTGTATGCATTGCGTACACTTTCATTAATACAGAACAGGCACTACATACACTAACATACTGAGTGTTCTACATACCTTCTTAGTGGTCCAAGTTTACGATAATATCTGTGTTCCTCCTTTCCTCTTTAAACGGTTCTATGGTATGAGCATACGGTTTGAATGTATGGCAAACCATCGTTTTATATGTGGATACCTGTAACATGTGGTATCCTGCCACCAATTGGTGTTCCGGAGTAAATTATTACGTGCATATCAGCTGTGCAGCTACTCCATTGGCCAATTACATGGCAACAGTGGGGTATAATTGAATACTCCACTTGGGCGTTGTCCTTTTGCCCTACCTTCGAGGGAGACGGTCTGGATGTATTTTATTGTGATGAATTGCAACTGCTATATGGAGAGACACAGATACTTTGAATTCATGTCCCCCGTGGATTGTGTGTGATGGCAAGAGTATATAGTTCTACATGTGAGTGTAGCTGTTATCTCAATCGTCTGATACAAGACTATTGCAAACAAAACCTGTAACATCGGCATCTGTTCCATTGTACAACAGCAACGATTTTACATGGTGCCATTACAAGTGTGTCTCTCACAAGGTATGTTAACACTTCTGCAGATGTCATTGAGTGAGTGGATGTTTGTGATGTTATTACAGTCTGCATTGCAATTGTTTCGGGTGTGGGGGAGATGTAGGTGGGTGTACATAGCAGATAAAGGTTTGTGGGGACTGCATTTATACATATTCCATATGTGTGTAGGGGCCCCTTCCCTAATTGAAGACCTGTCATTTAGTAGACTAATACTATGGTTATTGCAGGCTTATTCATTAAAGCCATTGTTAATTGGTTCCTATATAGCATGCAGGTGATGTTGATCCTTCAATCTCTCCGAAATACATCAATATGTAATGAAATGTTGCTACATGAAAGCTGTCTCGTGTATTTCTGTCACAGATATTTGCACTCATTGCAGTTGTGTTGGTGACTTAACCTCTTTGGCGTGGGTTGCCACCTCTTCAAATGGCCATAGTGGGACATTTGCAAGGCACACATCGGGATTTAGAGGCCGACACATACCCACTGTCAGTACAAAAGATAGAACTTGATTTTGCCCTAAATAAAGCCTTATTCTTGTAGCACTTTAGTTGCTAATTATGTTTCTTGTACAATTTATGTATTATAGATACAGAAATAACTATTTAATGCAACTATTACATAATATATGGGACATCATTATGTCCTACAATCTCGGTACATTTGCCTTTTTTAATATTTGTTGTTAGGACACAACTGCCCAAAGAGGGACTGTCCCTCTCAAAGTGGGACAGGTGGTAACCATATGCCTAAGGCCAGCTATGACCACAACTACTGTAATAATCTACCTCCGAGTTTGCACAAACAGACACATGATGTAATCACACACACACACACACACACACACACACACACACACACATTACAGTCCCACAGAAACACGCACCGCACTCTCAACATGCACTTACACACACTACAGCAATCGGAACCACACTTAAACACAGTACCTACCTGGACCGCAGCACCAGCAGCAATAACTAAATGTCCCTTAACATCGTGATAATATTACTCGCGGTTATAGTGTTCCGGTACTGTGGTCTTTTGGTCTTTAAGCCTCGTGATTACGTGTGTTGGTATGTAAAGCATTCGGTAGTTGGCAGTATCCTATTTATTTGTACCTCCATAGCTGTGTACAAGTCGTTAACCTGTCTATATATTCGCAGATATATGTATATCCATATGTGTCGACATACACCTCTCTATCACCCTTTCTATCCCTATTTTATATATATATATATATATATATATATATATATATATATATATATATATATAGACAGGGAGAGGGAGAGAGAGTGTACACACCTTTCATTGGGTACATGGCGGTGTATACTGTTTGCTGAACTCAGCCATTTTGTGTTTTAACCTGTCAAAATATACACCTGCTGTTGGTACATCTTGGGTAGCTTAGTGGTAGGTGATTGTGTACATGGTTGCATGTTCTACTCCTGCCAGTGGTTGTTTTACCTCTCAGAGCAGGCACTATTAGTACAAGGGGGAATAATGCTGGTTTCACCTGTTCTGGACATCTTTGACCATGATCTGCGTGGAATTCGGCAAAGCTTAGACCTGTTTTGCGCATATCCATGTAGTCATGTTTAAACGACGCTTACCGTCACTTGCCGCCTCATAAACCCACTAACATGTGCTTAAATGTGCTCTAATGACCTGCATCCAACATCCATTATTCGTGCCATCGGGATTACGTAACGGACCTTGCAGGACGTGGAACCGGGTACATTCACGACACAGTCAGTGGCTTTACCACTTGGTCATCTGGGATTTGTACAAGAGTTATGGTGTTTTGTATGTGGACTGTACTATGGCTGTTCCTCCATACTGCAGTCAAATGTGTAACTCAGTTAGTTTACATATGGATGATACCAATTAATGGTATGTCCAAGTGATGTTTAATGGATGTGCTCCAGCATTGGGAATCTATGTCAGAGTGAGCCACACACTGTAATGTGCTACACCTTGACACAACCATAACTTGAGAATGCTGGGGTGGCAGATACCTGTCATGGGTACTCCCCATGCTTTGGCACTACATCCCTAATTACATTATATGGAGGCCCTCATTAACACACCGGGGAATCCATGCAGAGTAGGTGGGGAACAGTGATTACACACATGTATCCCGCAATTGGCTCTGCTCCACAGAAGGACAGTTGGTTAATCGATGGGGTGGTGATAGCAGACACATTTTGCCTAGGCTGCTGAATGGCCTCTGACAATCGGGCATGTACCTACCGATGTACCTAGGAACCTATACATACAGTATCAACATATGCTTTTAGCTTCGTTTACTGTTCAGGTGTTGACTTTCCTTGTTCCAATAGCTATTGTGTGTGCAATAGTTGAGGGCTGCCTATGTAGGATTCACACAGTAGGCCACCTATACATTACAATTTGCAGGTGGTCGTGTGTGTGTGCCATCCGTTTTACTGTGTGTGCATGTGGAGAAGTGTGTCAGTCCATATTGGCCTACACTGTCAGTGTATGTGCTATACATTCCCTCTTTGCCAAGGCGTGGGCATACTGGGCATGCCTCTGTCTGCCTACTGGGGCTGGCACAGGGTGCTCGTGGTCTGAATCCCTCTGTGCCTGTGATGGCCTTGGCAATTGTGGTGGGCTGTGAGGGCCTTCTCCATTATGTCCCTGCTGCAGCTGTTTCTGCAGGATCATATTATGTAGCATGGCACATACTATGAAGATGTGGGCACATGTGCCTCTAGAGTACTGCAAGGCTCCACTAGATATGTACAAGTAACGGAACTGCGATTTCAGCATCCCAAACACATGCTCTATGATGATTCTGGTTTGTGTGTGTGCCTCATTATGGCGTTCTTGCACAGGTGTGTGTGCATTTCTGATGGGAGTCATCATCCACGGCTTCAGTGCATAGCCAGCATCCCCCACAAGGTGGCCATATGGGATGTCTCCCCTGACAAATACCTGATACAGCTGTGAGGCATGCCAGATGTGGGAGTCATGGTAGCTTCCAGGGCTGCCAGCACACACATCCGTGATAATGCCCTGGGCATTGCACACAACCTAGCAGTTCATGGAGTGGTATCCCTTGTGGTTTATGTAGCACCTACCATGCTCAACAGGTGGTGACTTGATATGTATGTGCGTGCAGTCTATTGCACCCAGTACCTTCGGGTAGTGTGCCACATGGTGGAAGAGACGCATATTGCTGGCCAACTCCTCCTGAGTTTGGGGGAAGTATATATGCTCACTGGCATATGGTAACATGGCATCCAGGAACTGGTGGAGTACCCTGGATGCTGATGCCTGTGAGATCCCCATGATATCTCCAGTTGGCCTTTGAAAGGTACCTGTGGCTAGTATTCTCAAGCTTACACATACCTTCGTGTCCACTGGGATGGGTTCCCCTCTGTTGTTTCTGGATCTCAGGAATGGCCGGCACAGCTCAACTATTTTCTGTATGATGGCCCTGTCCACCCTGTAATTCTCTGCTATCTCCAGATCATGTAGCCCCTGGTAGGTTATCCTTGGTCTGAATACTCTTCTCCTCCTCCAGGGCCTGAGGTGGTTGTCAGCATCATCCTCCACAACACCTTCAGTCTCCAACACATGCTGATGAATCACAGCTATGGTAGCTCCCAACAAGTACATTGTAAAAGTTCCCTGTCTGTTTACACTGATGGTGCAGTGTTTGGGAATACACAAGTGTTTGTGAGGTGCCTTCACACTTTATACTATTGTGGTTTGAACACTGATGATGTCATAGGGTGTGTATGTACATTCGGAGCTGCAGGGTATCTTGTGTTTTACCACAGGTACTGCTATTGTGCTGCCTTTGGTGTTGAATTACATTTAGCTGCTGTGGATTACCTCTTGACCTTGCCTCAGCTTTTCTTAATGATTCACCTCCCATTGTCTGGCATGCATCCAGCAGCCTGCTCTTCTTGTTTTGTACTTTCCCGAACCAGGATTGTCTTGTGAAATGTGTTCTATTGCCGATCTACTGCAGGTTTGCTTTGCTCGGCGGTTACAGTTTTCTTTTCTTTGCAATCCGACACCTCCCCTATCCTGTTCTGCAGGTTGCTGCTAGCAGCCTTGTTAGCTGCCGTCAATGGCCCACTGTGAGTTATTAGGGGTTAATTGCTCAGTTGTACTCCAATTATCCTACTGTGGCATTTCCTTATTGTCTTCCCCTAAACTTCCTTTTTGGGCTGTGGTGCACAGAGCATGCGTCCGCTTACCAGGTTTCATGCACATTTTCATCCACGTACACATGCGCTTTCGGGCACCATGTGTGCTCTCAGCTAAGCAAAGCTATACCTACATCCACGCCCCTGTCCTGCAGCTTTGCTTAGCAAAGGGCAGCCTGGATTTGCATTGCTCCAATGTGCTTACAGCTGCAGTGGCACACCCCACTGCTGATGTCATGTATTCCTCCAGACCACTCCTTGGTATTGTAGCGCTGTGCCGTATGATACATCCTTAGGCCAGCGAGACATTTGCGATTCACTATTACTTGCCTCATTTGCATGGCATTGACTACTAATTCATAGTTACCATGCCAAACACTGTCACAGGCCCTTAGCAACCCTTACAGCTTGGTTGTGGTGTAGCATGCATACCATTGACTATTATGGTGAACTCATGATTTGTGTTACATTGCTATTTTATGACATTTGTATATATTTTCCTTGTGTTGCCATTTGCGCACACATGCCCTATGGTTGTACTTTGCGTTACTGTGGCCATGACATTAAATGTTATTTTTTTATGTGCTGTGCATCTTTTCTTATACCATTGGCTGTATATTTAGCCATTGGCATATGTTAACTTTGTAATACATGATTCTGGTCCGCTTTCAAGGCTCCGATGTTCTGTTTGTCAAAATGTAAACCTTTGTTTTACATTTCTGTAGGCTTACACTACGCCTAAGCCACTTCATGAATCGCTATGTACCTTCATTTGCATGCTGCAGTACTGCACATGGGGTGATTTGCATACTTACGCCGAGAGCTGCACAGATCTGGCATACGCTGGTAGTGCACGTGGAATTGGATCATACCTGAATCACTCAGCGGCCATATTTGGCGTTATACTGCCTATGCTATGCCTGCGCCTGGCACAAGCTTCATGAATCCCGGGGTGTGAGTCAGACCTGAAGTTTGGACCTGGAGCAGTTATTAATAACACTGAGATAGCTACTAGTGCAATGCATGATAGTAAAATGTATGTTCCACTAATAAGACTTTAACTATCATGGAAGAAAAACTACTGGTAAGAAAATGCTTTGTACTTTAATGACGTATCTATTATTATTTATGTATTTATTTATATTTGTTTACCCGAGTACTACACTGATCTTAATGGACTATTTGCAGGCACAGCCCCAGTAAATAGGATCACATAAGAAATGAGCAAACATATTGATGAATACAAGGATATGTTATAAAATATATACATATTTACAGATACAAAAATATGCTACAACATTTAGCTCAAGAAGCAGTTTACGAAGTCAAACATGTATGGAAAAATGGACTTAAGACAAATGGAGCTTTTTGGTTAAGATGTAGCCATAATGACTGAGATGGTTTATGCTACAGGAATAGCAGCATATCATCATCACATCTGTTAGTCAGACATCTGAACCACCCATGGTAAAAGGACTATGTTATAGCTGAGTACTAGAACCCCCTGAAGGACTGAGGCCCTATTGGACCAAATAGGGCCAGTTGGTATATGACTGGCCCTGGTGGGGGAAATCACTAGATACCAGAGATAACTCATGATGACAATGCTGTAATGGCATGGACATAAATATAGGGACCAGGACAGGAGGTGGACGGGATCAATAGACACCATGAATAACTCAAGACTGAAGTGCCATAACAGCACAAATCAGTGCAGGGATCAGGCACAGATGTCAGTATGAGGAATTGGGTGGGGGAATCACTAGGCATCATGGATCTCTCAAGATTAAAGTGCCATAACAACATGGACATCAATGTGTATGGAGAAACACTAGACACCAAGGATTCTACAAATATACCATAACAGCACATAAATTATTATGGTGTTCGGGAGTAGGAGAAAAGACTTGTCACCAGGGTAACTACAAGTGTGCCATAATGGCACTTAAACTACTGCAGTAACTGGCAGAACCACATGGGGCAGACAAGTCCAGAGGACTGGCATGGGTATTGTGGTATGTGTGTGTGTGTGTGTGTGTGTGTGTGTGTGTGTGTGTGTGTGTGTGTGTGTGTGTGTGTGTGTGTGTGTGTGTGTGTGTGTGTGTGTGTGTGTGTGTGTGTGTGTGTGTGTGTGTGTGTGAGATCAAGAGAGAGAGAGAGAGAGAGAGATAGAGAGAGCAGTGTTGTGTGCAGCTCTCAACTATCCAAACTTTGGCAGAATGTCCAGAGATGTTTGCCTCATATTTTTTGTCTGTTCCTCATAAAATCTGTCATTTTCTGATGTTTTGTGGCAAATCAGTGAGGAGTAAATTCAAGTTTCAGGCTTTATATTTCAGAAAATGTATTGTAATACAAGACCTTTTATTCTAGCAACTTTCTAACTTTATAAGAGCAGTATTTAACGTTTCTCCTTATTTCTGAGGCTTTGTCCCTTCATTATTTTTGGCTTTGTCCAGATTTTTTTGTGCTAAGAGGTTGAGAGTTATGCTTGTGTGAGTGAATGTGAGTATGAAACCAGAGGAGACTGTTTGTGTATATGTATGTGTGTGTGAAAGCAGAAGAGACTGTGTGTGACAGAGAGAGAGAGAGAATGTTGTGTTTTACTTATTTATTTTTAAGTACTATATTAATTTTTTTATATGTTTTTGATGTAAGATGCTTTCTCCAACATCATTAACATAAATTACAGAAAGTTTGAAATATTAGGTGGAGGAACTATTTTACAACAAAAATATATATAAAAAATAATATAGTACTTAAAAAATAAGTAAGTAAAACACATTTTTACAGAGACCCCATTCTTTAAGTGCAATAATACCCTCCAGAGTGTATGTTAATGTGTAATTAATGCCCTTCCAGGGGGTGTATAGGCCCTCCTCCTGTGGCATTAGATCTCATAATACCCCTTGGCGGGTGTTAATAACACATTAACACACACTCTGGAGGGCATTATTGCTTACGTGCCAAGTAGCAATGATCTGCATAGTGCAGTAGTAACTGCAGTTTTGAGATATGCAGATTACCAATAATGAAATCTTACCTCATTACTACTAACATGTCTCTGAATTACAAATTACTTGTTTGTCAGAGCAGGGCCATTTTATAGTGGGATGCATTACTCCTGCTAGGCCCTTTAATAAATTCCTGGGATAAAATCTGAGCAGATAATAGAAATGTTAATGTAATACTCAAGCAAATATTAAAAGCTTAGTGATTGATAAGTATATGCAAAATATGAATATTCCTATTCATTTTAAAATTTACTAACATGCAAACCTAGTTATGTTTATACCTGATGCCTGCAAAACCATCTTTGCAGACTACGTAACCTATGCCTTTCTTTGTTGTTATGGTGCTTAACTTCTTTCTGCCTTTCTTTCTCTATGAGAAATCACCTGCTTATTACACGTTTTAAACATTTTATTTCTTAGCTGTGACCTAAATTCCCTATCACACCCAGGACAATGCAGCTGATCTTGTTTTTTTCAGAAAGTCATGCAGTGCTGCAACATCTTTATGTGAAAATTTCAATCACAGCAAATGACATACCTGTGATGCACCACTTAGATGACATGAATCAGGTCTGAATAAATGAATAGTGAGTGATGATGATGAAGATGATGATGACAGCAATATTAATAGTAAGAAATGAAGGCCACCATATAGAGATATGAACCAAGCAGCCAATCATTACAGTTCTTGCACTTCTTTCATCAGCATTTAATGCTTTGCTGGGACCAGGGATTAGGAGGTTGCCTTCTACCGCTGGTACTATTATTATGCAAATGTAAATTGTCCTTAATAATGTACAGTAAATGTACACTGCTATAGCCAAACCCTGACATTCCCAAAGGACCTTTATAATGGACAGCTACATTGTAATATTATAATCAATGGGTTTCCAGGATTTCACCCACCACACATTGAATCTAGTACCATCTTATGCCATCTTACCCATTGTACTTAAAAGTGGACCAAAATTATTTTGCACACCCAGTCACTTGATACTTTCCAGAATGAGACAGAAATATAGTGACATTCTATAATCATTTACTTCCTTCCTAAGGTTTAAGGTTTGCTGCCACCATTAGCAAAAACTAATAAAACAAAAACACACCTTCCTCATTATCTATCAATAATCCTACATTTAAATAGTCAGGTAATAGTAATTAGTTTGGAGCAATCACTAATGGAAGCACAGATGCTACATAGTTTAGTACAAAGGTAAAAAAAACAAAAACTATGAAGCAAATAAAATATCAGCTACAGCCATTCAACATGAAATAATAAAGTTGTTTATTTAAAATAAATCATTTAAAGTGCTGCCATTTACTAAATACACTGAACACAAGTTAAATCATACGTTCCAATTCATTTGGTTCTCCGGTGTTCTGATTGTTGTCAGTAGTATGGACCCACCTACTTAAATGCTTGGAAATGCATAGACTGCAGGGAATAAACTGTATTTCCTTAGAGGTAGTGTGCTTTTTTAGTGTTTTGTTCAGTCTCCTAAATAAGTCGACCTCTTAAGCTTTGCTGTAGAGGTCTGGTTACAAGCAAGCAACTCTAATAACCTTTACCATCAACAACTACTTATCTACTATGACTTATAGCTTAGAAGATAGATGTATATCAGAAGGCTGTCCATATATAAATTGTATGCACGTGTTTTTGTGCACTGGCCAGGGATAACCATACATGAATTTGTTGCTACCCTTTATGGAACTCCCTATACTTCAATAAAATGGTACCCAACAATCAGTGTGATCTCTATTCAAATTCAGAACTGATAAGTCTGCATCCAAAATGTTTTAATTAATTAAAACATGTTCTCTCTAACTCTTCAGTCTGTAACTGCATTACTAAATTCTTCTCAGGCTTTGGTTTAATTATCTTTCTATACTTCTTAGCCCAGCTACCATTACGGGTTTTCAGCATTCCATAAAGACTTAAGTGAGGTGCTCTGTTAGGAAGAATTGCTTGGACCCATCATTAAACATGCACACACCTGGCTTACACATACTTGCTTAGATCATCCAAGCCTGACTCACAGTTCCTTGAGCATATTAGCTGAAGTTGCCATATGCTCCTGTTTTATTGCTCTTCTGCATGGTGAATTTATATGCACTCACAAGGAAAAGAGTTCTGGTTGTTCTAAGGTAAGTGCACCTCAAACAAAGAGCAAGATAGCTATTAGGCTGCTTATCTGTAATGACTTTTTCTCAAAGGTGCAGTGATCTCAGAGTGAAAAAAAATAAAGCAGGCATAATTGTATTCCACCTACAAAACACTTCAAGCTTTTTTATTATAATTAGAATGCTTTTTATTGAAATTGGCTTTGTGGATCTGTCTCTCTGACCCTCTGTGGTTCTGTCACATGCTTGTGAGACAGCTTCTACTGTCTCACTAAGCCAGTTTCAATAAAAAAGTGTTCTAATAATGACAGAGGGACAACATTTTAGTCTTTAAGTAAAATATAGTCCCTCTGTCATTAGCAAGACAAGACAACACACACACACACACACACACACACACACACACACACACACACACACACACACACACACACACACACACACACACTCTCTCAACTCTATACATCATTTCCTCTACATACACACATACATACACACACACAGACACACACACACACACACACACACACACACACACACACAGACACACACACTCACACATTCTCAGATCTCTGTGCATTATTTCCTCCTTTCTTCCACACACACACACACACACACACACACACACACACACACACACACACACACACACACACACACACACACACACACACACACAGCGGGATGCACTGTACTATGAGCAGCCTTAAATGATAAATGCACACACACACACACACACACACACACACACACACACACACACACACACACACACTCTCTCTCTCTCTCTGTCGCATCTCCCTACACACTACAGATAATACTTAAATTAAAGACTAAAAAGTAAAAAATAAAAATATTAAATAAAAAAAAGATTAAAAAAATAATTCTTTTTATTGAGTTGCTCTAAAAAGTGAAAAAATAAGGAAAAACAGTGAAAACTTTGCAAAAGAAACACAGACAAGCTGTTTTAAAAAAAACATTCAGAGTTGGTTTTGTTGATTCTTAATACTTCTGGTACCTCATTATCAGAATCAGCAAAACCAATGTTGAATGCTTTTCTGAAAGCAGATTGTCTGTGTTTCTTTCAAAGTTTTCATTCTTCTTCTTTATTTTTTTTACTTTTTAGAGCGACTCAGTAAAAAGCATTCTATTTTTTAAAAATCTTTTTTTATATATATTTTTATATATATTTTTTCAAATATCATAAGTCATTCAAAAGGCAAACTGAATGCAGCGTCTTTTAACTTTAATCTTATAAACAATTGCAACTTTTTAATTTGATACGGCTTAGTTCACTACTGTTGCCTTTTTCTTTGGAAGAACAGTAACACTTTATTCATTGCAATGTTTCCAAAAATAAGATTTGATTTCTTACTTATTGACACTGCACCATACTAGAACAGATAAATTATTTAAAAGATTATTTTAATTGTTACATCATCTTGTAAACACCAGCAGAAAAACTGTGATGAGAATAATAAGCAACAGAAAACAATTGTAAAACTAAATAAAAGGAGTGTTGTTTTGCATTAGATAAAGTACATTTAATTAGAAAAAAGCCAAGTTAATTATCAAAACAAAGAAGTCAGAGAGTGTTTGGCAAGTTTAAGGCTATAAGATACATGATGTACATCATGATTTTCACTTTATCAGCTGCAGCTTGCATACTGTTTGATTGAATGGCTCTCTTAAGGTTAACAACATTTGAAGACTTCTTTGCAAAACAAGAGCTTCATCCCAGTGGGCCTTCATGAACAAAAGAGTAAATAATTGCTTTAATGGTGTGCTGTAAGACCTTGAATTCTCAAAGAAAAATACTAAGTACGTACATATTGCAGTTTATCAGGTACTTCAGCAGGTATAGCCAGTACATTTGCTTTACTTATGCCGAGTAACTGATACATAATGATTAATCATCTGCAATTGAAATTTCAGTCCAAAACATTAGAAACAAAAGACCAGTCACTGTCATCATCACCAACCCAGTTTCTCCCCATTTTCTACATGAGATCGTGGTGCCACGTTAATTGCCACCATCTCTGTCTTGATTCAGTGTCCCTCTCTTACTTTTTTCCACAGTCATGCCTGATTGTTGCAGGTCTTCTCAAACACAATTTATCCAGCTCTTTGCTGGATGCCCTAATTTCTGTTAACTTTCATGTTGTCTGTCCCAAATCCTCTTCAACAGATTTTCTTCTGCTTTCCTGCACGTCCTCATAAAACTGTAATCTGTTCTTCTTTACTTTTTCTGAACTGAAGCTACTCCGACTTCTTCACATATGTCCTCATTTCTTTATCTCCACAATAGTGTATATCCTACCACTCATTTCAGGCACTTTATCATAGTAACATCTAGCATCATTAAATGCTCTGCCTTCATTGCTCAGGTTTCTGTACCATACAGTAGTACTGGCCACACCACTGTTTTGTAAACAGTACTTTTTAGCTTTGTTGGCATTTTTCTGTTATATACTACTCCTGACACTCTGTGCCAGATGAATACAGCTCCTCTGATTCAAGCTTTGACATCCTTATTCATATTTCACTTCTCCTCAACCACCCATCCCAGGTATTTGAAGCTGTTAATTTGTTCCACTCTTTTCTCTACTATCTCATTTCTCATCTTCTTCTGGTTTCATCTGTTTGCCACCATTACAACTGTCTTATTTATACTTAGTTTAATCTTATGTGCCTTTGGTTTTTGCCGTTCATTTCCCTATCCTTTGCTGAAGTTCTTGCTCAGAATCTGCCTGTAATGCTACACTGTCTGCATACAGCAATTTTGTTGATCTGTACCCGCTCCTGTGGCATAGAGGGTAAAGCTCTCACTACTACCCAGGGACTCAGGTTCAAGTATCAGCTCAGGCAACTGATGGTTGCATCAGGATGGGATTGGTGTTACCATCCTTGGTTGGTGTGTTGACCTAGTAGTATCTATCATGTCTATTGGCTGAGTAGGGCACATTGGTTGGTGTGCCTAAGTGTGGAATAGGATGGAGACATGACTGACCCGCTATGAATCTGGGATGATACATCACAAATCTCCATTGCACGTCGAACCTCCAGTTATACCATTAGGTCCACCCCCCAAGACAGTAGCACAGATGTATCATGCCCTGGATGTGTAGCTCCATGACTGGCCCCAGCAACACTGGACTGATTATCCAGGGGATAAGGAGATAGCTGTAGATTGGAGAGGGCAGTTACAGGGATGATGGGCCAGTATCATGAAGGACAGATAGGTGGAATAAAAAAAGAAAAACTTTTTTGATCTGTCCCTTCTGACCTGTTTGCTAGTATATTCCATCATTAATATAAACGGCAGCAGGCTCAGAGCTGAACTCTTATGTACATCCATTCCCTCTGGGAACCCCTCTGTGAGTTTGCACACTGTCTGTTCTTGTGTCATTTACTACTTACACATAGCCTGCATTATTTAAACCAAGGGCTGCACAAATCAGCTTTCTTGGGATCTTGTGATATGCTTTCTCCAAGTCTAGGAATGCCCATTTGGACTCTTTCTTTATTTCTGACTTCTTCTCAACTATCTGTCTCACAATATACATCGGGTCAGTTATACGGCATCCTGATCTGAATCCAAACATCTCTTCTCCCATCTTACTTTCTACTGTTCTGTGCATTTGTTTATCATCACTTTCGCTTGACCTTTCTTGCAGTATGACAGAAATTTCATACCTCTATACTACCCACAGTTGTGAATGAAACTCTTTTGTTTGGGCCCTGACACTAGTATGCTTATTCTCCAGTCATGTGCTATGCACCTTTCTCACTATACTGCTATGAGGAGCCCCTAGAGCAATTTCTCCCCAAATTCACCCAACATTCAGTCATATTTGCTGTGACCTCATCTGAGCTTCTGAGCTTGCTACTTTCCTTCACTTCACTTTTCCTAGTGATGATCTTACTTCTTCTAGGGTGGGCTCCTCTTCTTCTTTCGTTGTAGGCTGTGTTAGGGGGAGTACAGCTTCTGTGGAGTTTTCTTCATTTGTTATTCTTTCCATCTGCTTTTGGTGCCCTGTTAACTGTTGAGCAGGTTGTTACTGGCATCACATATGAAGGGTATCTGATGACTATCTTCTTTATCTTTCTGTCTTTGCATTGTGACCTGCTAGAATTTTTTTGTGCCATCTATTGAGTCACTTTCCATAAGCTGGCAGACTTCCCCTGATTCCTTGTTCTTTGCTATTGCAACTGCTCTCTTAGATTCTTTGCTAGCCAACCAGTATTCCTTCTTACCTTGGTCCATCTTTTCTATCTCCTACTTTTTCCTACATTCCTTCATTTTTTTGATGACTTCCTTGATTTATGCAGACAAAAAATCAAATTTACACAATATTGCAAGAAGAGAAAATCACAAGTCAAAACACTAAAGAAAATTTGTTTGAGGGCGCTAGACCCCAGCTGTTAGTACGTACTACAACTGAGGCTGCACAAGGTTAATGAAAAAGGGATAATTAATAAAAGCAAAGAGGCTCCTACATTTAAAGAGTTTATTAACATTGCCTTAGTTGCATGCATACCTCTCAACTGTACAGATTTTCGCAGAATGTCCAGATTTTGGTCTCATATTTTTGGTCCATTTTTCATAAAATTGTGGTTGTCTGGCAAACTAGTGGTAATTCATTAAAGACTGAAGTTAGAAAATAATGACAAACATTTGAGTTTCAGACTTCATGTCCTTCAGAAAAATTCATGCAAATGAAAAACTTGTTATTCTATCAACTTTCTAAGTTTGTAGTAACAATATTTAAAAATTGTCCCTATTTTGGGGCCTTTGTCCCACTTTTATTTATGGCTTTGCCCAGATTTCTTGCTCTAAGAGGTTGTGAGGGATGGTTGCATGGCAAAGAGAAATTGAGACAATACAGGTGAAAACAAAGTGAAAAAACACAAACGATAAGAAAAATGGACAATAACATCTTTATAAGTATCATGATAATAATTCATGGGCATATTTTGATATATGTTAAGAGAGATAACTGCAGTAAATAACGTGATTGTTAGCACAATGAAATACTCTGGAAATAGTTGAATTTAGCTTTATGAAATGTATGCATGGTTGTTTTTATTTATTTGAAGAAATCTCTAAAACATTTTTGAAAATGTGCATTGCTATTGCTTTCAGATTTTAAGATCAAGTTTAGTTACTTGTAAAATCATAAATATTTTATAGTAAACATGAGTTTCTGTACTTTAATTTTGACCTGCTTCTATGACTATTATACTTCTTGAAAGCTATGTACAATTTCCTTTGCTCTGTTACATATCAGTGTAAGTAGGGGATCAATGCAATGCTTTCAGTATCTATAACTAGGGTGTCATGGACTTAACATGATTTATTTATTTAACTTCTTGGAGGAGTCAGAAGAAAAAAGCTGTATGTCACTGGAGAAGAAGGTGTATTATCACAATTTTATGTAATGGAATGTGCAAAGGCAGCATCTGTTAGACCATTTAGAGGAAAGAGTCTTGAAAATACTACAGAGCTTAAATGACTCACACCAAATGCTTTAAATATTTTGCATTTCAAAATGCTAATAGTGTTCTAAAATGTATTGACAGAAACCATATTTTCCCTGTTTAGCAAATCACTTCTTTTAGGACGACAACATAAAGGCACTTATAGATAGATACTATCCATCTTCCAATAAAATGAAACCTTACAGGTTTCACTCATTTAAAGCCGCGGTGGTACAGCGGTAGCATTGTTGCCTCACAGCAAGAGGTTCTCCTGTTCAATTCTCGGCTGGAGTGCTTTCTGCGTGGATTCTCAAGAACAATTAATAAAAAAACAACAAAGCGCAGCGTACTTCAAAAATTTGCTTCATTCCACAAGACTCTTTCTCCAATGCAAAAAAATCACTACCAACAAACTTTTAAAATCATCATCAGTTACATGCAAATTAACAATTAATTAAAAAAATTTTATTCAGGTGAAACATTAGAAAAAGGAGACAAACCATCTGGAACAAAATTAAATGGACTTACTGAAATTGACTGAATTAATAAAATTATTTTTAATTTTTATAAATATTAAAAGGAAAAAATTGACAAAGACTATTTTTGCTTATGTATTCAAATGTTTTGCTTTTTTATTAATTTATTTTTTTATTTTTACATTTACATTGTTCAATTATTAATTTTTTAAATTAATTGTTAATTTTATTTAATTTTTTATGAATATTTAATAATTTTTTTTTAATATTTTGCATTCTTGTGAGATGATGAAAAAATTAAAAAATTAAATAATTGTGCTATTCTTCTCGTCTCTTTGGCTTCTTTTGCTTTTTTTTTTTCTTGTTGGTCATTTTGCGCTTCACTTGGTTTCTGCGTGGATTCTGCATATTCTCCCTGTGGTCGTGTGGCCTCTAAAAGATATGTGTGAATGGGTGTGCCTTCGCTGAAGGTTGAGCATCAGGCTGGCAACTCAGCATCATAAAAATCTACTGCCAGTCATTAGCGGACTGGAGTTTGGCTGTGGCAGCCCCTAACCGGGAAAAGCCAAAAAGACAAGCATTAGCTGACTGAGTAGTTGATTGATTGAGCTTTTCTTTTCATAATTCAGTAAACAATCTGGTCAAAAGACCCTTTTCACTCATGAACCAAACAAAGTAGGTACAGCAATTGCAATGTAAAATTTCTGAATAATGTACACCAATAATTGTTCAAATAAGCATTCACACAGATAACACACATATTGGTTTGCAATCAGTATATAGTATTTGGAATAAGTGTATACAGCTGCATAATGGAAGATATTTGATATAAATGCGCTCAGACTAATAGGTGATTTGTAATGGTGAAGTATGCAACTTTTTCAGTGATGAAAGAGCAGTATCTCTAAAGAATAATTTGTGGAGAAAGTAAGTGTCCTCTCACTCATGGAGATCTGCTAGTAAGATTTAAGTTGCATAGTGTTGTAGATTGTTTACCTACCATGATTGGTATGTCACCAGTGTCTCACCCACAAAGCCAGTAAAGCATAAAAGTCACAAACCAAATTTTCTTGTCATTGGAGACTCAATAATGAGACACATGGATGCTCCACTCATCAGGTTGGATAAGGGGAAAGTGATGGTCAGTTACCTGTCTGAAGCCAGAATTTGGCAGATCATGTATGCACTAAGGTCTCACAGCAACAAGTACTGTTATGACTCTGTCATAGTTCATGTTGGTGTGAATGACCTGAGATGTACCTCAGTGAACTATATGAAGAGAGACATGGTCGAGCAATCTAAGTATGAGTCCCAGGCAGGTATGTCCCTAGCCTTGAGCAGCATACTACCCTCACATAGAAAGATGCCATAGTATAAACAAAATGATTGATTTCAATAATTGTCTCAGTTTTTATGTGTTATTCAAAGGGGATTCAGTTCCTGTCAGCCTGGGAAGCCATGATTGACAAACCTTGCTGCTTTGCCAGAGACATTTTGCACCTAGCATCTCTAGGCTTTTGGCTACTGGCAAAGGCTCTTGCCTCCTCCATAATGCCTTTTTTAGACAAGGTCTTGAAAACAACATTACTGACATGAAATTAACCAAACAGAACAAAATAAGGGTCATGCTGCTAAGTGCTAGGAGCTTGAACCAAAAAAATGGATTCCCTGGAAGCACTTCTATTACCAGAAGATGTAGATGTCTGTGCAGTCACAGAAACCTGGTTCAAGACCTCAGAGAACCCAGGCCTTGCAAGCCTACAATGCCTTCCACACCTTTAGACTGCAAAATGAATGTGTGAAAACCAAAGGAGTCAGTGTTTCAATCTATATTAGAGATAATTTCTCCTCCCATCTAGTTAGACTGGACAACTCCATGGAGTTACTCCAGGTCTGGTTTACAGTGGATCAGGCCCCTATTCAAGTCATAGCGAGTTATAGATCCCGCCTGCATGGGTCAATATGCTCATGAAGCCTACTTGTCCAAACTGGAGACAATCCAAATTTTACTGAACACGCTGGTTATGGAGGATTTCAATTATCCCACCATCAAATGGGAAACCTACACTAGCACTAACTCGCTAGTGCAAATGTTCCTTGACTTTGTTAATTCAAATGCCCTGGAACAAATTGTCCATATCCTGACAAAGGGAACAAACATTCTGGATCTGGACTTCTCCAACATGTCAAACAGATGCACTGCTGCAACTGTTGGAGCCTCATTTGTTAAAACTGACCACAAATCAGTCACCTTCGAGCTAGCACTAACACCAGAACTCACAAAGGGTGAAAACTTACTAACAAACTTCACCAAGGCAAACTATATCATCTTAGGTGAAGGTATAAATGCATTCCAAGCCACACCCCAAGCTGGAAGTGGTTACTATGCCAAAGCTTTCATTAAAGTCCTGTACAATCACTTGCATAAGTGCATAAACTCAACTGTACCAGAAAGAATCAAAGCCAGAGCCTCAAGTAAAAACAAGCTGCCATGGTGGGCATCCAGCATCAACAAACTTTACAATAAATGCAAAATGTTGCTGTCTAAGAAAACAAAGCCAAGGCCAACAATGGAAAAGCACCCTTCTCAGCCTCAAGAGGCAAATAAGACAACTTGCCAAATCCTCTAATAGCTCCTTTAAGAGAAACTTAACAAGTTCAGCCAACAATAACTATAAGGCCTTTTACAGCTATATACATAACCTAAAGAGAAGGACTCAAGCATGTGTAGAACTAGTGGCCAACAGTATCACACACACTGACCCCACAGATATGGCAAACCTGCTAGCGGATAGGTTTGGCAAAGATTTCACTCCCATAAACCCACTCCTAACTTGCAACAAACCTTCCCCGAACAAACTCACCCACCCACCCATCCTACATGTCTGAAGAGCAGGTCCACAAAGCCTTGTCCAAGGCAAAAAACACAGCCTGTATGGGACCAGATGACATCAGACAGTCTTCGAAGCAGGCTAAAATATGAACTAGCAACACCACTAGGTAGCCTTTTCAATAATAGCCTAACCACAGGCTTTGCTCTTGCGGAAATGAAAAACAGCAACAGTTATTCCCCTTCACAAAGGTACCACCATGTGTCTGCTGTATTAAGGAAAGCTTTCTATGTAGCATAGTTGATTAGTAATGAGATCACCTCAAGAGCAAAAGAATATATAGTCCCCTATACTCGTCACTTATCCAGCCCATAATTGAGTATAACGGCCC
The DNA here is from genome assembly GCF_019279795.1 of Protopterus annectens. Classification (NCBI taxonomy): domain Eukaryota; kingdom Metazoa; phylum Chordata; order Ceratodontiformes; family Protopteridae; genus Protopterus; species Protopterus annectens. The sequence continues at coordinate 1,726,670,632 of NC_056728.1, forward strand.
AGTTGGCATCTACTGTACTAAGCTCCTGCAGCAATTAGAGAAACCTCAGAGATTTCTAACAAAGAAGATCAAGGGGCTCCAGCATGTGCCTTACACAGACCAACTAAAGTCCCTGTCACTATAATTCATATAATATAGACTTCTTTAGGAGAGACTTATGATATACCTGGCCTACAGAGCAATCCAAGACCCAAACCTAATGAACTTAATGCGTATCTGTAAATCAAACGGGATGAGGGCTACCCATTTCAGGGACTTAAATATGGTCTGTGACTTAAATAGGACATGCCAGAAGGACAGAAGTATCTCCCAGTGACTGCTGCTTCTTTGGAACAGGTTGCCAATTCATGTGAAACACAGCACCTCTATAACACTGTTCAAGAGGAAACTGGACAAGTGGATGGCACACTGTAAATTCTTACTGGGGAGAGAGCCCACAACCCTCCTGGACATGGGCAGTCATCACTAAATACAATCTTGGGCATTGACTAACATTTCTATGATATTAATTGGGATAAAATGGCTAGACTTAAAATGACCTCCGAGTTGATAGCCTAGTAATTGCCTATGATACTATGATCATTTGCAGGTTGTTTCATCAAGTAGATATTGAAGAAGGTATTTTGTAAAAGATGAGTAGTACAGACTGAGCATATGTGGACAGGGAATTCCAAATCAACAGTCTAATTTTGAGAATGCGTTTCCAGTGGATTTTGTGGGAATGTTTCATTCTGAGTCCTATTGGAAGCTATTGACTAAAGAACATTTACATAATATGTCTGCAAAATATCCTTATTTACCTGTATACAAAAATGCAATATTAAAACACAGAATATGATTTCACACTAAAACATTTCATTGATACAGCTGCTACAGGTTTGTGAAACAGAGAGTCAGCTGTGTGTAGCTTAGCTAGATTTTAGTAACATCATATATGCATTTTACATTGGACAAAATGAAACAAGATGACCAAATTGTAAGGGTGTCCCTCAGTGGTGAACTGTATTAAGTGACAATAAAGTGACAGAACACATTAATTAATACATGAAGCTTTTTGTGAGCATACAGCCCCACATGGATAATTTTGGAGCCAGTTTTATTTAAAGTGACTGTAGTTGACTTTGCAGACAGACATTGACATAGAGAGGATAACTTTGCAGCTAGAACTGTAAAATTCATAAAGATACTGTAGATTCTCTGTGCTTATACATGTCAGATTCAAAAGGAATTGTTGCATTGGTATAGAATTTGGCAACTGAGAACAGAGAACTGAGAAAATTGCATATTTTAAGCAAAAAGAATAAATAAATAAATAACAGCACATGTATTAGTATGTATTATAGCAATAAAATCATCCTGGCATGCCCGTAAAGGGTCTGTGCAGAGCCAAACTACACTCACCTCAAAAAACCACAAAGGCCAGCACAACTAGTCAGCATTTTATATATATATATATATATATATATATATATATATATATATATATATATATATATATACACATTTAATCAAAAATAAACAAAAAAAGAAACAGACTGGTTTTGGTTAACAAGCCTTCATCAGTGCTTTTTGCTACTATCTTTCCACCCACCATTTATATAGTCATTTCCCTGTTTTGATTGGTAAATCACATTTGTTCATTCAAACCAGATGCAAACAACGCATCTAACAATATAATCAATTTTCACTCTTTTTATTCAAGATATCATGCCATCCAGTTTAAACCCTATCACTTGACATAATCCTGTCTATAATAGTAAATCTAAACTGGGCTGAAGAGTGTTGCTTAATGTGTTTGTACAATGCATTAGACATTCAAGCACATCAGACATCACTAAGATTTTCAGAAATACGGAACTTCAAAGGTCGAGTGGTTTGACCAACATAAATTCCCAAGAAAACCAAATAGGTACAATTTCAAAAGGGCTGTTACACTTTGTTAGCCCAGGAAACAGAAAATAATAATGTAATCTGAAACCATTCAGTGGTACTTTGTTATCAATTTAAGGACAGAGAGACTGAAAGCATTTGGCATTTATCTTGAGAACATCCAACAACACCAACACTCTGCCTATGCTCTATATGTCAGTTTATTGTATAGCTGTGTTTTCTCTTAGATATAGCTAGGAAATAGGAAGATTAGATTAGTTTTATTTCTCTACTGATGTCAGAACTTTTCTACTGTATTATTTTAAGTATTTCTCTGTGGTCTCTGAACTCTTGACTAGCACTGTGTAGTAAGAAGTATTGTCTTGTGTTTTTAGTATTTATTATTAAATATTTTTAAACCATTCAACTGTGGCTGTTTTATGTAGAGATAATTTAAGCTCTAGAGTACACACACACACACACACACACACACACACACACACACACAGACATATATATATATATATATATATATATATATATATATATATATATATATATATGGTGATACTGAACAAAGCCACTCCAAATAAGCCTTGCTGTTCAATTGCACTTACCATTTGGATAATAATATTGCACAGTAGAATTGAACACCCTTTGATAAAGGACATTTTAGCAGTTGATAAATATTAGTGGGTGGTGGCAGTGATTTCTATCATACAGTCTATGTAAAATGGGCACAGCTGGCGAACCTGTGCCAGCCTTCCCTGGAGTGTCTGTGTGGTTGTATATGACTCTTAACTCAAAGTATGTGTGTGTCAGCTACTTGGACAGGGACATGAAGCACTGGTTGGACAGAGAGAGTGCTGGAGGTTTTAGGCTGAGATCTGAACCCTATAGCTGTGACAGTGGGGAGTCTTATTGGGGATCTGGAGAGAAAGGGAGAAACCAGCCCTAGACTGACAGTGATCTCTGTGTGCTCTTAAGGGAAATTATACTTTATTGTGTGTGTATTTGTTATCCTCCTTCTATGTGGACTCCCTCACTGGTGTTAGTGTGAGGACTGATGCTCCTTGATTTCTGGGCCAGTGCACAGGTGTCACATATTAATTGTTTGGCAGATGTGGGATATCCACACCACATATTAATTAGCTGGCAATTGGCTTGTAGTGGTATGGATAGTGAATTCCTGTAGCTTGTGTACAGTGATCACTGAAGGTGTTTTTGTACTCTAAATCAGACATACAGTGAATACTCAGAGTTGAGATCACAACTGTTTTATTTCTTTTGTTAGCTTAGTTAGTCAGGGAGAGCAGGCAAGCATGTCAGCAGAGGAGTATGGAAAGCTGACAAGGAGCCAATTGGCTGAGATGTGCCAGGCTAAAGGGAAACCTGACTAAGGCAGACATGATTGCAGTTTTGGTCCCAGCTGCATTCGAAAACAGCAACCATGAGGACAATCAAACTGGCTATGGAGATGTACAGCACTCAGGGAATGGACAGCTCAACCTTTGTGCAGAGGACTTAAAAATCCATCTAGAGCTAAAGCGGCTTGAGTTGGAGGCCAGGCATTTGGAAATGGAAGCTGTGGAGAAGGAGCAGCAGAGGCAGCAGGAAAAGGAGATGCGGACTCCTCGCCAGAGTCATAGAGGTAATGGGGAAGGGCGTAACTGGACCCCAGAAGCACAAAAGGTCATTAAATTTCTTCTGCAGTTTAAAAAGGGGGATAATTTTGATAGTTTCATTCATGTGTTTGAGAGGGTATGCAAACAGTATGATGATGACCAAAGGCTTTGGGTACCGTTCCTTACCCCCTTACTCCATGGTAAAGCTGTAACTGTGTTGTCGAAACTTGCTGATTGTGAATATTTTGATTATACTGCTGTTAAGAACTGTTTGTTAGAATTTATTAAGCTGACACCTGAAACTGGGAGGAAAAAGTTTCATGAGCATAGATGCAAGGCAGATGAAAATGTGTGTGAATATGTTGCTGAACTGAGCACTTATTTTCATTGGTGGGTGAGTGGGTGTCAGGTCACCAATTTTGAAGGGCTGGCAGACCTTTTGGTGAGGGAACAAGCCCTTAGCCCTTTGTCTGAGGATATGAGGATCTGGTTAGCTGATAGACAATGTGCTACTTCAGATGAGTTGGGGAAGAAGGGAGACCTATACCTAGCAAATAGGGCATCCCTGCACAGGAAAGGGACCCTCAGTACTGCTCATGAGTCCAAAAGAACTCATGGTGGGCACCCCAGACTGCCCCAACAGAGGCTGCCAGTAGCAGGGGAAGCCACTAGTCTAAGTTCACATCCAGGACCTAGGGTTAAATGTTTTGAATGCAACCAGTGAGGCCATGTGGCATACAGATGTCCACGGAGACAAGGTGGGGAACAGAATGTGAGACAGCCAGTAAGTGGGAAAGACAACATGCCAATAGTAGGTTGTCTTGAGACAACAGGGGTACCGAACTACCATCCTGCAGATGTCCTGGTAAGGAAGGATTTTGATGTGGCAGTACCATGTGTTTATGCAATTACACACAGTCAGGCTTTGAGACAAGCATGCGGGTCTGGTAGCCTGGGAGAGACCCAGACAGACCATATACTTGCAGCCAGGACTGGTGAGCTGTTTTTTTTTCCCCAGGAGGGAGCTACCCTGTAGCAGTGAGACTGAAGGTGAGCCACAGCTGCTTGTGGATACTGATGTTCCCTTGGACAGAGTGACTGCAAAGGTAGTGATGAGTAGTAGTACCCATGCTGACAGTGAGACACCACTGTTAGAGGATGTCAGACTTCCTGTGGAGGGGAGCCGGAAAGGGTTACAAAGAGAGAGTTGAGACAGGCTTGGCTCTCAGACCCCACATTGCAAGGCCTGAGGCAGGTAGCTAGGGAGGCACCTAATTCTCAAGGGAAGGGGGAATCTGTATACTGGGACAAAGGGTTGCTGTATAGAGAGTGGACCCCTGAGGGAGGGCTAGAAGGTGAGAGGGTACAGAAGTTAATAGTGCCTAGAGCCTACCATCTGGCACTTCTAGCCATAGCCCATGACATTCCCTTTGCAGGTCATATGGGCATAAACCGTGCAAAGAGATGTAGAGATATAACAGGGTACTGCAGGACCTGTGAGCAGTGCCAAAAGGTAGGCAAGGCAGGAGACAAGGTGAGAGCTCCTTTGTTGCCTTTGTCTGTGATTGAGGAGCCATTTCAGAGGGTAGCTATGGATATTGTGGGCCTCTGAGTACCCCAAGTTTCATAGGGAAAAAGTATATCCTAGTGGTAGTAGATTATGCTGCAAGATACCCTGAGGCAGTGGTTTTGTCCTCCATTGAGGCAGAAAAGGTGGCAAATGCTTTGTTAGAGATTTATTTTCAGCAGGGTAGGCTTCCCAAAAGAAATGCTGACTGACAGAGGTGCCAATTTTAGGTCAAACCTGCTGGCTTGTTGGTGGAAGTACTGTGGGGCAAAGCACCTGAAGACCATCCCCTACCATCCCCAAACTAATGGTCTTGTTGAGAGGTTACAATCAAGTCAATACTACAGGCATTTGCAGACCAGTTTAAGAGGGAATGGGACAGATATTTGCCCCATCTGTTGTTGGCTTACAGAGAGGTTCCCTAGGAATCCACAGGGTTTTCACCCTTTGAGTTGCTGTATGGGTATAGGGTGAGGGGACCTCTAGATTTAATTTGTGATGAGTTTTGAGACTGGAGTTAATTGCTAAAATGTGCATGTATGATATGTTTTATTGCTGTAGCTTCCTGACCAGGTCTAAAATCAGTGCCAGTCTCAAAACAAAATCAAGAATTCATTCATCCAGAGATCCTAGACCCAGGTTTTGATATCAATTATACAATGCTTGACTTATCAGCTTTCCTACATCACTGTTGTTACATTTTTGAAGTTCCACATTGAACACCATTTTCTTCCATTTAAGAGAACAAGCCTGTGACTTATATTAATAACATAACATTAATATTTACAAATGACAGAATTATCTACAAAATTCTTCACAATATATATAGACACACACACACACACACACACACACACATATATATATATATATATATATATATATATATATATATATATATATATATAGACATATAGTCATAAAAAGCTTTCATTTGACCACCACACCTGTATAGTGGTTAGAAAATCCTTCTACTTTACGCAACCTGTGATTTGCAGTGTTTCCTCAAGGCCCAAAGAAGATATTCCTACTATATTCATCCCTTCTTAGGCCTATTATTGAATAGAATGCACTGTTTGGATACACAACACGAAACACCTAAAACAGCAAGAACATTTGCTCAACCAAACTATCTTGGGTCTCAGTACCCTTAGCTATTCTGATAGATGAAGTACTCTGTCCTTCTAAACTTGTGTTGTACAGAGTACAGAAGGTTAATCTCTGCTTAGTTTTTCATTCTGTGAATGACTCACACTTTTTGAACTCCCTCAGCTGAACAGAACAAATAGTAAAGCAAACACTGTTTCTAGAGACCTAAACGTACACTATCACACTGACAACACCAGATGGAAAGGTAGACACCTAACCCAATGTACCCCGTGTTCTGAAGTAGACTGGCCTTACTTATAAAGCATTGTACTTTCCTAGCAACCTTTAAAACCAGTCTGGATGCCTGGATTGGTGATCACAAATTTTTATCAGGTGTATGTTGAAAAAGACTACTGGAAGGGAGACACACTCTGCTGAAAGAGGGACGCTGTTAGTTTTCTACCACTACAGGGTGACGTGGCTGAGTTTCTTGATGACCTCCTTTCAAAGTAAGCTTAGAAAGAACCCAGCAACCTATATAATGTTTGTTACCCAAAACATGTACATACCGTTTGAAAACAATACATGTGATCCAAATAGCAATGTAAATAAACTATTATTTTCCTGAAGTGTAGACAGTGAGTTGTTCTGTTGCATCTGTAGCTTTAGCAGTACAGAAGAACCTCCCTGTTTCAGTAAGAATGGGTTTGCTGAATAAGTATTTAAAAATAAAATAAAAAGAGAGGTGAGGAAAAACAATCAGGGAATTTTTACTGTTAGTGTAGAAAAAGACTGGCAGTCCAGAATAGCAGTACACTGGGAGAAAGAGAGAGAACAACTGTGAAGAAAGACATTGGAGAAGAAGCTAAAAATCATTAATTTTATATATGCACTTGTCAGTGGGACCCTGTACTCCCAGTGATATCTAACATATGGGCCCTTCTATCCACTTGTCAGTGGGACCCTGTACTCCCAGTGATATCTAACATATGTGCCCTTCTATGCACTTGTCAGTGTGACCCTGTACTCCCAGTGATATCAAACATATGTGCCTTCTATGCATTTGTCAGTGTGACCCTGTACTCCCAGTGATATCTAACATATGGGCCCTTCTATCCACTTGTCAGTGTGACCCTGTACTCCCAGTGATATCTAACATATGTGCCTTCTATGCACTTGCCAGTGTGACACTGTACTCCCAGTGATATCTAACATATGTGCCCTTCTATGCACTTGTCTGTGGGACCCTGTACTTCCAGTGATATCTAACATGTGTGCCCTTCTATGCACTTGTCAGTGCGACCCTCTACTCCCAGTGATATCTAACATGTGTGCCCTTCTATGCACTTGTCAGTGGGATCCTGTACTCCCAGAGATATCTAACATATGTCCCCTTCTATGCACTTTGTTAGTGGACCCTGTACTCCCAGTGATAAGTAACTTGTGTGCCCTTATATGCACTTGTCAGTGGGGTCCTGTAGTACTCCTTATTAGCTTCATTTTCTGTAGTCTGCCTTAAATCCTGCTCTTCTTAGAATCTTCCAGGGTTGTATTGTTCTCTAATACTAATTATTAGTTATTAACTAATAATTCTAACCAGAAAATGGCAGCTCCATCTGACTAATGGCCAAACTGATGTCTCCTGTTAGGATTAGCTTTCATTTTATTTAATATTGTAATGCTTTCAGTAGGACATTATTGTAGTAGTTTCCTTGTGCATAAGATCTTTACTAACACAACAAACTGATCCTTATTTTCCAGCTGAACACACACAGCACTCTCATTATCAATTGCACCTCTTCTTACTATGAAGTCTCATGCTCGCTCCTGCCTTCCTGACCTTTACCTTCAGAGCACTGTTTACTGCCATAAAGATGCATTCCATTTCTGGTCCTCCAGATGACAGAACTCTGACGCAAAATCATTGTCATTAGACTTTGAGGGGGATGGGCAGGATTCACGAAGGCTTGCACGAAGTGTAAGAGACGTGTAAGACTCCATGCAAGCCTCGCGATCCAGGAACAGCCCGAAACTCCGTGTAAGAGACCAGCTAAAATGTCTCTTACACGGACTGGGCGTGGATATGCTAAATACCTCACTTGCAGCCGAAAGGCATGCAAATGAGGTAGAGTAGCGATCCACAAAGCAGAAAGCAGCCCATGTAAGAGCCGTTTTAGCTGCAGAAATGTACTCAGTTGACAACTGAGTACGTTTCTGCAAAAATCACAATGGAGCCATGTCAGCTCCAAATAAAGGGTGCATATGTGTCAGGCAGCATGCCAATGGCCAAATATGTGGCCACTGGCAAGGTACCCCGATGCAAATATGACAAATAAATATATATTTTTCAGCGATCGGATGTTTAAGCATAGCGCAGCCCCGCAAAATGGGTTGCGCTGTATAACACATAAAAATGAAGGGTATAAACCCACAAATGTGGGTTTTATGCAATACATGGATTTACAATACAGGGACCAGCAGACCAAAAACAACATGGCCACCGTTTAGTGGTTGCTAAGGGGGGAAACCGAGTCTAAGAGATGTAACTAAGCATTAGTAGGCAATTTGATGTAAATGAGTGTTAGGGTACTGAATTCCACTGTCACATAGCAAATGAGCACATTCTGACTAGTGTAAGAGATACATAAGGGGGAGGAACAGAGTAGGAGATAGGTGACATCACAGGGGGGAATGGCAGAAAGAAATGCAGTTCATTGTAGGTCAGTGTTACAGACAGATGTCAGACACATATCATGGAAAGAGGAGTGCCACAAGATAAGCATGGGAAAGTCAAGAAGTGGAAGGTGTACACTGTTGCTTACACCAAAGTTTCTTGCTGGGCGTGCATGCGCACGTGTGCGCACCATGAAGAGCAAGTAGGGCAGTGTGCGCACGTATAAGGCAGGCTGAGCATGTGGGAGCCTGTTGGCAGACTTGTAAGACTGTTTGCACTGGTGTGCGCGCATTTTAACCTGAATAAGCAGATTCTGAACCATGTAAGCATGTGTGCACGCGTGTAAGCCACTGTGAGCGTGTTTCTGCTGGTATGCACGTTGCTCCCCCCTGAGGAAACAGAAAGGAAAAAGGAAGCAACAAAATTAGTAGGAAGCTAGCAGGGAATACTGCTGGAGCTAGCAGGTGAAAACAATTAGAAGCTGGTAATTACACAGGCAGAATAGTAGCACAGCCAAGCACTTAAAACTCTGCAAACAGCAGTGCAGGATGTTTCTCACAAGAGACACTGCAAGACAGGAGTAAGCTATTAGAAGTGAAAACTGAAAAAGCTGAACTCAGAGCAGAAATGCTAGGGGCTGCCATAGCTATCATAAGGAGACATAGGCGACTTGCTGAGGGTGGTGACAATGCAGATGGTGCCAGACAACAAACAGTGAGGAGACGGAGAAGAGTGTACAGGCCCAGGGTCACCTACCACGGGTTACATGAGCTGGAGATAGTAGAGCGCTATAGAGTGGACAGAGACCTCCTGCAGCAAATTGTCGAGCTGTGCAGGCCACGCCTCACACACAGAACCAACAGAGGGGAGCCCATCCCAGTGGAAACCAAGGTATGTGTTGGCCTAAGAATACTAGCAACAGGTACCTTCCAGAGACCAACTGGTGATATGATGGGGATATCACAGGCATCAGCCTCCAGGGTACTGCACCAGTTCCTGGATGCCATGTCAGCACATGTCGGTGATCATGTATATTTCCCCAATGCCCATGAGGTATTGGCCAGCAATATGCGTCTCTTCCAGCAAATAGCGGAATACCCTGAGGTAGTGGGTGCAATAGACTGCACGCACATATGCATCAAAGCACCAGCCGGTGAGCAGGGTCGGGCCTACATTAACCACAAGGGCTTCCCCTCCATCAACTGCCAGGTCATGTGTGATGCCCAGGGCATAATAATGAATGTGTGTGCTGGCTGCCCTGGGAGCTACCATGATTCCCATATCTGGCATCTGACGCAGCTGTACCAGACATTTGCCAATGGGGACATCCCACACGGACACCTAGTGGGGGATGCAGGTTATGCACTGGAGCCGTGGCTGATGACACCCATCAGAAACGCGCACACACCTGAACAGGAACGCCATAATGAGGCACACACACAAGCACGTAATGTAATAGAGCGTGTGTTTGGGCTGCTCAAGTCATGGTTCCTGTGTCTGGACACATCTGGTGGAGCCTTGCAGTACTCACCAACTACATGTACCAAAATTGTCATGGTATGTGCTATGCTACATAATATGATCTTGCAAAAACAGCTGCAGCAGGACCATCATAGGGCTGGGCCAAACAGCGCCCCACCATTGCCAAGGCCATCACAGGCAGAGCGTGACTCGGAGGAGGAACAACCTGATCCTTTCCCAGTAGGCAGAAAGAGGCGTGCCCAGTATGCCCTGGCCTTGGCAAAGAGGCAACGCATAGCACATACACTGGCTCAGTAGGAACCCTGGGAATGATACCCCTCTCTGACTCACTCATATAATAACATGGATGCCTAAAATGACATAACCTGCTCTCAAACATGTACAGGGAGTGTAATATGTGCATCCGACAGAGGCAGCCCTGCAGCACCACCTGAGGCATGAATGCCATGTGTTAAGTAATGTAACACCATGTAGTATATGCACACTTGAGGACCCTGACTAACATCCTACCCTCACCAAGCATGATGCCACAATATGATGATGGGATGATCAATCGCAATAATTGGCTGAAGTATTGCAGTTAGTCAAAGGGGATCCAGTGTGTACCAGCCTGGGATGACATGCTGAGCATGACATGATGCTCCACCTGCTAGGGGTGGTGTGCACCTATCAGTCCAGGCCTCATGGATACTGGCAAAGGCTGTCATTACCCACAGCGTGCCCTGAATAGGTAAGGCTCAGAACACAAACCCACCCCCATAGGTACCACAAGGGATAAGAACCTAGATGTAATCCTACCCAATGCCAGAAGTCTAAACAGCAAGATGCGTGCAGTGTAAACTCACCCAGTATGGAGAATGTTGATATCTGTCCTGTAACAGAAAACTGGGTTAAGGCTCACAACAGCACCCGAACAATACCAGGTTACACCTCATACTGTGCTATACATCCTCAAAACATGGAACAAGCTACAAAAGGAGGGTGACTAGCAATAATTGTCAAGGATAACCACACCCTCATGTTGGTACCACAACAAGAAGCAGCATGGACTGGCCATGGTCAAGTAACAGTGGCTAAAACTGCTTCCCAGTTTATAGCCTGCAACAGACTACCGTCCTAACACCAGGAACTGCACCTGGCCTATGTTGGAATACATGAATATATCAAGCCCCTCAAACCACATTATATTGGTTGACTGAAAATACCCAGACATAGACTGGGAGCATTATACTAGCTCCAACACTGTAGGAGAAAGGTTCCTAGAATCCATAAACCAAAATGCCCAGGAACAACGTACCACTCCCACAAGAGGGGTAAGCATACTGGATGTGATAATCAGCAACATGGGTACTGGATGGCAAGATGAGAAGTGTATCCCTCACTGGTAAGACCAGACCATAGAGTAATCACACTGGATATACACATCCTGACCACAGTCCCTGGACAGAAAACCACAGTGTAAAACATGTGTAAAGCATAAGTTGCACCCCTCCAAAATGATGTGTAATCCATTAAAGGCCCTGTGCAGGTGCAAAATATGGGCCACACCTCAGAACCTGTTATACAGGCATTCCATGAACACAGCCAGGAATGCTTGGAATATGCAATCACAAATAACAACAAGACACAATGCCATACATGCAGGCATCTGGCATGCTGGACTCCAGCCATTACCAAACCATGCAAGAGAATGAGGAAGCTACTACATGATAGAGCAAACATAAAAAGGGAAGTAATCACTGATCAGTAGTATGGCAATAAAATATGTCCACACATACAATCCACTAAGGCCAGCCACAACAAGTTGAATCTGTGAATCCTGAGGCAATGTTATACCTGCCCCAAGTACACAGACAACCCTCAACACCCGCCAAGAAATACAAATATATGTGAGAGATGCAACCATTTATCCAAACCGGAGGCTGAGCTCCCTCAACTCAGTACTGCCAAAACTAGTCAGGAGGAGAAGGTAACCACACACACCACAAACCCAGTCCCACATAGACCTATCACAACTGCAAACCAAACAAATAAACACAGGAAAACATTCCTGGAGGCCCTAATTACAAACACACCACACCAACAGAGGCCTCCAAAGCAGACCCCCAAGCAACCACAACCTCCAAACATAGCACATGCAACACATAGCACACAAAGCTGGTGTGCCAAAAAAGTCACAGGCCAGAAGGAGAAACAACATGCCTGATACAGTTGTAATAGGTGACTCTATAGGCAGACACACTGCTGTCCCACTCACCAGACTGAACAAGAGAAAGGGTACAGTAAGCTGCCTGTAGGCTGCTACAATACGCCACAGAACACAAGTACGCAGGTCACCCCAAAGCAAGTAGAAATATGATGCAGTCATTGTCCATGCTGGTGTGAATGACCTGAGATGTACCTCCCTGGACTACATGAAAAGAGACATAGATGAGCTCTCTGAGTATGTACTCCAGGTCGGTATGACACTGCCCGTTTGCAGCATCCTACTCTCACCAAGAATGATGCCACAGTACAAACACAGAATGATCAGCTTTAACAGGTGGCACAATTACTGCTGTCATTCCAAGAGGATCTAATGTCTGTCTGCTTGGGATGTCATGCATGACAAGCCATGCTGCTGTTCCAGGGATGGCTTGCACCTGTTACCCCTGGGCATCTGGATATTGGATAAGGCTTTTGCCACCTCCATAGAGCCTTACGTAGGCAAGGCTGGAAAGACTAACCCACCACCCTAGAAAACATAAGTGGTAAGAAACATAAGGGTAATGCTGGCCAATGCCAGACGTGTAAACCACAATATGCATGCTCCTGAGGCCCTCCCCAGTATGGAGAACATCGATGTCTGTGCAGTGACAGAAACCTGCTGCAAGCCTACTGATAGCACACCAGCACTACCAGGTTATACCTCATATCATGCGTTATGGCCCCCAAACCTGGACCAAAACATAAAAGGAGGGGGAGTATCCATATTCAGCACAGACACCCATATGTTCAGGTAATTGACAATGCACGAAGCATCAGAGACCACCCATGTGCACCTAACTATAGGCAAAACTGCTGTACAGTCTGTAGCATGCTACAGACCACACTCTCACACACAGGAACCCAACCCAGACGTCCTGAAGACACTGGACAGTATGAATGTCCCACCAAATACCAGATAAGGTACTCACAAATTACCACAAAGGTGGTAAACCATTATGCATGGAAGGAGTAATCAGGGACCTAGGGACACAAGTGGACAGTAACCTGTTATGTGACACTCACATTGCCAATGTGGCTAGGATGTCTGTCTATATTGGACACCGTATCATGAAAGGATTCACATCTACGTCAACAGAGGTCATTGTGCCCCTCTACTGTTCTCTTATCAGACCCATAATCTAGTACAATGCCTCATTTGGGATGTACCTTACCTGACACCTGCAGCAGTTAGAAAGACCTCAAAGGTACCTCACCAAGAGGATAAAGGGTCTCAAATATATGTCATATGCTGCCTGGCTGTAGACACCCCAGCTGAATGCAGTCACATACTGCCTACACAGAGGCATTGTATGTCTGTTGTACAAGGCCATGTCCAACACAGGAGTAATGGACATGCTCCATCCCAGAAAACTCAAAGCCATTGGAGCTGTGAGAGTGAGAGATGTCAACCTCAACACATAATGAAATAGGATGTGCTGGAGGGACAGATACATAACCCAGAGGCTCCCCACACTCTGGAACAGAATCCCACTCCATGTTAGGCAGAGCCCCCCACTGACACTCTTCAACAGGAATATTGCCAAGTGGATGGATGATCGTAGTTGTACACTGGGGGTCTTCACTGTGTCACGTCCAGACAGAGGCACAGTAAAGTAAATCATAAATGGCCATAATATTCACATAGCAAGGGGCGGTGAAAGACACACACACTCTGGCTAGGCTTACAAATGCCCTAGGGTGGATAGCCTAGTATGAACCTATGAAGATACAAATTGTACAGGACACTAAGGATAATCCCAAGGCGTACTCAATTGATAGTAGGAACTGTGTTGGTAATTCACAGATATGCTCTGAATCACACAAATATTACAAACAACATACCAAACACACACACATATTGCCAACATACAACCTGACAGGTGCAGTGCAACCCCCCCCAGAATGCAAAATATCTATCCCAGCAGACTGCTGGCCCCCTGACATTGCAGATGCTGAGGTAACAGCCAGCATCTACAAAGCAAAACACACAGCAGCAATGGCATGGTTTGGTGTTCTGGGCTGAGTCCAACATGGACTCCAAGAAGAATGGAATGCCAAATCACACTACTGCTCAATGTCAGCCTTACCACAGGATATGTACCCAAAGAGCAGTGTACAACAACAGTGGACCTTCTCAACAAAGGTGTTGCCTGAATGGATACTGCAAACTACCACACCAGAATCCTGACTAGCTTGGTCTGCACAACTATGGCAAGGATCAGCATGTACCGCAGACATAAAGATATTGGGGACCTACTGACACTGGACCCTAACCAGTGTGGCTTTCTGAAGTGCAGATCCTGCCCCTAAACATGTCTGCCTCATTTGAAACAGTCATTAAGGTCACTGATGAGGGCAATGTGGTCCACACAGCATAGCTGGACCTTGCAAATGCTTCCATACAATACCCTATGTGTTCATTATAGATATGCTCACCAGCTGAAATATAAACCCCTATGTCAGTAGAGGGGTTGCAAACCAGACCAAGGACAGAACTGACATGGTCAGACATGCTGCAGCCATGTCAGACTACAAGTCAGATATATGTGGCATCCCACAAAGCTTGGTCCTGGGATCTCCCTCGTTTGGTATATATGTCCCATACATACAGGCCAACATGGAAGGACTGTGTCTGAACATGTATGCAGAGGACTATAAGCTGCCCACCATATCTGACCCTCCAGCTGACACAAGCATCCGACAAAAGGGCCACATAGAAACAGGCAACTGGTGCCATAGCCATGTCAGCAAGCTAATTGCAGAAAAGTGTATAGTCAACCCCCGTGGATATATAGTACGTGCCCACCAATTACCACATAGGTGTTAACCCATTACATACCTAACATGTAATGAGAGACCTGGGGACACAAGGTGATAGATATCCTGCATTGGACAAACATGTGGCTGTAGTGTTCACAGAAACATACCATATACCCATCTAATCATGAAGGTTGTCAGATCTAGATAAGGGGAGGTCATTGTGGCTCTGCAGTCATCCTTCATCAGCATTACTATTGATTGCAATAGCCCCTGTGGGATGTACCTCAGCAGACACCTCCATCAACTGTAAAGTCCCCAACAGTACCTCACCAGGAGTATCAAAGAGCTTGAACAGATGCCATGTGTTGCCTGATTAAACAAACTGCAGCTCCACACACTGCCATACTTCCCACCCAGAGGCAAGCTGTGCCTAATGTATAAAGCCATGTCCAAGCTGGAATCAATGAACATGCTGCACCTTGTACAATCTGAATGGCAGTGAGCTATGCACATGAGAGACCTGAACCCCAGCACTGACATACATAGGACAAGCTGTACTGCATGATCCATAACACAGAAGCCACAACCACTCATGAGTAAACTCCCAGTACAGGTTATCCATAGAGTCACTCATCGATTCTCCTCAAGAGGAATTGTGATGAGTGGATGGGAGATGGTAGGTTTACCCTGGGTATCACTGTTATGTCACAGGTAGACGGAGGCACAGTATACTAACCATGGCATATGTTATGGCAAACTCCACTTACAATGTGTGTCGAAGGACAAACACACTCTCCGACTAGCATTAGAAATGGCCTAGGGCACATCGCCACTGTTTGCCAATGTACACCTATGTTGTGGAATACACTACCAATGTTGGACAAGCCTGGTATAAGTAGTTCATATCTGAACATAATGCAACATGGTCAGATGTGCACAACTGGCCCATAACCAGGCTGTTGTGCTCACTATGGCAATGTAAAGCACTGATAGCACTAAAGCCCAGGATACTGTCCACCACAGTGAAAGTACTGAACCAGTACACTATACGGTACTACAGTGTTAGGTCAGTATGAAATGATGCTGACAACTGTATGCAAAGTATCCCTTGCAAACCCTGCAGGCACAGTATAATCCCTGTTGTGTTCACACACAAAGCAGTTGGACAGTAACTACACACCATGACACACAACACACAACCATAAACGGGAGATATTGTTGAAGTTCACACTCATTCACAAATGTGGTGGGCTGCAGAGTTCAACATATGGAAAGCACACACTGGGCATGCTCGCACACTTTGATAAATGAGACATATGTCAGACAACATGCCATGGGAAGGCTGAACTGGGCATGCTCACACACTTAGGCCAAATCTCAGTTTAGCAGTTGGCCACACATATCTGGTATGTGTACGTGTTATTCCAGGAACCAACCACATTACATCAATCTGCCCAGTGCACACAGTTAAATGACTACAGAGACATATGTCATATAGTGGATCCCTCCCATATGCAAACATCTTCCACAGATACACACGTTGTTCATACAAACAGGGAATGCTATGGCAATAAAGACCTGCAAACAGTCTATCAGCAACAAATAATGTGCATCTGACAATTAAACATATAGGTGTAGATGTCAACCCTTCAGGAAAAACAAGGTAACCCCAAGCTACCATATAGGTGGCAATCCACTAAGCACAGAAGAGGTTATCAGGGACCTGGGGACCCAGGTTGACAGTGGCCTTTCTTTTGACACTCACATTGCTAAAGTGGTTAGAAAGACCTTCTACATTGCCCACCTGATCATGAAGGGATTCACATCCAGATCTAGTGAGGTCATTGTTCCCCTGTACTCTTCTTATCAGACCAATGATCGAGTACAGTGCCCCATTCCGGGATGTATCTCACCCGACATCTGCAGCAATTGGAGAGACCCCAAAGTTCCTCACCAAAAGGATAAAGGGACTCCAAAATCTGTCATATGCTGCCAGATTGAAGAAACTCCAGCTCTATTCAGTCGCATACCGTCTGCTCAGAGGTGACATGTGCCTGACATACAAGGCCATGTCCAACCCGAATTAATGGACATGCTCCACCTCAAAAATCCAAATCCACCAAAACCACTAGAGCTAGCGACTTAAATTAGCACGGATATAAATAGGGCGTGCTGGAGGGATAGATTTATCACTCAGAGACCTCCTATGCTGTGGAATAAAATCCCGGTCCATGTGAGGCAGAGCACCTGCTGACTCTGTTCAAGAGAAATCTAGACCTGTGGATGGGGGATCGTAGGTTTACCCCAGGAATCATCTCTGTGTCACTGCTGGACAGAGGCACAACAAACCAATGGGCACAGTATTTTTTCATATAAGGGGTGGCTTATAAATGCCTTAGGGCAGATAGCCTAGTATAAACCTATGAACCTATGAACACTAGGCTGTTTGCCCTAGGGAATGTCAGCTTAGCCAGAGTGTGCTTGGCGTCTGCCTCCCCAGTACAGTAGGCCACTGTAAAGTATGTCACATAAGGCACCGTGTGAGGCTAGTGTGCTGTGCCTCTGTCAAGCAGGGACACAGTGGAGATCCCAGGGTTTGAATGTGCTAAGCCACATCCATGTTGTTGGTGTGTGCTGGAAGAGGGTTGCTGAGGACCTCTAACAGTAAGTGGGCGTCAATAACAGACTGAGGGGAGACTTATCTGCATTGTCTGGACAATTTCACTGTCAGCACTGTGTCGTGATGATTATGTGGGATTGAAGTGTCGTGCCGCTACTGTTCAGAGTTGTCCTCCCTCTGTGGGCTACTGCTCTGCAATGTATTAGCTCACTCTGTCTGTTGGACAGCTCATATATGGCTGGTGTACACCTGACAGGTGTCCTGTTGTGGAGCAGTCATGGGTATATTTGGGATAGCATGAGCAATGCAAACCTTCCACATGCTCATAGAATGCAATTGTCAAGGATTATGCAGAGTGGCCAGTATACTCCCCCAGCATGGGTCCTTTGAAGTCTTCCACCCCAGTCTTCACAAGTGTAAAGTCTGCTTGTGAAAATACAGTTTGTTTGCAGTGACAACCTTGCCTGGGGGTGTGGATGGGATATGGATGTCCAGGGAAAGGTGGGTATGGTCAGATATCAACAATGGTGGTCTACCTCTGGTGTGGAACAGTGAGTACTCATGTTGCAGATGGTCAGGTGCAATATGTATTCCCCCTTGTGGCTGTGGTGAGTGGTCTGCCATAGCACATGGACTCACAAATTGTAGTGGCTGTAGGGTAATGTTGTAGAGGCCTGAGTAGTTCCCACACACAATATGCCTGTACCTTTCGCTAACAACTGGAATGGTGTATGTGAACACCTGCATATCCTGGCACTGTTCCCAGGGAAGCAAAGTGTGTGTCCTGGATGTGGGAGGGGTGGTCTGGACTGGTTGTGTTGTGTGTTACAGGTCCTGTGGTCACGAAGCATGGTATAGAACATAACCTGCCAGTGCGATGTGCATATCTGACCCTGAAGTAGGTGGCTGCAAATGCATATATATGCTATCCCACACCTGACAGGTAGTACTAGATGTACATACCTCTGTAGAAATAATGATGTCAGCACCCTATAAATACTGCAAGTGCAGAACAGATGTCCAGTAATTTGGATAGCACGCTCTGCTAATGCATCTCCCTCAAGTGTCATAATATAGGTAGGTAGGTGTTTGAACCCTGCAAATGCTCAGTGTGTGTGGGTGAGCAGGGTTGTTGTGTGTGCAAGTCTGTGTGAGGGAAATCCCCCCTTTTGGCAACTGGGACAACACACTACAGGATGCACATTCCCCTTTCTAAACATTGATGATGTCAGCACCCTATAAGTACAGCAGGAGAAGGGAAACTTCCCAGTAATGCGAATAGCATGCTCCGCTAATGCGTCTGTCTTGAGTGTCATAACATAGGTAGGGGTTTGAATCCTGCAAATGCCCAGTGTGTGTAAGTCTGTATGAAAGAAATGTCCCTTTTGGCAACTAGGAGAACACACTACAGGATGCACATTCCCCTTTCTAAACACTGATGATGTCAGCACCCTATAAGTACAGCAGGAGAAGGAAACCCTCCCAGTAATTTGAATAGCGCACTCAGCTAATGCGTCCGTCTGGAGTGTCATAGCATAGTTAGGTAGGAGTTTGAATCCTGCAAGTGCCCAGTGTGTGTGGAGGAGGGTTAGTGTGTGTGCAAGTCTGTATGAAAGAAATGTCCCTTTTGGCAACTAGGAGAACACACTACAGGATGCACATTCCCCTTTCTAAACACTGATGATGTCAGCACCCTATAAGTACAGCAGGAGAAAGGAACCCTCCCAGTAATGCGAATAGCGCGCTCTTCTAATGCGTCTGTTTTGAGAATCATAACATAGTTAGGTAGAGGTTTGAATCCTGCAAATGCCCAGTGTGTTTGGAGGGGGGTTACTGTGTGTGCAAGTCTGTATGAAGATGTCCCTTTTGGCAACTAGGAGAACACACTACATGATGCACATTACCCTTTCCAAACACTGATGATGTCAGCACCCTATAAGTACAGCCGGAGAAGGAGAACCTCCCACTAGTTTGAATAGCGCGCTCTGCTAGTGCGTCTCTCTCAAGTGTCATGGATCCTGCAAATGACAATTGTGTGTGTTTGGATGAGGAGAGTTTGTGTGTGTGCAACTCTGTATGAAGGATATGTGCCTTTTTGGCAATTAGGAGAACACACTACATGATGCACATTACCCTTTCCAAACACTGATGATGTCAGCACCCTACAAGTACAGCCGGAGAAGAGG
Organism: Protopterus annectens; assembly: GCF_019279795.1. NCBI lineage: Eukaryota > Metazoa > Chordata > Ceratodontiformes > Protopteridae > Protopterus > Protopterus annectens. The sequence goes on from NC_056728.1 coordinate 1,726,690,751, forward strand.
ACCCTCCCAATAGTTCGCATAGCGCACTCCGCTAATGCATCTCTCTCACTTGTCATAACATAGTTAAGTAGGGGTTTGAATCTTCCAAATGGCAAGTGTGTGTGGGGGGGTAGTAGGGTGTGTGTAATTGCAAGTATGAGAGAACAGTTCCTTTTGGCAACTACTACAATACACCAGATGCTGCATATTCCCCCAGTAAACACAGGTGATGTCACCACACTATCAGTACAGCCAAACAGGGCTAATCGCCCAGTAATGCAAATAGTGCGCTTCGCTACTGGCTCTGTTACTACTGTCAGAGCACAGATAGGTATGTTTTGGAAACCCACAACTGCCACGAGTGTTTCTGTCACACAAAATGCCCATGTGTGGGTTGTTGTTCATAACAATGCATGACATTGCTTAAACCAGCAATGGCAATGCACACATGATGTATGTGTGTGACACATACACATATATACCTGTGACCTTCAATAGTTCCCATGTCTGACACATGCCTCAAGTGAATAAATGATATTTGCACTGCATAACATTATGACTGTGTGTTACTGTGCAGGGTCTGCATGCGGTATGTGTATATACAGTGTGAGTTGTATATGGTATCATCCTAACAGCGGGGGATACACATCTGGTCTGGGCCATATAGACTACATGTAGTCGATGAACAGGTGTTGCATGTCCCCACCTGTTGTGGGAGTGGTAACATGTTGTTCCACTGCAATTCAGTGACTACATGCTGCGAACCTTTCAGCTAGTGTATTGTAGCTACAGTAATGCTCACACACAATGTTTGGCTGGATGCAGTACAGCCATATAAAGACATATCTAGAGACCATCATATTCCCAGTGTTGTTAGGGAGGACAGGTGGGTTTCCTGTGTATGGGAGAGTTGTGTGTGCCAGGCTATGAACCAGAAGGCAGTGCAACACACTGTTAGCTGCACATGGATAGGCCCTGATGCTTTGTGCTGTGCCAACAACCTAGAGGTGTGTGTATCTGTGGTGCCTGGAGATACCTCCCCCCTGTTCATGTGTGGTACATGTATAGGGGACGACAGGCATGGTATGAGGTATAACCTGGCAGTGATGGGTTGCACCTGTGAGCCGTGAATCAGGAATCTGTTACTGCACAGATATTGCAGTTTACTGAGCTGAGGACAGTGTCCAGTGCATGCATCTTGCTGTGTACACTGCTGGTGTTGTGTAGCATTACTGTTAGTGTCCTATCCCGTGTGATACCCGCGGAGGTGGCTATGTAATCTGTGCCCTGCAGCAAAAGGCACTATGTGTGTATCAAGAGGCTTCGCCAATATACAATGGCCCATGGGTGACACGTGCAAGCTGCCCCTCGCAAATCATTGTGGCTACCCTAGCATGTAAGCACACGCTGACGGCCATTGGATACCCTATGAATGACATTGGAGATTGAGTAGAATGTAGACATAGAACACCCTTCCTACACATTGTGGTAGCATACCTGGTGAGGATATGATGGCAACCAAGATCAGGCTCATTCCAGCCCGTGCCACTTGCTGAGAGAGCCCATCTATGTTCCCTATCATGTAGTCCAGGGAGGTATGTCTCAGGTCATCCATAGTGGCATGGACAATGACTGAGTCATATGTGTCCATGCCTTTGACTGACCTGTATGCATGTGTTATGTGGTGGACCATAGTGCCCCACGGGCATATCACTGTGACCTTCACCATGTACAGCCTGTTGAGCGGGACCCCACTGCACTGGCCAAGAGAGGTACCTGACACATCTGTAGCAGGTGTGTTGTGTAGCCCTACAGGCTGTCAGTGTTTGGCACACGGGATGTGTGTGCCATGTGTGGGTTGTGCTATGTTCCGACTTAACGTATGCCTGTGTGCCAGCTGCAGAGGTGTGTGATGCTCAGGCAGGATGCTATTCTGAGGCTCCAAGTATGCCTCAGTGTGTTCATGTGTTTGGATTGCTGTCAGTGCAGGTCTATGTCAGACTGGTATTGTAGTCACTGTAGTATGTCATGCCACCTGACAGGGTATGGCAGTACTGGGTTCAGAGTGCTCCGTCCCCAGATTGGCTACGTGGTTGCATCTCACACATGTGTTGTACGTTCCTGGCCAGGGGAGAGGGTTGACTGCATACATGTGGCAGCTGTGACATTACCACATGACTCACATATACCACAACTGGACCATAGAGGTCATTCACAGGTTGCCTTTGCACATGCTATGATAGTAGTGTGATTGCCATGGTGATTACCAACACATAGGGCCAATGGGGAACAACATACTGAAGGTGAGTATGTGTGGGTGTACTGCTTTTGATTTCATAGCACTGGCATTTATGACTGCACACGTGGGCAAATGCCAGGGAAGTCATATGCAATGTGTCACAGGCAACGTACATGCGAACAGGACAGACAGTGATGTTCTGTCAAGTGAGACATTGACATACGTATAGTACGCTATGCAGATGTCACTAGGAATCCACAGAAGCTCTGTAAATCTGCATTGCAGGTGGAATCAGTGTTCCAGGGAACCTCAAGCACACAGGCATGCAAACAAAGCTACAGTAAGCAGGGCTGGAAATAGTCCATTGTACAACAAAGAAGGGGTACCACTTCCAGTAGGTAACAGTGCAAATATGCAGGCACTATAAACATGCACCCAGGAATGCACAGCTCAGATGTCCATGGTAAAACTGATATTATTTAATATTTAATTTAATTTAAATTAAAGTGGTACTGCACACATATCAACATGTGCAAACATCCACATTGCATAGTCGTTGTGGGCAACATGCCACCATTAGTGTACATGTCCATCATTGCGTATCACTACTTGCATTACCTTCTCCCCTGTGCTACCTATGTATGTGGCTATCTGTTGACATCCTTACCACTGGTATGCAATAATGTGCAGCTGTTACACTATGGTATGTACTATGGGTGTAGATAACAATTCAGGACAGTCATACAGTTACTGCATCAGGCATGCTGGGATATACACACAATCATATCAGCACACTGTACTGTTACCAACATGATACTAGTAATACACTTCTATGTTGTCACCCTGTGCATCAGCAACATGTTAACCTGTTCCTGCACTGATGTGGAGATTGCAGGAGGTGGCACAGTTTCATCATATGCACAGGGTGTGAACTAGGTATGCCTGAGTCTGCCACTGATACCACCAATTGACATGTATGTTTATGTGTGTTGGTGAGGGACAGCAGTACAGGGTGGGGCACTGTTGGTGCAGTGTGTGCATGTATGTGGTAGCCTTAGGTGTTAACATTTTGCATGTGTGTATGCATGCACACAGTTCCACCACATGGCTGCCATATACTGGGGTTTGTGGACAGCCACAGACTGCACCTGGCAGGTCATACACAGATCAGTGTCTCTGGCCACGGATACGGTACCTGTGCCTGGCAGGGGTGCTACGGACTGTATCCAGTACTAAGCCAGACTGGGTACTGTCATCAGAAGTGGGTGTTCGTTGACTGGACACAGGTCCCTGTTGGGACTGGCCAGAGCCACGTGCACATGGTCTCCTGGGGCGGTCTGATGACAGCACAGACCCAGCATTGCTGGGGCTGCTGCTGGCACTATGGGGGCATCTGTGGGCCTGTTGTCATCTGCACCGACTGCCAGCTGCTGCTGTTGCTGGCATACGGCCACGTTGACGCCGCAACCAATCACCATTGCCCTGGCTCATGGACATGTAGTTGTGGAACTGCTCTAATATGTCCCCACAATGTCTGTCTATGACATCGGTGAAATTACGGATAGCATCCGCGATGTCACGCATACTGTCAGTCATGGATGTGCGACATGCTCTCAGCTCCCTCAGACCCTGTCTGGTGTACCTTTCCATACGTGACTGTGCCTGCATGACAGCCCGAAACATAGCTGAGGTTGACAGTCCTCTTTGGGCACGTCTGCCAGAGGCAGTACGCCCACGGATGCTCCCACGAGAACCCATGGGCAACTGTCTGTGTGGTACCATCGCAGGACCCTGCCCATGGGTGCTGTGTGGGGAAGCATGTGCCACAGATACCACATTACCCTGGTCAATGCCCACTGTATCCTGTCCATCACCTAGGGACATTGGTGACATATGATGTACTGGCAGGATGACTGTGCGCAATGATTGGGTTGACAGCTGTGTACTGTCAATTGGCTGAACAATGACGGACCCTGACACACATTCCTGTGCCATTACACAGATATCATCATTATCAGTACCTGTGGCACCAGATTCAGGTTCCCTGCTGCAGGACACCAGAGCAGCACCAGAACCTGTGTGAGGAAGACAGGAAACACAGTTTACAATGTCTACACAATGTTACCAGTGATGCACACATGCACACGTGCACACATGCACACATGCACACGTGGACACAGGCACACATGCACACATGCACACATGCTCACATGCACACATGCACATGCACACATGCACACGTGCACACATGCACACAGGCACACGCACATGCATTACAGGCACACGTGCACACATGCACATGTACACATGCACACATGCACACATGCACCGCGTGGACACAGGCACACATGCACATGCACACTCACATGCACATGCACACGTGGATGCAGGCATGCATGCACACATGCACACAGGTGCACATGCACACATGCACACATGCGGCATACATGACACATGCACACGTGCACAGGCACACATGCACATGCACATGCACACATGCACACATGCACATGCACATGCACACATGCACACATGCACACATGCACACATGGGAAGATACATGTGCACACGTGGACACAGGCACACATGCACACATGCACGCATGCACACATGCACACATGCACACAGGCACACATTCACACAGGCACACATGCACACATGCACACATGCACACATGCACACATGCACACATGCACACATGCAAACATGCACGCATGCCCACATGCACACAGGCACACGTGCACACGTGCACACAGGCACACGTGCACACATGCACACATGCACACGTGGATACAGGCACACATGCACCCATGCACACATGCACACATGCACACAGGCACACAGGCACACGTGCACACGTGCACACATGCACACATGCACACGTAGACACATGCACACATGCACACATGCGCACGTGGACACAGGCACACATGCACACGTGGACACAGGCACACATGCACACATGCACACGTGGACATGTGGACACATGCACACATGCACACATGCACACATGCACACATGCACACATGCACTCATGGACACAGGCACACATGCACACATGCACACCCTGCAGTATACACACAGAGCACTACTGAGTTCCACTATTATTACTAGCACTATCAAGACTATTATAGGTATTGTTAAAACACACTCACCAGCATGGATGGGCTGCCTTGCTGTAACACCGGAGGGACCTGCAGAAATGAGGGGATTAATGTCAGTGGACACAACTGTGCCATTGATACTGCGTATGATACAGTTCAGTAGTACAACAGTTGCCTTTCACATGTCAGCTGCTGATATTGGCAATATCACACCTGTACAATTACATACTATGTTGACAGCTACATACCAAGGACGCACCTTACACATGCATAAACTAACAGTGTACAGAACAGTCAAGCGTACATATGGCATATTACCTGCACGCTCCATGTCGTGTTGCTGTGAGCCACAACACTTAGGAGTAGCCCCTCCAGTCTGGTGAGGGGGGAATGTGTGGCCACCCCACCTCCTGTGGCGACCTGTTGCCTGTGGATATCTGACGCACGCTGATGGACATTTCTGATTAAATCACTGCAGTGATGTCGTACCTGCTCATATGTCCTATTATGAGTGCCAATGTCATTTACCCTACGGGCAAGGTCTTGCCACAGTGCAGCCCTCTCCTGCTGATTCTGGCTGGTGCGGGAAAACAGTATGTCATAATCCCGCACCAGGCTCTGGTGTATCTCTTCATCTTCTGCAGCAGAGTAGGCAGGATTTTGCTGACGCTCCATGTCCCTGAAAGAGAACACAAACAGGATATCAGCAAACTATGTCAGCAAAATATGGCACACATGCTATACATGATACTCAACTGTAGTGATATACTACTACTCCCATATGTAGCACGTGTGTGTCTCTTGGTGGATACACATGTACATGGCCAGATATCAGTGCTCAGCCAACACCTGTGCAACAATACCTGCCACATTCCATACAACATGGTACCAAGCCCCATCAGTCAGCACACTGAGACAGGTCCAATGCACCACCTCACTCTGGGGGTTCATAACAAGTTACTGTATGTGGAACGTCATCCACTAGTGTGATCTGTACACAAAATAATCGGCCTGGATATACATATCCCACCACCACCACCAGCACAGTAGACTACTTTGATATATATGTGAATAGACAGATTTTCACTTGTTAGGACTGAGATGGTATCCATGCAGCCCACTGGGCCAGTGGAAGCCACAACACACAATGCTGACCCCTATGTAAATGCTTCCCACAGACATCCCGAAGAATGCATGGAACATGCACACACAATTCTAACCCAGACCCTATGCACAAAGGTTAGGCATCCTGTCTGGTGGACCCCAGCCAAAGACAAATTGTATAATGATAGAAGGAGGCTACTGCAGGACAGAGCAGAATCACATAAAGGGAAGGCATCTGTGGTCGGCACTAGTAATAAGCTAAGTTCTCTCATAACAACATCCAAGGCCAACTCTGAGAGAGAAATAGCCAAGGACACTATAGATAACCACAAGGCCTTCTTCAGTTTTGTTAGACACATGGACCAAAAGCCTCAGATATGCTCAGAGTTAGTACACAACTACATGAAATTCACTAAACTCATAGGTATTGGCAACATTCATGCAGACAGGTTCAGTGCAAATATCCCCCCTCCCTCTCCCCCAAAAGAAGAAATACTTACCACAGCTGAATGTAACCTCCCTGTCATCTCAGATGTCCAGGTGAGGGCTGCCCTCAGCATAGCAGAACACACAGCATCAATGTGACCTGATGGTATCCCTGGATGTGTGCTACGTGAACTCCAAGAGGAGCTACAACCGCATATAAAACTGATATTTAACCTTAGCCTTACTACGGGATATGTGCCTGAACACTGGCGTACAGCAACAGTGGTCCCACTCCACAAAGGCGGCACTTCTACTGACCCTGTGAACTACTGCCCTATAAGCTTAACCAGCCTGGTCTGCAAAGCTATGGAAAGATTCATTATGGAACTCATATACAGCGATATTGGGGACCTACAGACACTTGATCCCACCCAGTTTGCCTTTGTGAAGGGCTGATCCTGGCTTTTGAACCTGGTTGACTTTTTCAAAACAGTCACTACAGCCAATGATGGGGGCAAAGCAGTCCATACAGCCTACCTGGACTTGTCTAAGGCCTTCAACACAATACTCCACTCAGGCATCATAGACAAGCTCATCAGCTTAACTGTTAATACATATGTCACATGATGGGGTGCAAACTGGTTGAACAACAGAATCCATACAGTCAAATTTGCGGGAGCCATGTCACACTCAAAGCCGGTCACAAGTGGTATCCCACAGGGCTCTGTCCTAGGACCCCTCTTGTTTGGCATTTACTTCTCAGATGTGAAAGCAAACATGGGCGGGTTGTGGATGACAAAATTCCCAGATGACTGCAAACTAAGCGCCATAGTCGATACACCAGCTGACACATACATCCTATAGACAGGCCTCACTGAAACGGGCAACTGGTGCCTGAATCATGGCCTAACACTGAATGGCATGAAATGCATAGTCATCCCCTTTGGGTAAAACAACGTACACACAACTTATCACATAGACGTACATATAGATACAGACCAATAACACATATGGAGGGTTCACAGTATGTAGACTATGAAATTGTTACTTTACATTACCTGTGTTTGTTGCAGCTGGTTGCGTTACCGTTAGTATATGTTCCTGCTGTTGCTAGCCCAGCTTGCTACTGACACTGATGACAGCTTCAACTTAGGTTGTCTTCAGTGTAGTTTTTGTTTGTGTTTTTATTTTCATTTTTTCTTTCTTTTTTTCTCACTCTCTCTCTCTCTGCCTCCAGATGGTGCAATGAAAGTATTGCATGCGTGGACTGGGAGTACAGGATGCTTTTGTAGGTATCTGCATATGTCCATGTAATGGCCTCTGCACCAATTGTTAGCCAGCATTTGCTAATTGCATGCAGCCAGTTGTGTACTGATTGCAGTTCTCACTGTGATTTCAGGACAGTGCTATAAAAGGGTATGTGAGATAGGCGTTGCCCTTTCAGATTGTAAGGGCGAGGACCATGCTGGTATGCTTTGGACACTGTTCTGTAAAGGTTAGTATCTCTCTCATAATTCAAGCTGTGTTGTAGATTAACATTTCTCCATTCATCTCTCCTGTTCCCTGTACTAAGTGTGTATGTACACTGACACCTATATATATATATATATATATATATATATATATATATATATATATATACATATATTTATATATGTATAATAACTGATATTATTACCTACTAGCTACCAACTAGCATGGCTGTTTCTCTTCACACACTACTATTATAGAAATCCGCTAGATTTGACAGTAAATATACATGACATGCTTTGTGTACTACACATACTATATTCCCTTTACATTCATTCCTACTATTACATGATATATTTATTGTAGCACAATGTTCTTATATAACAGTCATGGCTTAGTGGTAAGTCATGCAGACTACTGTTTATAAGTTCCTGGGTTCGGGACTGACAGTGGGATTTTATGTTGCTTTTGAACTGACTACAGGACCTGTCATTCAGAGTGACTAAGGCACTTTTAAGCAGTTGTAACCGGGTTAGCACTGGTTTGTGCAGAGCTGCCACATGCGCACTGGCGTTCAGCTCCACGCACACAGGCGAACACCTGCGCCAATTTCTTTGAAAGAAATGAAAATGGGGAGACAGGAAAGTAGTGAAAAAGGGGTCACAAAGAGGGTAAGACAGTAGGGAAACAAGCTTGGGTTTTGCAGGAGGGATGTGGGTAAGGCCCATAGCTGCCCATTTCTTCATCAGCAACAGCTGTACATATGTTTGTAATTTGGTGTGACATTTGAAACCTTCCACCCCTGAGAGAGGTGTCAGGACAACAATAATACTTGTTGTACATCCAATTGTAATTGACAGTTTCCATGTCCAGCAGACATGTGTGTGAAATGGGCATCTATGTATGGGGCGTAATTTTTTTGTGGGTACAGAGTGCCCTTTTATTTATTTTTTTTTATTTCAGGTGAGAGTGGTATGTCAGGTAAAAGAAGTCAGTATAGCTGGGGAGGTAGGTTGGGTAGGTCAACAGACAAGACAAACAAGACGCATACAGGGGCAGTGTATGACACGTGTGGGGGGGTTTACACAATTGACGGGGACGGATATTTGGATATCCAGAGCCCATGAGCCCACAGATGGCAACAGTGGAACTGATATCCCCACCCATGGGCAGTTGCCACTGTACCTTCACTGCCCAGGACGGGGCTGTGCTAGGGGCTGTGCAGGCCGGGCAACAGGCATGCCCGTTAGTTGTGCCACCTTTGCCTCAAGCTGGCGTAGGAGCCCAAGAACTGATTCCTGGATCTCCCTACGCACCACAGTCCGGACGCTACGGAGGGTGAGTGGTGGTTCTCATCCGGCCACACTTGCAGAGGGGGGACGAGCCCCATCCCCTGCAGCGCTTCCACCCACAGGTGGCACAGGGCCACCGGAGGAGGGTCCGGACTGGGCTCTACTGTCAGGTGCACTCGCCAGCTGAGGTGGGAGAGGTGGGTCCGCTGAAACCCACCTTCCCTGTCATCCTATGTTTTGCATTATGTCATGACAGTTTGGGTTAGTAACATACAATACCATTCACAATTAGTTGTAACAGCATGCATTAGTATTCCCATTACCCAAACACCCAGATATTCACACCATTGAACAGCGAGCATAACATATGCATAATTTGGATGGCATTACACAGTCCAACAACATCCAGGGTTGATTGATGGCAACAGGCCATCAGGTTTGGATGTATGAACAGGGCAGATGCATCAACGTACATGCAAATATGTATGACCCAACAGGACAAATGTCCAGGGGTGTTAATTGTGATTGCACATACCCATTTCACGTGGAATGGATTATATGTGGTTATAGGGTAGGGTGAAGAAAATATAATTAACACCTTCAAATACCAATACATATGCTGTACATTTCTAATAGCTGCAGATATATGCACACTACAGTTCTACCTACAGTTTCCTATGTGCTAACTACTTCATGTTGGTGATAGGAATGTTACTGCTACATCAATATACATTTTCATTTCTATTCATACACGTTCATATCTGGCTGTGTTCAGCTACATCATCCTGCTACATTTGCTTTATATAGCTATAGACAGCTGTGGATGTTTGGTATTTCAGACAATCATACTATCTGCATATTGCAGACTGAGTGCAACATATCCAGATTTTGGGATACTCATTCCAGCTGCAGGAACATTTGGAACACATTTCGCAGTTTGGTTCTGTTTGTCACATTCATTTCATTCTGTACTAACTGCAGTATGCTTTATTCAGGGGTTGTTACTACTTTATTGGTGGATTCATGACTCTTTCTCACACTCTCTCACTTGTTTTAATTTTACAATTCAGGATGGTACTTATTTCTAGGCTTTATTGACATGTTTTACCTGTAGTTATTACAATCCTTTCCAACATTCTCACTTCTGTCATGTTTCAGTATTTCAACAGGGATATATTTCACACATATTCTGCAGTTGTACTTTTCAGCCTGCTGCAGGTTGTGTACAATTATATTACAGGTGGGGCATCTTTATTTCAGACTTTATTTCAGACATTTTCATTTTTCTGTTTGGATTACAGACTGCAACACACTTTTGTGATCAAGCAATACTTGCAATCACTCTTACACTGTTACTTGCACATTTTATTACTTAGTGACTACACTGCACTCTGTTGCTGTCATACTTTTATATTTATTTACAGTTACAGGGAGAGGATTACTGACCTGCCTGGTGGCGCAACTGCACCAGCCTATCGCCATAGGCTCTGCGGTTCGCAGAACAGACACCTGCAGCTGTAATATAAATAAAGTAATATTGGAATACACATCTCCATAATATCAGCTAGGTTAATTTCTTACATACATAATTAGATGTGACTTACTCAGTAGTGGGGTGTTGGGCATTTGCCGGGCCTCCTGGATCCAAAGGTTCAGTTGGTCCTGCTTATGTCTCTTCAGATCCGCATGGTGGTGACGGACCTGCTCACCAGTCCTTGGAATCCCTGTAGCACTGGTGAGATCATGAGCCAACCGGTCCCACGCCTCAACCCTATATGCTCCCCACAGGACCTGGCCCTGCATGAGTTGGGCCTCATGATTGTGGACAAGGAGCCAGACCATATATCTGGACTCCTCAATGCCCCACCTCTGTGCTCGGAAGCAACTACCCTCACCTACTCCTGACATTCTGGCTGCAAGTTAGTTCTACAATCGGTTATGCTGTGTATTCCCGCCTATGGGGCTTATATATGCCATTTTTCCTGCACTTATCTGTGATTGGCCATTTTGGAATTGTATCAGCTTCACAGAACCTGCTTTGTCATGCTCCTCTTTCTATTCATTCCTATATATTTGCTATTACTGCATTTCTAAGTACAGCTGTCATGGCTTAGTGGTTCAGTACCTTGACTATGGTATCATGGGTTCGAACCTGGCCACTGCTTTTTATATTTTCTGACTGTCTAGACAGGCTAGGGGGTGTGTCTGTGTAAAGGCAGTTTTGTTACAGCATGCCCAACGTTGCCTTCGGTTAGCTTGTTGGCGCGGTGCGCAGTTCCACGCAAACGGGTTATGCTGGTTTACACCTCATTTGGCTGTCAGCACGCATATTACGCTCAACTCAGCCATGGGCACACATTTTCAGCATATTGAACCTCTGCTCACCTACGGGGCACTCATTTTGCACCTGTTAAACCACTGCTCACCTTCGAGCACTGATTTTACACCTGTTAAACCACTGCTCACCTACGGACAGATGCACTCACCTTGTTAAATTGTAGCTCAGCTATAGGTACATCTGGCAATATTTATTCTTTTGTTATCTCACATTTCTTCAAAATAGATAGCCTATTTCATTAAATTTTACATGAAATATAATTTTATATGTGTACATATATGTCAGGGACCTGTTTCGTGCTTATTTCACTAAATATAAAACTTTATGTTGTGGGGGCTTGAACCATGACTGCTTGCTCTTCAACCGACATCTCTACCGCTACGCTATTGCTTTTTGGCTTACTTTGTATAGTTAGTTTTTATATGCTTTTCCGCTTACTGCTAACTGTGGCTGAGCTACGGGCACGCCCACGCAAATGAGCGCACTCACGGGCAAACATCTTTACAATTTAAAAAAAAAAAAATAACATGTTCATTTATATATTTTATGTTCATAGTCTGTGGGGTCCTGTGTTGTGTTGTGTTTATTCACATTTCCATGGACTCTGTCGTGGGGGTTTACTTTCGGGACTTTTACTCTTCTGGGGGCGTGTCTGTTTACAGGGCTCGGCCTACAGGCATGCCCCCTACTGTCTTCCACGGACCGTGTAAGCCTTAGGTATGTTTCAGCATGCCCTCATGCATATGCATGACATACTGACGTCACACTGTTTAACTGCAGCCTCCGTGTAAGCCTTGTAACTCTTACATGGAGGTTTTGTGAATCCTGCCCTATATCTGGGATTTGATATGGATATTTGAAACGTCCATAACAGTTATTTTTCATAGTCTGCTAATGCCATTTCATATTTTTTACTGCCTGATCATTTATGTTAATATTGTGCTTATTATTATACCTTTATTCAAACTGCTGGGTTGCTACTGTTATTATGTCTACATGACGAGTCTCATCAAATGTAACTATTTGAAACTGTTCTTTATCTGTGGCTATGTAATGCAGTGCATTAAAGCAAATGAGCTTAACAAGAAATCTGTTTTATTCATTTAGTAGAATAAATCTCACATAGCAGATAATTAACATATATCTGATATCAGTAAATAGTCTGTAAAGCTCACTTCTTGGTAGACTCATTACATGCTCATACATTCTTGTGCTGCAGATATTGATCATTGTTTTTGTGATTTTTTTTTTTTTTTACAGTGGGATGCCATAAATGAAATGGATGAATACTTCAGACCTATTCATACCTATCAAGTTTGCAATGTCATGACCCCAAATCAAAACAACTGGCTGCGCACCAACTGGATTCAACGTGATGGAGCCCGGCGGATCTATGTGGAAATTAAATTTACATTGAGAGACTGCAACAGCATGCCTGGAGTTTTGGGTACCTGCAAGGAGACATTTAACCTCTATTATATAGAGTCAGACCGTGACATTGGCACCACCATACGTGAAAACCAGTTTACTAAAATAGATACAATTGCTGCAGATGAGAGCTTTACAAGTGTAGATCTGGGTGTGCGGAGACTTAAACTAAACACTGAAATTCGGGGTGTAGGCCCTTTAACTAGAAGGGGATTTTATTTAGCATTTCAGGATATTGGAGCATGCATTGCAATTGTGTCAGTGCGGATCTATTTCAAGAAATGTTCGGCTATGGTGCGAAACCTTGCTTCCTTCTCAGAAGCAGTAACTGGAGCAGACTCTTCATCCCTGGTGGAAGTGCGGGGTCAGTGTGTACAGCATGCAGAAGAGAGAGACACACCTAAGATGTATTGCAGTGCAGAGGGGGAGTGGCTGGTTCCTATTGGAAAGTGTGTCTGCAATGCTGGCTATGAGGACCGCAAGGACACATGTGGAGGTAGGATTATTGTTTGGAAGAATGCGATGAGGTAATACCAGCAGCTGTGTTATAACTATAAGGGCAAAAAGTGTTATGAATGGAAGATGAGTAATTACAGGACTCCCAAGTATTAATAAAAGTGGTTACTGTTCTACAGGTTGTTAGGACATCTATTTTCATAATTATTCAGACTGGTAAAGATGACGAGAGTCTGTGTAAATAAATACAATGAGATGCCAGATAACAGAATGAAGACATGAAGTGGATGTGGCAATTGATGGAGACTACACAAGTGTATGTGTCAGGTTAGTCTACTTTACTGAAGATTAATTGTAAACTTTTTTCACAGAACCCAGGAATCTATATACAACATGTAATACAATGAATCAGTACTGCTGTTTATTACAGCTTACAAACACTCATTTATGGTGCATGCCATGAAATAATGTGCTAAACAGTATGTTGCATTAATAATTGTTAATGACAGATAATGTTGTGATACTATTATGAAGCACAAAGGTACTGGCATTTAAAACAGAGCAGACCATTATTCTTTGTCTTACTTGTAAAACCATATGGCAGGAATTACGTGGACTAAAATTCTCCACAACATGAGACACTCAAAAAAAGTCAGTTGAGAAAACCCCGCCTCAGTCATCCTAAATGAACTTTGTTGTTGTGTCTTTCGGTTTATTAGGGGTCGCCACAGTGGAACTCTGGTCCGCTAATGTTTGGTAGTTTATTTTTACGTGCCAAGTTACCAGCCCTGATGCACAACCTTCAATGAAGGCACACCCATTCACGCATGCCTCCACACAGAAGATGTTCTAGCTGAGAATCGAACGCGACAACATCTTGCTGTGAGGCGACAATGCTACCGCAGCACCACTACTGCGGGCGACTCATGACCAAAATTCCATTAATGTGCAAACACTCAGAATGTACTACAACATGATAACTAGGATGAAATGGGAAGGGAACAAAATGACATTTAAAACCATTTCAAACTATAGAGTCGAAGAAAACAACAGTTAATAACTTAGAGATAAAAAATGGGAGGTGACCTTTTTAACTTCTTAGGGCAAAAGTTCTGGACAAAGCCAAAAATATTGGGGAGAGGCAAAGTCTCAAGTCAGTCAAAGATTTTAAATGTTGTTCCTATAGGTTTATAGGTTCATAGGTAAGTATTAAGCTAGCTGTCCTTGCAGGCCATTTTAAGCTTAGTCGGCTTCCCTTTTTGTGCTCAAAATAACCTGTCCCATTTGGTTATAGATTGGCCTTACCCATCTCATGGTTGATAATTATGTATTAGCAGTGATCATACCATAGATAATCTGAGATAAAACATTTAGGATCTGCCTCTGTCTATTAGTAGTACAGGAGGAAATTTTGGGGTAAAATTTCCATTTCCCATCCATTGATCTAAGTTGTGCTTGAACATGGACAGGGAAAAACTTTGTTTTATATGGACAGGGAGTCTATTTCACAGAAGTAGTGTCCTCTTCAAAATATACCTGTCCTTCCAAACTGTTCTGTTAATTGTACAGAAGAGGTTCAGATCCCTATTATCCGAGTATTTTTAAGCCGTTTGACTTCATAAACATAAAGTCACTAGAGTAACAGGATTTGCATTAGCATGCATTTTTCTCAAGGGTATGAAGTCTGAAATCCAAATGTTTATCATTATTTTGACATTTTATTTCTCAATATTTTTTTCAGAAACCACAGCCTTATAAGGAACAGCCCTAAAATATGAGGCAAAAAATGTGGCCATTCTGCAACATTCTGAGGGGTATGCATGGATACACACTAATAACAAATTCCTTGGCACATTTGCTTTCAAGTATGAAATATGTAACTATGGTTTCTGACTAGACATGCAACAGCCAACCAGCACAGTCACCCCAGAATCAACACTGGGGTAGTGCTGGGCAAAGATAATGACATAACCAGGAAATTCGTCAGAATATTGCAGAGAACCTAAGCCCACTAACATTTGTACCTTCTCAGACACTCACATAATACCACAGACAATCTCTAGACCCAAATAGAAAAAAATCAGTCTGCAAAAGCTCACAATGGCAGTCAAAATGACAGAATTGCAGACAAGGACCCTATCCCTCTAACACCATGAACACTAGCTTGACAGACAGCAAAAACGTCTGCTGTCCCCAGTGCAAACCCTGCACCTAGAGAAATGAAGGCAAAGACAATTGTGAAGTTCTAAACCAAATCCTAACAGCTCTTCAAACAAAAGTAATAAGATTGTAGCTCCCAAGAGAGAAAGGGAAAAACCAGTGAGTTACCACAAGGTACCATGGCAACACTAACACTAAAATGAGGAGTGCACTGAAGAAATAATAATAATCCCCAAAATAGCTACACTCAGCTGCATTCTAATAAATTATCTGACCAAAGATAGGGATAGTATGTAACTGTGTTAGGACAGTGTAAAATGTCTGTCCCAAGCTGATATAACTTCACCCTGAAAATCTAGCCCACGCAAATTGGCAATTTTGTTAATAAACTTCTTTCTTTTCTTTTTGAAGAAAACCTACACGCACGATAAGAAGGGCCATTTGTGTGCAGTCAAAGATGCAGGTACAGGTCCTTTCCTGATACAATGAAATGACAGTGTGCAATCCCAAAACTGGCACCTAAATACCAGAATCTCCTAAAGGGTGACACATCATTGTCAGATAGCTTAAAATCTCTCACACAAAGCCAATACAAGTAACAAGCAGGTTGTCAGTGACACACAAAACTACACAGAACCGATCACAAACACCTCAGGATAAACACATAGACCTACATATGCTGAGGTTCTTAGATGTAAACTACCTTTCTATGCAGAGGCCTGCTAAATGCAACACAAGAAACAATTACTGGCAGCAACTTCACAAACAGACATCACAGGAAACATCCATCAAGAAACATTCACTCAGAAGCCACACAGACTCAGTCCATGAGCCCCTAAGGCAAACTATCAAATATACCAACATCCTAGTTATAGATGACTCCATAGTGAGGCACACTGATGAACCACTTACGAGGCTGTGCAAAGAGAGGGCCACAGTCAATTGTCTATTGGGGACAGAATTTGTCACATCACACAAGCACTCAATTGCTTGCACTATAGGTTCACATATGACACTATCAATGTATATGTGGAAGTAAATGACTTGAGATGTACCTCCCTGTACTACATGAAGAGAGACATAAAGAAGCTTCTGGAATATGTGTCTGAGGCAGTATTAATCTAGCATTGAATTCTATCATCACCAAGAATGATTCCCCAATATGAGCAAAAGATAATTAACTTCAGCAGTATAGATATATATATATATATATATATATATATATATATATATATATATATATATAAACCCAGGTTTGAATATACTGGCTGACAGATTCAGTGCCAACTTTACTCCTCTCTCCCCCCAAAGGACCAATCACAATACCAGTAGATTGCCAGGCACCCAGTATTACTGCTGCACAGGTTAAAACAGCACTGTTCAAGGCCAAGAATACATCTTCCATGGAACCTGACAATATACCTGGCTGTGTTCTACATTAACTACAGAGTGGACTGGCACCTCACTGTGTGCCCTGTTCAATCACAGCCTTACCTCAAGCTTTGTCCCTACCAAATGGTGCACTGCTACAAAGGAGGAGTGACTACAGACCCTGGGAACTATCGCCCCATTAGCCTGACAAGTCTGATATGCAAAGCTATGGAATGCATCATCATGGACCTAATAAACAAGGATATAGGGAATCTCCAAACTCTGGATTCCACACAGTTTGGTTTTGTGAAGGGTAGATCATGCCTGCTCAACTTGGTTGACATCTTTGAATCAGTCACCAGAGCTGTGGATGAAGGCAAGGTGGTTCATACAGTCTACCTTTATCTGGCCAAGGAGTTTGATACCATTCCCCATTCAGGAATCAGAAAAACTCACTAAGCTAGGTATCAGCCCTTATATCACTAGGTGGGTTGTAAACTGGCTCACAGATAGAACCCACAGTGTGAAAGTAGCGGACTCCAAGTCAGACTGCCAACCAGTCACGAGTGGAGTCCCACGAAGTTTGGTCCTCGGTCCTTTCCTGTTTGGTATCTACTTCTCTGAAGTTCAGGCCAACACAAAGGGTCTCTGGCTGACAAAGTTCACAGAAGAATGCAAGTTGGGAGTTATTATTAACCCCCCAAGTGATGTTGACATGCTACAGAAAGGCCTCACTGAGACCAACGACTGGTGTTAGAACCATGGCCTTAAGTTCAATGCTTAAAATATGTCATCATCCCATTTGGGAAAAACATGGTTCCCATGAATTACCACATTGATGGTAGTCCACTGAACACAGAAAGTGTTATAAGTGATCTGGGAACACAGGCTGATAGCAGCCTCTCTTTTGACCACCACATTGCCACTGTGGTCAGAAACTCTTTCTATGTGGCACATCTCATTACTAAGGATTTTGCACCCAGGAAGAAAGAGGCCATTGTCTCCCTCTCCTCTTCCCTCATTAGGCCAAGCATCAAGTACAATGTTCAATTTGTCACCTGCAACAACTGGAGAGGCCACAAAAGTAGCTCACAAAAAGGATCCTAGGCCTTAAACACTTGTCCTATATGGACAGACTCAAAAAAAACTCCAACTACTCGCTGTCTTATATCGCCTACTTAGAGGCGATCTGTGTTTGAAATACAAAGTCATGTCTGATCCATCTCTATTAGAAATTCTACATCTAACGAAATCCCAATCCCACCACACCACATGCTCCAGAGACCTAAACCTCATTACCACAATCAATAGAACATGCTGGAGGGACAGGTTCATAACCCAGAGACTGCCCTTGCTATGTAATAGACTTCCCATACATGTCAAACAGAGCACCTCACTGGCCCTCTTCAAGAGAAACCTTGATGAGTGGATGGAAGTAGAAAATTCACCCTGAGGATCACTCCAGTGGCTCTACTTGATAGAAGCACTGGGAACTAAGGTCGGGTGGCACGATGCCAGGTTTATCCTATGGGCTAGGTTTGTAAAGATTCCAGGGCCATTAGCCTAGTACACACCTATGAACCTATGAACCTAAATACAAAAGTTTGTACAGTATTATACCTCCAAAGATTTTTGAGTAAAAGGTTGATATAGCAAATAGTTTTTAAGTATGGTATATAGATGAATTGTAATACAGATGAGATAGATACACACACACACACACACACACACACACACACACACACACACACACACACAAACACACACACACACACACACACACACATATATATGCACACACACACACATACTTTAGTGTAACTCTCAACTGTCCAAATTTTCACAGAATGTCCAGATTTTTGCCTCATATTTTTTGGTCTGTTCCTCATAAAAATTGTGGCTTTCAGGCAAATCACTGGGATGATCTGTGGACTGCAGCCACTAAGTAATTACATACATTTGAGTTTCAAACTTCATACCCTTCAAAAAATGCATGCTATGTAAAATCCTGGCATTATATCAACTTTTTAAGTTTATATGGGTAATATTTAAAATCTGCTCCTATTTTTGGGCCTTTGTGCCCCCATTATATCAGACTTTGTCCAGATTTCTTGTGCTAAGACATTGAGAGGTATGCACGTTAGACAGAATACACACTGTATTTGAACATCACAGGGATTCACTTTTCTGCTATTAATTATAATAGCAGGCAAAACGTATTGAAATATTGAAATGTCTGGTATGCCAAAGCAAATCTGAAAAGTCATGTAGAATTGCCATATCCATTTTAAGGAAGCATCTGAACACCCCAAAATTAAAATGGCAGCAAATAAGGCAGGCCCAGTGCTGTAGAAAGATAAAGCTCCAACTACGGCCTTCAAAATACAAGCCTGATTAGTGACTCAGATGTGTAACAGAACTAACCAGAGAAGACAGGAGTGAGTGCCTGCTGCTGGCCTGTCCATCCTGGGGAAAGAGAGGGACCTCTGGATCACCCATGGGTGGCATGTAGTATGAACACAAGGTGTTGCATCCAAGAAACATCACCTATGAGCACACTGCTACTTTGCATATACATGTAGCAGGTGGAGTATGAGGAAGCAGGCTTTGTGCAGCAGACAGCATTTATGTAGTCAGATAGCTGCTGCAAGGGACAGGGATGCTCCATTAATGGAAGGGTATGCTTTTCAATAGGACCAGAAAGTTGGTCAGCTCTTTACCAACTGACTTTCGCCATTGAATAATGAAGATGGACAGACATATTTCTATTCCAGAAAGAATGAAATACCACTCAGAAAAGGATGCTGACATTTAGACAAAGGAAACATTCACATCCTAAATAGGATGATTGCTCACATCACTTTCCCCAAAATGATGGATGGTTTAGAATGCCCACAATAGATGCTATACCAGAGTGGCGGTGTAATGGCATTCTAAATCAAAAACCTCTAGAATGTCCTAACCGAAAGTTATAGTTATGAGCCCTGTGTGACCACAAGGACATTACATTGAACATTTAGGAAGCAACTTTCCAAAAGATAATGGTAATAGCATCATTTCTGTAGTTAGAGAAAGTTTATAAACACAATTAAAATGATCCTCAAGAAGTGACCATTATGATAGTTCATAACAGGATATTTTTGTAGGGAACTTAGAAGACTAATGTCCAAAGACACAAAATACAGCAGTGGCAGCCCAGATGCATGTGTTTTTGAATAATGTTAGCTTTTAAGAACACTGGTAGAGCATATGGTAATGGCAATCCCAGTCATGTAACTATTGCAATTTGCAAATTAGTACAACATATATGAAATTTAACAAAAATATATGCTCTGAAACAATGCCTCACTGTTAGTCATTTTCGCTGTATTCTGTTCACTTGATTTAAATGTAAAATGGAAGGAGAGATGGATATTTGCTTCAATGCATGTGTAGGATTTAGCAGTGCACTCACATTGGGGTGGATATCTTTTGTGATAAATGAAAAAAACAAGTAAAGGAATGCCAAAGAATAACACAAATATAAAATGTGGGTGTACAATCAGATAAATGCACATCAGATGGACTTTCTATATATTCTATACTCTCAGGTCTCATAGTCATTTATACCCCAAGACTGAATGTCTGGGTAGGCAGGGTGATGAGAGAGGGGTTATTTGATTTTTGTCTCATCTGAAGTTGTTGAGAATATAAGCCGGTGCCTCTTACTACTTTAAACATGTGCTAGTGGTAGTGGAAATTTCACATTTGTCTTACTATACCATCCACCATGCTGGGAAGACGTTTGGTTTGTTAAAATCTGTTGATTTCCATGCCAACATAGTGCATGAGTCACCAAATTGGTTATTCATTCAGGACTTTAATGCCTGAGTAGGCGACAAGACCTTAGAATTTGCCATAGAGCTCTGGAATTTAATGGAGTTGCTTGGCTTTACTCACATTTTATTCAAATATAACCCATAAATTTGTCCATTCACTCGTCTTGATCGTCAAGCATAGTTTAGAAGCTAGAAAAACTGGTTACCTGCCCATTACCTGCTCTCCTTCAGTCATGGCATCTTCCCTCATCATTCACCTGCTAGTATGTAGTGATCTTAGGCAGTAACTCTGGATACTCTCTGCCCTATTCTTGACCATATTGTGATGTTATTAGCATAGACAATCCTGAAGAGCTTGCTGTGGGTTATAATTACACCATAGCAAATGGACTGAACTCAACTGCACCAGTTTTTGCATGCATTTGCCTAGAGACGTGACATGAGTCATGTTTTTTTATGAGTTATGGTCTCTGTTCAGGTAAAGATGAAGGATAGAGAAAGATGGAGACTGATGTGTCTGCCTAAGGACAAATTTATTCTGGGTGGACATTATTCTCCCCAACAAACTGAGATTTTAACAGGAAAAAGATGATTTTATTTCTAACAGGATCTGAGTGGAAATCTCATTTTTTTGTGTTGTGAAGTTAGGCAGCCTAACCTGTGTGTCCTTCTATCAATTTTTTACAAACAAGATTTTGAAGAGATAGCATGTTTCTTTTCTGATAAGGTTACCAAGATCAGGTTCTCCATCTTCAAAAGTTCTCTTAATGAGTATGATCAGAAATCTGAGTTTGGTAACTTGGACTGGTGCTTTGCTGAATCTGACAACTTTGATTATGACAGACTCATTACCATAGTCTCAGCTATGCACCTGACATGTTGTAATGTGGATCATGACCCTACAACTTTCATTTAAACTTGTCTCATGACCCTAATCCCTTTCATTCTCCATATTGCCCATTCCTCTTTAAGATCCAGGAAGTTTACAGCTATCCTTTAGGAAATGATGGTGACCCTGATTAAAACAAATGTCCTTGAATTTGAACATTAAGAAGAATTATCTAATTTTCTCTGTTTTTCTTTTCTATTGGAAAGATTACTAAGGTTGTTGTTTACCCAAAGCTGTATTTCTTTTTGGTGCCACATGGTTTGTTGTACATTTCAGTGACACTATAGGTCTAGGCACAGCATTATAATCACACTCACAGTACTGATGAATGATGTCTTGATGGTGAGAGACAAAAGGAAATATTTAGTGCTGGTTCTACATGTTAACTCCAACCATTTTATATTGAGCATCATAGGACAGTAATCAGATAGGTAAGGGCCTTAACTGGTTTAAGGCGCAACTTTCTGGCTGCCCATAACATGTGTAGGCTGGATTGAATTCTTCAGATGTCCACTCTTTGGTGTGAGGTTACTGCATGACTTACTCTTGATTCTTTCATTATTTACTGTTTACATTCTGTCATTCAGGGAGAGCATTATAAGGAAGATTCTTTGCATCAGTCATATACCGCTGATATTTAGCTCCATGTTTCCTTCTCTCAGGACTTTAAGTATTCTTCTCCTCATTAGAAGACTGCTTATAGCTTTTCAAGATTGGTTAAGTCTAACTCAGCTGAAGTTAAACCCAGCCAAGTCTAGGGTGCTACTAGTCCATGCTATCATCTGAACTTCTAATTTTATATTGTTGTCACCCATAGTGTTCTATGGAGACAATCAAACGCTATACAACGACCTGAAGTATATGATATCTTCGCTGGACATCAAATGCATACAAGATAAGAAAAGAAAGCTCGAGAGAGACTTTCTTGATTTTACCAAGTTTCAAGTTTTTAGTTGGCCCAGGGACAATAACCAAACAAAAACTGATCATTGTTCATTTAAAGTAACAGATAAACAACTACACGTTGCCGATATTGCAACTCCTTCTGTGATGACGTCATCCTTAGGTGCCAGTGTTGCTGGTCGTGATGAAATCTCAGTCTTGAATACACAGGGCTCTTCGGTAACCCCTCATACCAACTTGTTAGTAGTAGAAGCACAGGTCCATGCAGGTGGAACTACCGACATTTCGACAGTTGCTGCCACGAATACTTTATGCGAGAAAAATCAAGATGTGCGTAAGAAACAGATTTCTTAAGACTCCTTCGTCATTCAGCCTGAAGATGAGCTGTTTGCTCTAGGGGATGGCTCACCATCTTTTCCCCTGCCCTACAGACCGTTCGAAAAAAGAACTTGGTCACCACATGGCAGAGCCATGAAAAGGAAGAGTGTAGAGGACAATTTTTCGCACACCAAAAAGGTACAAAGACCAAGGACATGATTGAACTGCCTATTAATATTGATGTAAATGATGGTTTAGTGGTTAACATTTCTAATTATATTTTGAATGCAAATGAATTGCCCGTTTTAAACAGAGGATTAGGGTTTATTCCCTCTAGTTGCAATGATATTACTGATATAATTGCAGATGTTAAAATATTTACAAGAAATATAGCTCTTAAGATGCTCTATGGGCATAATGAGGCTTCAACTAATATCAATTATACAACATTTAGGAAACCCTCCACATTTATTCCCCAGCAGCATCCATTATTAGATGCCTTTGAGCAGGCAGTAGAAAGGGATCTATTTGAGTTATATAACAACAATACAGCTAAATGTCAATTCTTTAATTTAACAGTTAATGAGAGGAAAGCTCTCAATGAGCTAAGGAATAATGAAACCATTGCTATTAGACAAGCCGACAAAGGCGGCGCAATTGTTGTTATGGATAGCTCTCATTATTTTAGTAAAATGGAGAATATGCTCTCTGATGACGAAACCTATTTACCTATTTCCAATGTTAAACTTAATAACTTGATTAGAGATGTGCATGCACGTTTATATGACTTGATGTTGGCAGAGGTCATTGACAATGATTTATACACCTATTTTTTGGTTGATACCTTCTTTCAGGGGTTTACCTAAGATCCACAAAAATAAATTGGATCCACCTATGCATCCCATAGTGTCCAGTCATGGCTGGTTGACTGAACCTTTATCTATTTATCTTGATAAAGTATTAAAACCTGTTTTAGCAGAGGTTCAACATGTCCTAAAGGACACTGCGAATTTCCTTGAGAATTTAGCCAACCACAGTTCTTCATCCTCTTTTAGTGGAGATGATCTGTTAGTTACGCTAGATGTGAAGTCTCTTTTTACTTCCATTCCCAACACTCAAGGGATGGACTTTGTTAGAGCCATGCTGGTGAATCATAAACTATCTGAACGCTTTGTATATAGGTATATGTCACTCTTGGAAACCGTTTTAGAAAATAATGTACTTTGTCACAAAGATAAATACTTTTTACAAACTAAAGGTGTTGCAATGGGCACCCCATGTGCCAACGCCTATGCTAATTTGGTGTTGGCACATTGGGAGAGGGATTTTGTCTTAAATAGAGATTCAGAATTTGTTGATTATCTCATATTCTATAATAGGTTTGTAGATGATGTGTTTTTGCTGTGGAGAGGAACCGTTGAACAATTCTTGGTTTTTGTGACCTACCTCAACAACACTACTGATTTTCTTAAATTTGAGTGCACATATTCCTCTGACAGTATTGACTTTCTGGATGTTAAGATCATTAACACTCCAAGTGGCTTTGACACTGAACTTCACAGGAAGGACTGTTGGAGAAATAATTTATTGCACCGAGAAAGTATGCATCCCAAGCATGTATACAAAAACATCATCACTAACCAAATGGTTAGAGTGTCTAAGTTAACATCACAAACAACAGCATACTGTGAGCACAAAGAGAATTTGGCTGATAATTTTTTATCTAGGGGTTACAACAAAAAACATATATTGGAAGCTTTCTCTGATCATTATAGACAACAAGAAGGAGCCCCTTTGATCAATAGACCATACGGCCACCCACAGCCACCCAAATGTAAAAACAGTGACAATTTTAACAGGATAGTTATTCCATTTACCAATAGGAATAATCATGTGCTGAACGTCTTTAATAAACATTGGGACATATTAATGATTGATGACACCATCAGATCGTTGGTTGATGTAAGACCTAGAGTGGCATATAGAAATATGCCCTCACTCAATAGGCTATTATGTTATGATATAAGTCATCACAATATGCACTTAAGTAAGAAAACAGGCACCTTTGCATGTCATGCCTGTAATCAATGCACGTACATATCTAATTCTGATACTTTCATACATCCGGCCACTAAGAAGAGGTATTTTTTTAAAAATTATGCCACTTGTAAATCTGTCAGCTTAGTTTATATAGCCGAGTGCCAATCTTGCATGAGATTTTATGTGGGTATGACAACTAGGTCACTACGAGAGCGCATAAGAGAACATATTTATGCCATCAACAAGGGCAATATTACTAATGCCCTTGCAAAACACACAATGGAGCTAGGTAATACACACAACTTCAAATTTCAGGTCTTGGAGTTGGTGAATACTGATAAAAGGTTGGGTAACTTAAAGAATAGAATAGAGGAAAGAGAGGGCAAGTGGATAATGAAACTACAAGCCCATAGATTTGGGCTTAATGAAAAGTTGTCCATCACACCCTTATTAGCATCCAGGAGTCTTAAGCATTAAGTTTTACCCTTTTAAATGTGCCTTATTGTTTTAATTATTTAATTGTTTAAATGAATCTAGTGATGTCATGAGGTTTTTTTGTATAAAGGGAGGGGTGATTTCTACTGCATTTATATCTGATGAAGCGTTGATATGCAACGCGAAAGCGCTTATATCTCTGCAGTTTCTGTGTTTGTATTTTTACAATAAACGTGGATTATTGGTTTTACAAGGAGACTTCTTGAGCTTTCATTGATCTGGCGACACATGATGCACTCTTCATTTTCTTTTTGCATATGGAGACAATCAGTTGAAATTGCTGTGCTGATGATGTCCTAAGAAGGCTGAAATATGTATATCTACAGCTAGTGGGGCTTGGCTTTATTGGACTGAAATTGACCATTGAAACGACTTAAAAATAAATAAGTTGTGGGCATTTAGAACTGCCATATAGCTGAAACACCTGATATCGATAGGGATCATTTGTATATATCCCATGTGCCTCTGATACAAGAGGTTTGAGAGGTCACTTAGTGGAAGTTCTAACTTAGTTGGAGTTTTCATTTAGTTTTTACTGATTGTTTTTTCTGTGTGACCTTCTCACTCTTTGTTTTTGTTTGTTAGTTGGGATATTTTGCAGTCATCCTAATGGTAATGGATATCAGCTGGGTATAACAGCCCTGTGTTTTTTACGCTTAGTCATACACCCTGCTTAAAAAAGGATGGGAGATTGGCATAATGGTTACTGTATTCCCCTTACAGACACAGGGTTTGATTCTCACATGGGTTGATTGGCTAGCCTTAAAATGGTCCACAAAGGCAGTTAGCCAAGTACTAACCTATGAACCTATATGAATCCGGTTGTCATTGTGGATAACAGGATGACATATTGGAAGCAGGTATAGGTAATAATCAAGACATCCTCTTTCTGGGGGTGTGGCCAGGATGCAACACTTTTCTTCTGCTCTGCTTCTACATATATTTTTGACAGGGAATTATATTTCTAAACAATTTGAAACAACTTAATTGGTGAATTTTGATAAATCTTACAGTGCTTGTAGATTGTATCAAAGAATTTTTTTACATATTCCATTATTCTCCTGTCAAATTCTTTGTGGGACATATTCATCACTGTATCCAGCCTTATAATGAGTCATACAAAGGTAACGTCACAAGATTCTGCACTTAAAAAAGAGAGATTCATTCAGTACTAACATTCAAGAATTATCACTTAAGATAGATAAATTAGACACCAAAATTGAGGATTTTAAACAGAACTGTTTCAAACAAATAGAACTAATCAAAGAAGCTCTACAGCTGTAGAAGACCCAGATATCAGACACTGAATATTCTTTAACTGAAATGGAGGGAAAACTGAATGAGGATGAAAACAATACTGAGTTCCTGTTAAAGCAAAATACTCTTCTGCTAGGCAAAACTGATGACCTCGAAACAGATCTTGCAGGAATAACATCTGTATATTTGGATTAACTGAAAGAACTGAAGGAAATAATATGATTCATTTTTCTATCTTCCTGGCTCCCTAAAGTTTCAGACTTACCAGAGGCATTCTCATTTGGAACAGAGAGGGCACACAGACCCTTAGTTACTCCTGCATCTAAATGCAACACTTCACCATCTATTATTGTTAATGTTTTTTCCTCCCAAGATAAAGAACTTGTTCTTAAGGCTGCCTGGGCTAAATCACCATTCATAATAGATGGATGTAACATTAATTTTGACAATGACTATTCTCCAGCAGTGGTATCCAGGAGAAAACAATTTCCTGTCATTAGAGACATTAAGAAAAAGCAAACAAAAGTATATCTACTGTTTCCTGACAGATTAAAGATTTTCCCTTCAGATGAAACCAAACTCTTTGAAGATCTGGACCCTGCATTGTCATATCTAAAAACTAATAAAATATTAGAGCAAACAGAAGACATGTATTGGACCATTATATCGTTGAAGAGACAGGCAGAGAAAAATGGATGGAAGGTAAATGAAAAGAAGACATTAAGAGACAAATGACTGTTTTCTTAATTTATATAAAGAAAATAACAAAGTGCTAAAGATTGCTTTTCTCCTTATATAAATACGTCTATTCTTTATCTTCAATTTTTTTAACAATACTGGAAAAAATTTCTTACTCATCTATAACGTAAACAGAAGTTAGACAATCAACAAGAAGTCTGCTATTACAAGGTAACCTAAACTTTTTATATTATACTTACTTATTTTATAAACAACTATTACATTTTTGATGCTATAATAAAATATTATTAGGTCTTTTTTAGTCTCACTCCTTATCTAATAGAAACATATAGCCCCTATACCAAAATGTACACTATGGCATTGCATTCACATGTGGTTACCATTAAGCTAATGCATGATTTGTGTCTGTGTGCCAGTTGTAGTTGCACTGAGTTTGATTACATCAGTTTACATATCTCATTCTCTACATTGTCTTAATCCCATAAATGGGAAATTATTTACTAAAAATGGGCTTGTGCTTCAAGTGGCAGTTCATGTTTTAAAAGCATTAACAGTGAAAAAATGCCATACAGAGAATAAACAGACAAACATATTTTATGAATGCATATGTGGCCCTGCCTGACTGTAATTCAGTGTAACATTTGAGTAGTTATTTTACCATTATTACCTAAAAGCTGTTTACATGACTTCTGTGGTGGTGCAGCGGTAGCGTTGTTGCCTCACAGCAAGAGGTTCTCCCGTTTGATTCTCGGCTTGGGTTGGGAGTGCCTTCTGTCTGGAGTCTGCATATCCTCCCTGCGGCTGAGTGGGTGTTTGAAAGACATGTGTTTTATAGGTGTGCCTTTGTTGAAGGTTGGGCATCGGGCTGGCAACTTGACACCATAAAAACAAAAAAAAAACAACTGCCAATCATTAGCGGACCAGAGTTCCTCTGTGGTGACCCCTAACCGGGAAAAGCCGAAAGACAAACAACAACAACCTGAAAGTTGTTTACCTTATCAGTGCATGGACTTTGATAATGTGTAGTTGCTGTGCCTTACCAGATGAATAGGTATGTGTTTGCTTTTGGGGGAGGGTAATAATTTCATTCTCTGTGAATATATTTCATGTTATAGTTCACAAATGAAGAAGTTGTGATGCTTGTAATAGAATTAAATTAATCTCTTTGTATAGATTTATTATATATGTGTTCCTTAGTCTTGAAAATGAGATGAAATGCTGTTAGAGAATTAGAGAAACATGTTGTCTGTTTACAAGATGCATTCATAAAAAGTAGATCTCTCTCTCTCTCCCTCTCTCTCTCTCTCTCTCTCTCTCTCTCTCTCTCTCTCTCTCTCTCTAGTGCTTGAGTTTTCTCATCTTACTTATACACTTGAAGCTTTCTCTGGTAAAAAGCTCAAGCTTTGTGAAGTTTCTCACCCATGCAGAGAATCAGGGCTGTTAAAAGCTTATGATTTTGATTGGTGGACAGATTTAGAAGGTTAATTTAAATAATAGGTAGAACCTATGAAAAATGCATTAGCTGAAATATCACTATGTTCTCAGTTGAACAAAGTCAGTGAAACCATAATGTTGTAAATGGGGAATACAATGAGGCACTTAAACTTTGATTTCTGGCTAACTTAAATTAAGATCCAAGTTATATTGTACTGTTAAGACATTGCAGCTCAATAATAATTCACTATGCTATAGTAGGTTACCAAATGTTTATTTCTTCTCTTTGTAGATGATTAGTTTTGATTTCTTTTTTGAATGAAATAAGCATGTGGACATACAATTTCTGTTTTGTAAAGTAGCATAGTTTGTTACATAAGATAAATTATAAGAAAGCTAAGAAAAGCATATAAACCAAAGATTTGGTGAATGTTATATTTACATTAAGACCTGTCAGAAATGTTGCTCTTTATTATTTAATAGGGAATTCAAAATAATGCTGCATGTATTGTGATTTATTCTTCAGTACATTTCTTGAAGACTATATTTGAATGCACATATTAAGATGTTTCGTGGAAGCATTACATTCATAGTGATGCAAACATATTTGTATATATATGTATATATATATATATATATATATATATATATATATATATATATATATACACACATATATGACATTGGCGCAACCTTTTTGTTGGAAGCTTGTAGAAGCTTGATGTTAATGTCATGAGTATGTCATCATTACACTTGAAGTTATATACAAAAGAAATAAATAAACCTTATGTTTAACTGGGATGACATAAGATATGTTAGTTTATTATAGTAAACTGCTGAGCAGAAATAATGCCTTATTGTTTAAATGTTTCATAACATCTGTTTATCTATTATTATTACATTTCTGAATGAAAATAGATGATTCAGAAAGGAAATTGATCTTTTTGTGAGGCACATAATGGGAATCTTTAACTGCAGTACAGCAGTTTCTCACCTTTTAGAGATGACAATAGATGATATTCAAGATTGTATATAGTTATCAAACAATAATAAGGAATATTATTTATCTCTTAATGTTTTACTGAATATATAAAAATGAGAAGTATGTAAGTTATACAACATCTTTGGGACATATAATACTTCTCTTATTTTCTGCATATATACAGGTTTTAAAGGATACAGACTTGTGTTCACTTTGCTGTTAATGACAATTTTGTTTGATTGAAGCAGAGGGATTTGGGCTTTTGAGAATAGTAAATGGGTGGGTTTGCTTGCATGTTAGATTATTCAAGCAGGGAATGTTAGACTCCATGAGTGGTTTGAGGATTTTAAATGTACGTGTTTAGTTACATTAAACTTGTTTTGCCTTTTTTGGTTGTCTAAAACAACAATTTTCAGTGGTGGCTGATGACTTCAAATCAAAGGGGGACTGCAGGAGACAGCTGAATAGGTGGGGTCAATTGGAGTGGGTGTGGCCAACTAGAAAGGGGGGGGAGCTATGCTCAAAACCACAAAAACTGTAACTTTAATTAAATACTCTGCCCTGGGTGCCAAACCATCATTATGAGAGTCCAATCAAGACAAAATGAAGTGTAGAAGAAAAAACATATTTCAATCCGTTGACTGCATGACAGCTTATTAATATCTAGATGGAAACAAAAAGGTTGTGAGGCATGAAAAAATAAATTACTTTTTAAATACATTACTGGAATGCTAGTCAAAATCAAGTATAAGAAAAACAAGCAGCACTCAACTCAAACCACTTCTCATTGTACTCCAGTTCTAATTATAATTTATATTCAGCTTTATTAAAGTACCAAGTAACATGCTGAAAGTAGCAATCTCTGTGATACCCCCACTTGTAAAAATGATTCTTATCCAAAAAAGACCTGCTGCCTGACAAAACTATCTACTTGTTTCATGGGGAAAACATGATCAAAGTAAAAAATGAAAAGCAAACGGGAAACAAGCTCAACATCCATTGCTTAAAGGATTACTGCACAGGATATGGAACACACATGATAGATTGGCATTCTGTTTAGTTTTCAGGTAAAGCCTGTAATGAGCTCTTAAAATAATGTAATCCTGTCCTTTATTATAAATACTGTCATATGCATTTCAATACCCAAGGCTTATATGTTATCTAGTTATGTAAGTATTCTCTGCATGGCAACAACAGAAAAGCTTTCAATGTTGGCAATTCTTTAACAGTATGCTTATTAAAACTTACTTGCATCTTACAATCTCAGACAAGCTTACTAGATGGTCATTAAAGCACTGCTACTTAAACACAGAGCAACAGGCACTTTCTGAATAATAATAAACATAAATCAACAGTATAAAAATATGACAGAAACCAGAGCATTCTGCAAAATCAAGGACAGATTAAAAGCCATTGCAGTACTTGTGTCTACCTTGGATGGGGGGATAATCTGCACATTTACACTGCATAACTGCTTCTTGCCTTGCTTGGACACATCCAGAGTCACTACATGGGGAGTGGGGTGCAACAAGTATGTCAAAATTTGAAATGTCTCTGGCAGACTGTGATGGCCCTGACACATTTCATACCTCTCAACCTTAGAGCAAGAAATCTGGACAAAGCCATACACAGAAGTGGGACAAAGGCCCAAAAATAAGGACAATTTTTAAATATTGCTCTTATAAACTTAGAAAGATAATAGAATAGTTAGGTCTTGCATTAGTATGAATTTTCTGAAGGGTATGAAATCTGAAACTCAAATGTCTGTCATTATTTTCTAACTTCAGTCTTTAATGTTTTGCCACTAATTTGCTAAAAAAACACAATTTTATGAAAAATGGACCAAAAATATGATTCAAAAAGATAAAATAGACACAATACAAGTGGGAACCTGTCAAAGAAGGGACACTTTTTAATATTAGTACTGCTAACTTGAGCAGCTGACAAAATAAAAGAATCTGCATGCATTTCTGAAATAAAAGTAATCTATAACTGATTATTACAGTTTTTATTAATTGTAAACCCTCCATGTTTTCTTCCAAAATTGCCATTTTGTGGAGGGATTATTAGGAGAAGAGCAACATTTTGAGCCAAAATCAGGGACAGTTGAGAGGTTTGGATATGCCTAATTCTATAAAGCAATTTATTTGCATGTACCTCTCAACCTGTTAATGCAGGAAATCTGGACAAGGCCAAATATATGGGGGGAACATATAAACAGTACTAAAAATGCTCTTGTATAAACTGAGACAGTTGATCGAATAACAGGTCTTGCTTTAGCATGCATTTTTCTGAAGGTTATGAAGTATGAAACTCAGTGTCTGTTATTATTTAGTGACTTCATTCCTAAATGATTTG
The DNA here is from genome assembly GCF_019279795.1 of Protopterus annectens. NCBI lineage: Eukaryota > Metazoa > Chordata > Ceratodontiformes > Protopteridae > Protopterus > Protopterus annectens. The sequence continues at coordinate 1,726,723,311 of NC_056728.1, forward strand.
ACAGAAAACCACAACTTTTATGAAAAACAAACGAAAAATAAGAAGCGAAAATCTATTCATTCTGCAAAAATCTGGACAGTTGAGAGGTATAGTTCAATCGGGGCTGTCTTTGAGTTTGCTGCCCTTCCCCCCTCACAAAATCATGGTCAAATGGCGCTTCCCCCCTACAGCCATTCCAATGAACCATTACTTGGCTGTTTCATCCCATTTACCATAAACACTACTGTGCATACTGCTTTACTTCTGCGATGATTTGGACATCATTTAAAAGTTTTATTTTGCATTTTACAGCGCAGACACTAATAGATATCATATCTGCTAAACAAAGCAATGCAGTCTCACAATGAGAACAGACTTAGCATTAAAACTTCTCTGCCCTTGAAAACTCACAATCACTGAAACAGCATTGTATCCCACATTCAAAGAAAATACATTTTGCCAGTGGCAGATTAACTTTGGGTTTGGGCTGTTTTCAAATCACAGGCCCCTTGCACACAAAACATACACATGCTCTTTCATACACCTTCCTGATTGTATTAAATTATATTCCTTGTACAATACAGTACAGTTTTAGAGGGTGTTTTAAATTTATTGTTTTGAAATTTTTCCAGTAAACAATGAAACAAAATGCATGCACCAGTAATGACAAAACTGCCCAATTCATAACATTTCCATCATAAAAGTCTACTCAAACTTCTACAGTCCACCAGTATAAGTACATATGCACAATCTCTGAAGAAGTAAAAGTCATCTAAATAATTTCCCATTAAAGAGATCTGTAACTAATTAAGAGGTTGCTGCTAGCAAACAACTTTGTATTTCATTGTTTCATCTACAAATAAAGTGCATTTTACCCTTGAGGAATAAATTGCCTATCTTACACTAAAAAAATGATAAGCTAGCAATATTGCAATAGGGAATGGATGGCAAACTGATAACAGGTTCATAATTACTAGGTACCTTCGCATCCACCCCTTTTGCAACACAGTAAAGTATCAGCAATGCATCTATCTACTGTGGGAGTAGAACACACAGCCTTCTGCATCAAAAGCAAGTATATTACCTGTTGTGCTATTAAAAATGCAAGCTGACTCAGCATAAGTAGCAATAAACTTTTTTTCCCCTGCAGCTCTCAGCTCCTTGTAAAATCTACTCACTCAGTTGTATCTCTGAACTTTGCAGCACAAAGAAATCTGGAAAAAGCCAAAGTTTATTGGGGGGGGGGGCAAAAGTCCAAAAAACAGGGACACATTTTAAACATTGCCTGTATAATGTTGGAAAGTTGCTAGAATAAAATGCTGTGTTACCACCATACATTTCACTGCCAAGCCTTAAACCCGGACTCTGTGCAAAACAGTCAGAGCAACATACCACTATGCCAAATCAGCTGTTTTGTGAAAGAGGAAGACGGAAACTTAAATGGCTACCATTTAGTAAATTCAGTTCTCACCATAGCACAGCTGTCAACTTCTTAGCACAAAACACCTGAACAAAGCCAATAATGAGTGAATACAGCCCCCAAACATTCAGTGAATTCAGTTCTCACCATAGCTCTCAACCTCTTAGCAAAAAACACCCGGACAAAGCCAGTAATAGGGGAATATAGCCCCGAAACATATTCAGTAAATTCAGTTCTTACCATAGCTCTCAACCTTAGCACAAAACCTGGATGAAGCCAATAATGGGGGAATACAGTCCAAAAATAGGGTCAAATTTCAAATATCCATCTTATACACTTAGAAAATTGATAGAAAAAAAGCTTTTGTGTTACCATGCACTTTCTGAAGAATATGAAGTCTGATATTCAAATGCGTGTCATTTTTAACATTTGTTAACTAGGAAAGTCTGACTTGGAATAAAAGCTAATTTTTAGCAGATGCCCAGGGAAAAACACTCCAGACAGACACATGTCTTTGTAAGATGGGTAGACACAAAAACAGGGAGAGCATACAGAAAGTAAGGCACCCCAGCCAAGAATCAAACCAGAGAACATGTAGCTGTCAGGCAACAATGCTACCACTGCACCAATGCACTACTGGCTTTACAAGGACACAAAAATACAGAAACCACAGATTTTATGAGGAACAGAACAAGTATGAGGGAAAAATCTGCAACATCCCAGGGAGAAACACTCCAGACAGACACGTCTTTGTAAGATGGGAGGACACAAAAACAGGGAGGGAATACAGACTCCACACAGAAGGTAAAGCACCCCAGCCAGGAATCAAACCAGAGAACATGTAGCTGTTAGGCAACAATGCTACCACTGCACCAATGCACTACTGGCTTTGCAAGGACACAAAAATACAGAGACCACAGATTTTATGAGGAACAGAACAAGTATGAGGGAAAAATCTGCAATATATTTACAAATGGTGGTGGGTAGAGAATTCTGGCTCTTGCCACCTGGGCCCAAGGTACAGGGTTCAAGCCTTATTCTCTACCCACCACCATGTAGCACCTGGGGCATTTTACACACACACACACACACCATTCATTGCAGCTCTAAATAAATCCTTCCACAGCTTCATTAGTTGGAGCAGCACTAAATAAATCCTTCCACATCCTCGATCGTTAAGTCCGTGAGATGTCCTTCTCGTCCACCATTCATTGCAGCTCTAAATAAATCCTTCCACAGCTTCATTCATTGGAGCAGCACTAAATAAATCCTTCCACAGCTTTGTTTGTTAAGCTCACGAGATGTCCTTCCCTGATGAGACAGCCTGCCGACATTGGTGTTCGATCCCTTTCCGGTGACAGTCTATGCAGTTACAACTACATGGACTTCTGGGATCTCTGCACTTGAATGCTTCTTAATCCAGACTGCTGCTGAGACAGTCTGCGCTGTCTCAGCAGCAGTCTGGATATTGGAAATGCGCATTGCGATTGTTTTTTCTTTTCTTTCTTTTGTATTTTATTTTATTTTACTTTCTTTCTTATTTTACAGCTGGGGGGGGGGCTGCAGTCTGGCAGTCCAATAGCATGGTCCACCCCTGCAATTATTATGTATCTATTTAAACTTTTAGATATTAATGTCAGTATGACTATTAATAAGCAGCTCTTTAATAAAGAAGATATATTATACTTGGTCCATATAGTTAATTTTAAGAGAGTTACAGCTACACTGTTGACCTGTATTACAAATGACATTTATTAATTGTATTTCCATAAATGTTAATGGAATGAATAACAGTTGCAAGAAGGGCAGTCTAAACAGATATTTGAAGTTATTTAACTCTCAAGTTATTTTTGTTTACAGGAAACACACTTATTGACAGAAGATAAAGACAGACTTATTGTTAAGTATTATTCTGTATTATCTAGTTTGCAATATAATAAAAATAAGAGGAGTTGCTATAGTTTGGAAAAATTGCCTATGACTAAAGTCATTGACACATATATGGATGATAAAGGTATGCTTTGTTTTGTTACCCCAGAATATAATAAGAGAATACTGATACTTATTAACTTATACTGGCGTCCTTGAATAGGAATTAAAACTGTTGAACAACTTTGAGAACAAACAATTCAATTTAAAAAGTCAGCATCATACTAGCAGGTGATTTTAATTTTATATTGTCACCAAAGGATACTAATACAATAGGTAAACAGAAAATACAGGCATCAGCAAAAGCACTGTTAAACTTCACTGAGCTATTTCACCTTAGGAACATAAATGATTTCACAGATCCAGAATCACTGTTCTTTACTCATTACTCACATAGCCAGAACACAATCTGGAATTGACAGAGTATATTTCTCCAATGAGTTGATGGATAAACTAGGCAAAGTTAAAGTTGTATCTTGCCCACTTTCAGAACACAGAATGCAATCACGTTTGAGCTGTTTTTTTTTTAATCTAACAATAACATTAAGATCAGGAGGCTACCAGACTGTGCAACTTGCTTAAAAGATTTTAAGGAATTTTTAATTGAAGAAATTATTTTTTTTTATAGAAATTAACAATATAGGAGATATTTCAGAAATCTATCTATGGGATGCAGTAAAAGCACATTTTTATTTTGGTAGAGTCACCAATTTGCTGTCAATAAAGAAAAAAAAATGGGTCAAAGAATCGTACGAGATAAAAGAAAAACTTTACAGATTAAAACTGGAAAATAAGACAGGTAACAATAACAAAGAAGATATTTATAATCAGCATAATAAGTAGGTGGGATTTTTAAATCATAAAACTAGGATTAATCTAGAAAGGTTTAAGAAAACTAATTTCTCTAACTCAAAATCTATGCATAAGTTAGCTAACAGAACAAAACTACTTAATAAGTCTTACCATATAAAGGAGATTTATTCACATAAGAGAAAAAGAAATGTGATAGAAATAGAAGATATTTTAAAAGAATTTAGAAATTATTACAATAAAATCAATCAATATAATGTAATAACAGACTAGGGAGGGATAATCAAAACTTCTATAAAAATATAAAAAATAAATTATCTGAGACCAAGTGAAATAAACTGATAAACCTGCCTCAATGTCTGAAATTCAAACTCAAATTAACAAATTAAAACCTGACAAAGCACCACATAATGATGGAATTATATGAGAACTCCACAAGTTACTACATAAAGAAGCCTTAAACATATCATAGGTTCTTAGATTCATAGGTTGGTACTAAGCTATCGGCCCTAGGGCTTATACAAGCCTAGCCATAACAATTCCCTGGCAATTTCTTCCCACAGTATTTACTTCCCTGGACCCCTGTCTAGCAGGGCGACTGACGTGATCCCGGGGTGAATTTCCTATCTCCCATCCAATCATTAAGGTTCCTTTTGAAAAGGGCCAAAGAGGCGTTCTGCTTGACATGTATGGGCAGTCTATTCCAGAGTCTGGGGAGTCTCTCGGTCAGGAACCTATCCATCCAGCATCTTTTGTTCATTGTGATGACAAGGTTTAGATCCCTGGAGCATGTGTCTCTGAGGGATTGGGATTTCTTTAAGTGTAGCATGTCCAGCAGCTCTGGGTTGGACATGGCCTTGTATGTTAAGCAGAGATCACCTCTGAGTAGATGATATGTGACAGAGTATAGTTGGAGTTTTTTTAGATGGTCAGCATAGGGCATCTGCTTTAGGCCTGTAATTCTTTTAGTGAGGTATTTCTGCAGCCTTTCCAGTTATTGCAGATGTCTTGAGAGGTACATACGAAACGGGGCATTGTATTCTATAATGGGTCTAATGAAGGATAAGTACAGTGGGACAATGACCTCCTTTTTTATGGATGAAAAGTCCTTAGTGATGAGGTGTGCCATATAGAAGGATTTCCTGACTGTTGTGGTGATGTGGTTATTGAAGGTGAGACCACTGTCCACCTGTGTCCCTAAGTCTCTTATCACACTTTCGGTGTTTAGTGTAATGCCACCTATGTGGTAATTCACGGGTACATGTTTTTTCCCAAAGGGGATAACTATACATTTCTTGGCATTGAGCTTGAGCTCATGGCTCTGGCACCAAGCATATGTTTCTGTAAGGCCCTTTTGTAGAATATCCACATCATTTGGGGATTCAATAATGGCTCCCAGTTTGCAGTCATCTGCGAACTTTGTTAGCCAGAGTCCCTTAGTATTGTCCTGTACTTCAGAGAAGTAGATGCCAAACAAGAGTGGTCCCAGGACTGAACCCTGAGGTACTCCACTTGTCACTAGACTGGAGCTGGATTTGTAGTCGTCTACTTTTACAGTGTGAGTTCTGTCAGTAAGCCAGTTGGCAACCCATCAAGTGCGATATAGGGATTAATGTCAAGGTTAGTAAGTTTATCTATGATTCCAGAGTGGGGGGTGGTGTCAAAGGCCTTGGCGAGGTCCAGATAGGCTGTGTGGACCACCTTACCTTTGTCCACAGCTCTGGAGACTAATCACAAAAAGGGTTTTCTATAGTTAAAGACTTAACAAAAGTTACTCCCTCCTGGAAATATATTCTTATTTCCCCAATTTTAAAAACTAATAAAGATTCAACTGAATGTTCTTTCTACAGAATAATTTCACTTTTAAATGTAAATTATAATTTATTCATGGTAATTTGTGCTAATAGATTAAAATATATTCTACCTTCTATGTTTAATAAGGATCAAACTGGTTTTATTCTAAATAGAAATACTTATGACAATATCAAAAGAATAATCATAGTAACTGACTATGTAAACAAAACAATAGAGAATCTAACATTAATGAGTCTAGACATTAATAGTCATTTTGACTCCGTGAATTTGAAATATCTTTTGTAAATCTTACAGGAATGCAATTTTTCACGTAATTTTTACACACTGTATAAATCTTTATGACAATTGTTTTGCATATGTTAAAATAGGTACTTTTACTTCTGATTCAATACAAAAGTTTAAGGGAACTAAACAAATATGTCCTCTGCTGCCCCTGCTTTTCACTCTAATTATGGAACCTTTTGCTAATTTTATTAGGTCAAATTTAGACATAAAAAGCATTAGCATAAATGTGAATTGGGTTTCTAAAATCCAGTTATTTGCTGATGACATTCTTCTGACAATGAGTGACAATGATAGTTCCCTTTCTGCTGTTTTTAAGGCAATGGATGAGTTCTAAAACATCTGGCCACTCGTTTAATGATAGCAAACAAAAATAATACCTATAAATGTCAACATTGATAGAATAAAGGATAGATTTGCTAAATACATTGTCAAAGAGAGAAAATGAACTATTTAGGAATAATTATAATAGATAACATTAATAATAAAATAAATTACAGTTATCCTAACAGCATAATCAGAATAAAGACTCTAATAAATAAATGGAAACATGTTTTCTTCACAGTGGAAGAGAGACTATCTATAATCAAATTGATTATATTTCCAAAAATCTAATATGCTATCCACTCATTATCTTTGCCTTCATCTGAAACACGTATTAAAGAATTTAATACATTAACTTTACAATTTCTTTGGCTCCCCAACAAACCAAGAATTGCCTTTAATCATCTTATAAGGGATTGGGCAGCAGGAGAGATTGGACTACCAGCTCTAGAATTATATTCTTTATCATCAATTATAAAAACAATATCTCTTTGGATAAATAATATTTACATAGCCAGGTCGAAATCATTTGGTTGACTATGCAATTGGTCATCATGTGTGCGATATTGCACAATTCTTGGGGTTGGGGAATATGCCCTGTCCCTTGATATTGCTTGCTCTCAGAGTTAGTATATATACTTAGCAGGGGACATGGGGTGAAGAGGGGCTTGACCCTCTGCAAAAAAAAAATATTGTTATTGTTTTATTAATTTTGATTGAATGTGCACCAAGGTCAATGCTGTCTACATGCATACTAAGCTGTTGATGTTTGCACTTTCAGCATTTTCTGTTCACTATTAAGGATGTTGATGTTTGGGTCTGTCAATGATTTTCAGTAGACCTATATATTTACGTGTGTGTGTGTGTGTGTGTGTGTGTGTGTGTGTGTGTGTGTTTCTTGCAAACCAACACTTTCTTACAGAAATAATTCAGACAGGAGAATCAGTGTTCATTGACAATTATGGCAACAGAGTGACTGGTGGAAGCATAAAAATCATTAAATAAATGATTGGGGCAATTTAGTATGGGAAGCAGCTCTTTCAAAAACTTTAATATAGAAAGTTATTCTCTTGTTTATTTTTGACCTACTAGCGAGGAGCTCAATTTGCAAACCCAAAACAGAACAATTGTCAGTTTTCTTTTCCTGCTGCTCCTGCCTTAGTGAGCTGATGTTGTTACATGCACAAAATAAAAGTACTTACCAGTTATTTCTTTCACATACAATCTCACACTATGAGTGTCTGCAGCAAAGTTAAACAGGTAATATGGATGTCTCTCTTTTCCAGTGCTGCAGTAGTGAGGGGCTCAGTAGAACAGGTAACAGTTTTCTCTCTCTCTCTCTCTCTTGTTTTCTGGTATCTCACTAACACGTGGGCTGTGGTTTTGTACTCAAGACAAAACAAACAATCCTCCTCACCAGGTTTTGCTCCATCACATATATACAAACATTCCACTAAATTTTCATTCCTGTATCATGGACTGTAAGAGCAAAATGTTTTGAGTTAACTATCCCACCTGAAAGAACTACTACTGTCATCTGTGTTTACTCCACACTGAAAGAGAGAGAGAGAGAGAGAGAGCTTCTTTAGTTTTATGAGTAAATTGCTGTATTTTGCAAAACATGGAAAGATGTTAGTACAGATAATGACAAATATGAGTCAGCAAATATAGCCTAACAGTGTGGCTCTGCAGAAGCAAATGAATAAGAGAGCCACTGTACTGGCCACCCCTATCACCCACCACTAAAGAAGCTAAGTAAGGAAAACAACTCTGAATCATACCTCGTTGCCTTTGAAAGACATGTCACTATGGAGAATGGGCTTAATCTGACTGGACAAAAAATTTTGTCTTCTCAACTGACAAAGTATATATGGGCATGGAAGGTACAAAGTATATTCACCATTACAATATAAAAGCAAAACTGCTAGCTAGGACCGGCGTGTCCCCTGAAATGCAATCAAAGAAGTTTCATATCAAGTAAAATGATAGCACACGTCTTATTTAAAGCCTATTTTAGAATTATGGATATAATCTGAAGGTAACAGTAAAAACAAAATAGACATTTTAGCAACTAATACATTTGAAAATGCACTCCCAAGTAATTTACATAGTTTGGCTTTTCAGAGTGACCCTAAGAGTGCAGATCAACTTGTATTAAGTGAAAGGATAGTAGCTAAAGCTGTTCTGTTTAAAAATGAATAACCTAAGCCTGTAACTACTTGTGAACAGAGCAAACCTGGCAATGACTGAAACTATTATTAGGAATACTGCACTTAAAAATGGTGATTTATAACAAGCATATGAAAACTTAAAATACTGTGCCTATCAAAAATGTGATTTCCAGCCAAAATGCTGATAATAAAAAAAAAAACCTACCTTTTGAATGTGGTAATGCAACTTCTGTCATAGTAGAATTAGTGTCATTAAAACACTAAGCAAAGGTATATAATTGGGCGATGAGAAGGAATTAAAATAGGTTTCTGGATTCTGGGAGCATGGACACATTTATAAGGAGCCATATGTCTGTAAACAAAATAATCTGTGGCCATTGATACAGGAAGAAGTAGCCTACATTACATGTAGAAATCCAAACTGTGTTGTATAAACTACTATGCCCTGTAGGTTTGGTATTTAATTTAGCACATGATGCAATCATTGTTCAAGATTCCCAAGCACTGTAGAAATTATGATTGGGGGTACAGTTAGACAATCTGTAACCAGAATAAGTTTGATAAAAAAATGGAGGGGATAATAACAGCATGACATACTCATAAAAATACTCAGTTTGTGACTGTCATAATGGTTAGGATGTTAACATAGAGATGCAAGGTAGAGGTTCTGCTTCTCACCATTGGTAACTGTCTGGATATTGACTAGGCTTATAATAGTCTGGGGACTGTTTGCCAAGTATTTACCTATAAACATACCTTTCGGAGACCAGTTGGCATACTGGTTAAAATATTTCCCTTCAATGCATAAGGTTAAAGGTTTGATCCTGATTTTTGGCCAATGACTGTATAGGATTTGCATGTTCTCCCTGTAACTCTGCAGTGTTCCTCCAATCTCCCCCCACCAAAAAAAAAAAAAAAACATGCTGAGAGTTTTCTACCTCATACTCACACAGGAATGTCGTTGTGAGCAATAGCACAGAGTCTAGATGGTGCACTATGTGGGGAAGAGTTATATAAAGCAATTGCCTTGGGCATCAACTGTGGTGTGCAATATCCTATCTAGATAGGTGAACATGGATCAGACTGCAGGCCATATCACATCTAGCCTCTTGATAGAGTAAAAATGGCACTAGGTGATTAAGTCATGTTGATTAATGCCATTAAAAATGGGCATGTGTATTTGTTGGTGAATGATGGGTGGAGGACCAAGCATACTATGAAATATGCTAGTGACGCATGATAACAGTGGGAGGGGTGTATGTTCCCCTTTTGACCAGTCTGTACCTAACATAAAAGTGCAGCAGTCATGGATTAATAAGCTACTCACCAGCCAGTGTACAATTGACCAACTTGGTTTCACTGGGATATCTCTGGTGAGTGAAAAGCCGGAAGTAAACCTATCAACTCTCAAACATGAACTAAGGATTGCTACACTCACTGTAGGTTCACTGACAGGGCACAGCTTGGAAGTGGGTGGCATGAAGGTAAGAAAGAACCTGGACATCGTATGTATCCAGGATACAAGATAGAAGAGCAGTGCATCAAAGTCACTTGGCTTGGGATCCAGAGTCAACTACTCAGCAGGACAGACTAGAAATTGTATGGGAATTGTGGAAAGGGAAAGGTTTCATGCAACTGCTAATTGACTGCATTGATTTTTAGATTTTCTACATTTAATGTATGCATATTTCCATTAATTTTTGATTTTGCTCTTATAATTACAGTTGTATACTTTAAATTTTGTTTTACTGCAAATGTTTGTTTTTTTTGGACTCTTCAAAGTTGTAAGATCCTAGTCTCATTTATAATGTTTGTACTGCATTATTACTGCTTTTCATTTCACTTAGTCTTGGAAATTTCTTGTAGCATCACTCACAATAGTGAGAGGATTCTGAATTGCTGCAGGAATTGAGCCTTGCGCGCTCGCACATACACACACACACACACACACACACACACACACACACACACACACACACACACACACACACACACAAACACAAAACATATATTGTGTTTTACTGTTTACTGATTGTTTTCCTTCCTAGCTCTTCTCCTATAATTTGTGTTGAACTGTGCAGTGGTGGTTTGTAGTGCCCTGTATAAAAACAAGTACATAGAGTTGTAATTTTCCTTATAAAACTTCCTCTGTTATTGTCTCGAGATTCTCAGTATAAAGCAGAGTGTTGTTTTAGATTAATCCTAGAACTCTCCCTCAGCCCAACAATTCCAAATTTAGTTGCAAAACCCTCCTACACTGTCCCTCATAGATCACAAGAAAAGATCCACAGCCATGGATGCACACTTTCCTACTGTCTCTGAGGCCAGCCTGGTGGAAATGGCCATCCTGAGATAATGTAGCAATTGTCTTATGTTTGCTGACAATCACCTTACTCTTAAGCAGACTGACTCAGTAAGCAAGAGATGTAATTATACTATGTATGTGGTGGCAAAGGTCTCACACATAGACACTGATATCACCAAACTGGTTGCCATTAACACAAGCACTACACCTACTATTTTGAGACACATAAAGTCACACGTTTTGAGGCTCTTAAATGTAAATTATCCAAACCTCAAAAGCCTCCTCAGCAACCTTCCAAACACTCGAAAAAGACAACACTCCCAGGAAACATGTAACCACATCTCACAGTGTCTCAGCCTCTAAGCCCTTAAGCCAAGTGTCACACAACCCAATATATTGTTAGTTGGAGACTCTATTCTGGGACACATTGATACCACACTCACAAGGCTGAGCAAGAAGACTGACATGGTCAGTTGCCTACCAGGAGTAAGGGTCTACCAGATCACACACACTCAGGACATTGAACCACAAGTCCTAGGTTAACTCTGCCAATCACTGTGGCTGATAATGACCTGACACATACTTCCTTGGACTATATGTAGAGTGACATGATAGAGCTTTTAGATTATTTGTCCTAGGCAGATATGAGCCAAACAGTGAACAGCATTCTACCTTCTCCAAAAATGATACCTCTAAACAGAAGATGACTGACTTTAACAATTGGCTTAGTTACCGGTGCCATTCTGTGGGGGTATAATATCCATTCTCTTATGAGGGCATGATCTTCAGACAATACTGCTTTGCCACAGATGGTCTGCACCTCTCCAAATAAGGATTTTGGATATTGGCTAAAACATTATCCACCCCTACTGTGCCGTTTTAGGCAATACCAACCTGCTAAACCTTGTGACAGAGTACATTCTATGCAAGAAAAACTTGCGGTGTTACTGCTCAGTGCCAAGAGTCTGAATAAGATGCTCCACTTCCTGGAAGAGATTCTCACCCTGGAGACTGTTGACATCTGTGCAGTTAATGAGATGTGGTTTAAAGGTACAAAAGGCACCCCAGCAGTGCAAGGCTATAATGCCTTCCACTTATTTAGACCAGCAACTACACAAGAAAGGACAAGATGTGGTGATGTAGCAATCTGCATAATAAGTAAGCACGCCTCCAGATTAGTCAAACAATATGACACACTTGAGCTACTCCATGTCCATCTAACCTTAAATAAATCACCATACCATATACTAGCTAGCTGTAGGTCCCACTCTATAACCCAGGATAGCCATACCATGTACCTGAATATACTGGAGTTACTCACCATTCAGCACAACACCGTATTCACGGGTGATTTCAACTATCACACCATAAACTGGGATACATACATAACCACTAACATGCAGGCTCAAATATTCCTGGATGTTGTCAATGCATAAAATCTTGAAAAGCTAGACTGTAGACCTACTAGGGGTGCAAATATCCTTGATCTAGTACTCACAAATATGAAGGAAAATTGCACCACCCCATATTGTAATGTCCTCAGTGGTAAGATCAGGTTGCAAAGTGGTAATCCTTGAAATAAATATAAAGCCTACCCCCAACAACTAACAGAACAATGCGGCCTATGTCAAAGTATTTATAGAAACCCAGTACAAGCATGAAAATAACTGCCCAGAAACAGCAACACCCAAATAAGCTTTGGACAAACTCCAAAAACAAGCCCCCTTGGTGGACCCCCAATATAAACAGGTTGTATAACAAAAGAAAAAAAAATCCTGTCCAAAAACCGAAAGGGTTATTCACAACAGACTAAGAACTCCCTCATCAGTATCACCAAATAATTCAGGGAACAAATCAAGTTCACCAAAGACACCTTTGAAGCAAAATTAGCCTCCAAGTAAAGGATAACTGCAAGTCATTTTTCAGTTATGTATGCAACCTTAAAGTGAACACCTAACAGTGTGCAGAGCTAACAGTAAATGAAATTCCATATACTGCATTGGAGGATATAACAAATTGGCTGGCAAACAGATTTAACTGTAATTTCATCCATGCAACACTCCCAGTTACCCCACAGGAAATGCCCTCTATGATTTCACTTGTAACTATCACTAAAGAGCAGGTCTTCATTGTACTCTCCAAAGCCAAATATACTTCATCAGTGCATCCTGATAATATCCCAGGATGCCTGCTAAATAGCTTGAAACATGACCTGTTAGGCTCACTAAAGTCTCTGTTCAACTGCAGCCTCCAGGAAGACTTCATCCCTGGAGATTGGAGGACTGCAGTGGTCAGCCCTCTACACAAATGAGGACCATCATCAGACTCATTGAACTACAGATCCATAAGTTTGACTGTTCTTACATGTAAGGCCATGGAAAGAATTATCATGGACCTGATAAGCAAAGACATATGAAATCTTCCAACACTGAACCCATCTCTGTTTGGTTTCATCGGGGCAGGTCATGCCTACTAAACCTGGTGGGCTTCCTCAAGAATGTCAGTAGAGCCATGTACAAGGGCAAAGCACTGCATATTGCCTACCTTAATCTGGTAAAGGCATTTGATGCAATACCTTACTTGGGTATCATTGATAAACTCACAAATTTAGACAGAAATTCCTATGTCACCCAATGGATAGCCAAATGGTTCATGGATAGGACACATGAAGTTAGGTGGCAGAATCCACCTCCACAAAGAGGCCTGTTATTAATGGTGTCTCACAGGGTCCTGTACTGGGGACCTCTCCCATTTGGAATATACTTCTCTGAAGTCAAGGCAAATATAGACAGCCTTTGGCTGACCAGATTTGCTGACAACTGCAAGCTGGATGCAATCACTGAATCCCCCAAATATGTAGATATCCTCCAGGAGGGTCTGACACAAAGAATAAATCATCCCAGAGCCATGACTCAGAACAAAAAAATGCATAATTATACCCTTTGGGAAAATGATCATTCATGCAAATTACAACATTGATAACACACCCCTAAGACTAGACTGAGTCCTAAGGGACTTGGTAACTCGGGTTGGCAATAACCTGTGTCCATGGTGGTGAGGAAATCATTCTACATGGCACAACCTATAAGTAAGGGCATGGCATCCAGATCTAAGGAGATTATAGCCCCACCATACTCAGCCCTCATTAGACCATTAGATATTTATTCAAAGTTAAAGTCATCATAGACTATTAATAAAATGCAGGACTTACATTTAATACTGCAAAAGGTGAGTTTTGCATTACAGAGGCCAGATGCTTTGGGTACATGATTGGCAGAGGGATAAGTGGACCCTAAACAGACAAAACAACAACTGGCTTAGACCTGGTACCAAATTGCAAGTGAAAGCCTTCCCAGGACTAGCAGACTCCTATAGAAGATATGTATTTAACTTTGCTACCATAGCCTCTCTTTTGACAGATATTAAAAAAGATAATAGTCCTATCCAGATAAGCTGGGCAGTAGAATCAGATGAGTATTTTAACCAGCTGAAAGCTGTGTTGTGTTCTGAGCTTGTCTTGGTCCGTCTCACTTTTCTAAATCTTATATTATGCTATATTATGTATACAGATGCATCTGAACTACAGTTGATACTGGTGCTATCCCAGGTTGTAGGGAGTAAAGAATGCTCAATCTGCTACCTAAGCAGGGATCTACGTAGTGTAGAAACATGATATAATACCATAGAAAGAAAATATTTCACTGTTGTGTAGTCACTAGCTTTACTGAGTTGGTTACAGACCATACATACCTACATTAGTTGTACAAACAATGGGATGTGGGCAACAAGCTAGTGGCTACATAATGGTGAAATATTTTCTTTCTATGGCAGACTATCATGTTTCTACACTACTTAGATCCCTGCTTAGGTAGTAGAATACAGATGGGCTACTCCAGTCCCATAATCCATTGCAGTCAGTACACATCCAGAGGTTATTTACTTGGGGGTGGGTGATTGTGGTGCAGTGGCTATTTGGTATGTCAGAGCTGCTGTTTTGATGTGCTATGTGTATATATATATATATATATATATATATATATATATATATATATATATACACACACACACACACACACACACACACACACACACACACACACACACACACACACACGCATCAGTCATTATGGTAAAACTGATGATGGTAAATGACGAAAGCTTATCACCATAACTAATGTAGCGTAAAGGGGGCAGCTGCCCCAGGCCCAAGCTGTTAGACATAATTGGCAAGGTGTTGACAGGGTGTGAATACAGAACTGGCATTCATTTATGAGGCAGGGAGAACGTAACACCTTCATAAATGACTGCAGATATTTCTTCCATGATTGCGGTGGAATGTCAATGTGTGTTTGCAACTGTAACAATATGCTTTTTACATTTTCCCTGGACACAAAATGTGATAGCTACAGCTCTGTAACATACTGCAGAAACAATAAATTAGCATAGTACTATGTGAGTCATTTGGAGAAATTCTGGTAAAAGAAATGCTGAAAACATAAAATGTTAGAAACAGTCAACACTCACATATATGGATTATGAGGCCAAGGATGAAGACTATTGGTGGACCCTGATAACATCTAGCTGTGAAAAAGAAACAGAAAAATCAGTAGATGTACCACTGATCTACTAAATGAATACGAAAAGCCTTATAGCTGATTTACTCAAGGAGCACCAGAATCTTAACTGTAGATGCATCTGAGATTGAAGGGCATCTTGACCAGAGCTTGTGTGCCAACCAAGCTTGCAAACTGCTGGGACAAATGAATTTTATTGCGACACTTTACTAATGTAACTGTAAGCTATAAGAAATAATGTTAAGCTTAAGCATGCTTGGGTACTGTTAAGTTGAAAATTAGCTTTGATCTTTTAACTTTTTCTCCATGAGTAAAGTGCAGTTGCTATGCAAAACTGGCTGGAGTGTATTCCACTTGCTTAGGTATTGCGAGTATGTATATGTATATATATATCTATATATATATATATATATATATATATATATATATATATATATATATACATATATATGAGAGTAGTGACACTATGGAAAGAAGTTAAGTACATGAATTATTACAAAACAGGAGGGCAGCTGTTTTGACTGCTGGTGACACATTATTAAGGCAATACAATCTGAAGACTGAGGTAGCGTAACAAATGTCTCTAGGATATACCTTTTCATAGAGTTGGATGGAAGCACATTTCTAGTCTTACTATAGCATTGTGGCTTCAGATGTGGTGATGGAGATCACAAAAAAATATGGAAGATATTAAACAGTAATCAGCTCTATTGCACCATGAAGAGATGTAGAATATTAATTAACAAAGGAATTTGGTTGTGTGTGTGTTAAATATTTTAGACATTCCACAGGTTAAGCTATCTTCATTTGCTAACAGATTCTAGGACTCTGAGGACAAATTATTCTTTTGCTTGTTCATCTGTTTTTTAGTCATGTTCACTATATAAAAACGAGTAATGAGAACAGTATACAGGCTTATCTTCAAAGTCCCTGGGTTATAAACGAAATAGGAACAAGATAATCACATTCTCCACAGTGAAATCAGACAGACGAACACACTCTTTATTCTGTCTGTACTAAAAGAGGTTTCATTTCTCTCTTCATCCGTTATGTGGCAAATTCGAATAAGCAAAGAGTGTCTAGAAAGCAAAGTGCTGTGACTTATTCACCTTAATTTTTTTTAATACAGAAAACAAATACAAATATAGAAAATGATAAATAGGTGTAGTAGTGTTACCACTAGAACATTTTATGAGGCACTCCAAATAAACACAGGGTCCACAGCCACATCAGATTTTGACTGTCTATTTTTTCCTGGTAGGTAAACAAGGCAATGACACAGGACGTGTTTTGTAACTTCCTTGAAATGCATATTAAAGCTATATGCAAGTGTACAATATGGCATATAATTTGTGACTGGCTCATTAGCTTTAAAGTTATAAAACTGTCATTTAACCTTTCTCATGTTAAGAAAGCTGTAAAAATGTGTTTGTGTGTGTGTGTAATCTAACACAGCATGATGACACTACCTGTTCGTACCCAGCAGGTAATACCAACAGCAGGGCATAAGACTGCATATAAGATCTACAATGGCTGGGAATTTTTACAGCTATTAGAATTTTGTAGTGTAAGAAGTAACTTGCTTTTTAAGGTCTTATTTGCTGTGCAGGTAATTGGGTGGTCACAGTGGTGCAGCAGTTAGCATTGCACCTCACAGCAAGAGGTTCTCTGGTTCAATCCTCGGCTGGGGTGCCTTTTGTGCGGAGTCTGCATGTCCTCCCTGTGGTCACACGGGTTTCCTCTGGGTGCTCTGGCTTCCTCCCACATCCCAAAGGCATGCTGTAGGTGGACTGGACACTCTAAATTGGCCCTAGGCATGAGTATATGCGTGTGCCTTCTGGTGAAGGTTAGGTACTGGGCCGGCAACTCGACACTGTCAAACTCCACTGTCAATCATGAGTGGACAAGTGATCCGCTGTGGTGACCCCTAACCAGGAAAAAGCCGAAAGAAGAAGATTTGTTATGCAGGTAATTATGTTTAATGAAGAGGTAGCCATCTTCATAACCTGTGATCAGAATTAATATGGAAGAAATTTGATTCTTAGCAACCTGTGGTGAGTGCTCTGGAGGACTCTGGAAAATCTAGGGTGAGAGAACAGTCCACTGCTGTCAGGAGAAGTGTAACTCAAATGAGTCAGGGGACTAGAGACCACATTTTTTACAGCTGTGGGAGAAGAAGGAATAATAGCGTTTAGCTTCTTTATACAAAAGTCTTGGCCACAATGCATTCTATCTGGATTATTGGTCGGCAATGGATCTGGTTTGGTAAAATGCTTCTTTTTTCTTGGCATCTCATTGACAAATGTCTTCCTCTGTGCTTGTTGCATTTTCTACTGTTGCTTGTCTAAACCATTGTAAAGAGACTTTATTTCACCTTTTATGTGCTTTATCTTAAGGCTGTACAATAGGTGCTGTGTTGTTATCTGCACATAAAGTTCCATCTGAAGTCTACACTATATATGACTGCAAAACCTGCTGTTACTTTGGAGTCTGGAGATACGATTTAGAACTGCTGTTTCATGTACCACTTTATATTTGTTAATTGTGTAATCTCTTGAGATAAAATACTATTTGCTTGTCTTATTCAGTTTAAGTCTTATGTCTCAGAGAAAGACGCAACAGGAAGTGACTGAACTCTTCTCTACTTGTAAAACTGTGATTTTCACTTGAGCAAGACTGGCTTCCCATACTGTAGGAAAGAGAAAACACCAAACTGTTTTATTACTTGTTCTTGCTGTTGCAAAGAGAAGGAAATAGTAAACTATTTTTCTTTTTTACCTGTATCTTCTACTATAAGGAAGGAGAGACCATTTCACCTTAGTGAATTGTTAATGTTCACCTATTACAAGAAGAGAAAGGGCTGTTGCTATGCTAATTCGTCCAGGCAATAAACGTGAGTAAAGGCAGCATTGCCCCATTACAGTGACTACTGGTTATCTGATTGGACTAAGCAGCGAGAAATGTGACTTTGATTTTCTTCAAAGTGTGAAACAATTTATTTTATGTTTAGGTGGTCACATTGTGACAATTTTAATAAGGGCTGAGTTTCCTTTTCACTATTCAGGTTAATATTAATTTCCTACAACAAATTTTGTCTCTCTAGCTTAAGCAAATGTTATCTGCATTCAATATTTTAGTATTAATTCATACACACACACACACAGACATATGTATATATATATATATATATATATATATATATATATATATATATATATATATATATATATATATATATATATATATATATATATATATATATATATATACATATAACAGAGCTCCTCATTAGCACTTTTCAAGAAAAATCTTGATGATTGGATGGGAAATAGGAAATTCACCCCAGGGATCACTTCTGTGGCTCTGCTCAACAGGGGTACAGGAAAATAATTTTCTTGGGTGGCGAAAGCCAGAGTACCTTTTTGGCTAGGCTTATATAGGCCCTAGGGCCAATAGCCTAGTACCTATCTATGAACGTATGAAAATTAGCTTACATGGATTTTAACTGGAAGTATTGTTTCTTATCTATATATATATATTTATATATATATATATATATATATATATATATATATATATATATATATATATATATATATATATATATATATATATATATAGGATGCCTTCACTACACCGACACGCCACAAAGCCGACACCCAAAACACCAAGACCAAAAGACCGATGACGCAGATGATCGACAAGGTGAAATCCCGACAGCCGAAACACCGACATGGGCAACGTGTGAGCATGACTCGGTAAGTGTGCGATAGTGAGAGATTTAGGGTTAGGGTGCGGGAAAGGTGAGTGTGCGGTAGTGTCGGACTTAGGGTTACGGTGCGGGTAAGGTAAGTGTGTGATAGTGACGGACTGCAGATTTAGGGGCGGGTTAAGTGAGTTAGGGTTAGGGTGCGGGTAGGGTGAGTGCGCGATAGTGACGGACTTTATGTTTAAGGGTGGGTTAAGTGAGTTAGGGTTAGGGTGCGGATAGGGTAAGTGTGCGGTAGTGTCGGACCTTAGGGTTAGTGTTTGGGTTAAGGTTAGTGCATATATAGTTGTATGTAATGTGTAGTTTACGTTCTGTGTGTCGGTGTTCATAGGTTCATAGGTTCATAGATTAGTACTAGACTAACTGCCCTTACGAGCCATTTTAAGACTAGCCAATTATCCCTTGTGAGACTGAAACCCTGCACCTTGTGTTTGTAAGGCAAACACCTTAACCATTAGGCCACCCTCCCAACCCCAGTGTTATGGTGTTCAGTTTTGTGAGTTGTTGGTATTGTGTGTTTTCGGTCTTTTGGTCTCGGTGTTTTGGGTGTCGGCTTTGTGGCGTGTCGGTGTAGTGAAGGGGACCTATATATATATATATATATATATATATATATAGATATATATATATATATCATACACACACACACACACATATATATATATATATATATATATATATATATATATATATATATATATATATATGTATACACACATTTACAGGCAACCTTAGACTTGGGTTCATAGTTGTATATGTTCATTTTTCAGGATTACAGCCATTACCCTTCATGAAGCTAAATGGTGATATCCTCATGCTATTAACTGTCTTCCAAATACAGATTGATAAATATAGAAATAGATGGATAGATATGCATGCATGTATAAATGGAAAAGATTATTTTTCTTAACTGTTTGTCATTGCCTGAGGTGTATTTTCTGTGTTGTACTTCTATTGCTAGAATCTCCTTGTGTTATGACTGAGTGCGCTTCTCAAGCAGTCTAGAAATATAGAGCTACATATATTTGTTGGCACTTTTTTACTGCACTGTCTTAGTTTTTGCTTGACTGAATTATTTATATATCTGCTGGCATTGTTTTCTGATAAATGCCTCCATTTTGATTTTCTCCTATTTTACTGCTTTCTGTACTTGTTTTATTCATTTTTTAATTTAATTGCATTTAATTAAACTGTATTTGCTTTAATACTGCTACACACTCAAGTTTGCTAGCTTGCACTGCATTTGAATTATTTTTACTGCTGTTTTAGCTGCTTTTCTGTAAAAGAAAGTTATAAGCTTGTTTCCTGCCTTTCCTGTAACTAGTCTAGTTCAAATACAGATTGCTGTATCCACAACTGTTTGTAAGATTCTGTGTCCCCAAAAGCCTGCCTGTGTTGGAAGGAAGACTTTTAGCTTATCAGTGGGAGTAGTAAGCACTAGGTAGCCTGTCTACCACAAGAAGAGTGATTTCTGGCCCAGAAATTGTAGTTTATTGGCCGTTTGGGCAGTGTTTCCATCCCTTAAAACTTTCTGGTTTAAAAGCCCATGTTTGTGCTTGTTTCCTACATTTCCTGTAACTAGTCTAATCCAGATATAGATTTGCTGTATCTGGACTAGGCTAGTCCAGATACAGATTTGCTGTATCCAGGATGGTTTATAAGCTTCTGAGCCCTCCCAAGCCTTTCTGTGTTGGAGGGAAGCCATCTAGCTTATCAGTGGGAGTGATAAGCACTAGGTAGCCTATCTACCAAAAGATGAGTGGTTTCTGGCCCAGAAATTGTAGCTTATGGGCTGTTTGGGCAGTTTTTCCATCCCTTTAAACTTTCTGATTTAAAAAACCACATTTGCATGAGTTTGCATTTGTTTAAACTCCGTGCAGCCAGTGTTTTTGGTGTGCTGCAGACTGAAGAGTATCAGGTAGGGGAAAGAGATACTCTAAGTGCCTCCATTTTGATTTTTTCCTAATTTGCTGCTTTCTGCACTTGTTTTTAGTATTTTTTTAATTTAATTGCATTTATTTAAATTGTATTTGCTTTAATATCGCTACACACTCAAGTGTGCTAGCTTGCACTGCATTTGATTTGTTTTTACTGCTGTTTTAGCTGCTTTTCTGTAAAAAAAAAAACAAAAAAAAATAAACAAAAAAAGTTCAAAGCTTGTTTCCTGCCTTTCCTGTAACTATCCTACTCCAGATACAGATTTTCTGTATTCAGGACTGTTTGCAAGCTTCTGAGCCCTCCCAAGCCTTTCTGTGTTGGAGGGAAGCCTTATAGCTTATCAGTGAGAGTAGTAAGCACTAGGTAGTCTAACATCCACTACAGGAGTGGTTTCTGGCCCAGAAATTGTAGTTTATCGGCCATTTGGGCAGTTTTTCCATCCCTTTCAACTTCCTGGTTTAAAAGCCCACATTTGCATGGGTTTATGCTTGTTTAAGCTCCGCCTAGCGGCGCAGAGCTGAGGTAAACTATTACTGGTGCCAGAAAGTCCGTTCTTCAGTTTTTCTCTTGAATCTTGCTAGTTCTTTCTCTGCTGTACTTCAAATAGCTTAATTGCTTTGCACTTCAACAGGTTTTTGTAGCAATTGTTGTAGCACACTTGAGTGTCATCAGCACTAGTTGTTCTTCATGGAAATAGCTTCAGTAATTAGTAGTTATGACAACCCCTCCTAACATGATTAAAGGGCAGTTCCCTGTGCTTTTTCTGATTAACCTGGTGCACTTGCGCATTCTGAGGCAGTGTAGCAACTGCCTCATGTATACAGACAACCCTCTCCTCTTACCTCCCAACACTCAGACTTGTGAGAGATGCACTTATATCACCAAATTGGAAGCTACACACTCTCCAGCCAAGATCAGACTAGCTGGTCAAGAGGAGAAGGTCAACACCTACACCACACCACATGGAAGACATAGCCGTCCAGAACACCCTCCGTTTCATCTCTCACATAAAAACCCAAACCACACACCCACCTTCGCAAAAGCTCTCAGTATAAATTTACCCAACGCAGAGACGTCCAAGAAAGAAATGCACTCAACCACCACAACACAGCACAAACCACAGGATACATAGCTCACCGTCACAGTGTGCCCCTCAACCTAAGCCCCTAAGGCTAAACACCTTGCCCAATACATTAATCATAGGTGACTCAATAATGAGGCACACAGATGTCCCACTCACTAGGTTGAATAAGGAGAAGGTAATAGTCAGCTGTCTATCAGGTGCCAGAATCTGACACATAACACATGCACTTAGGTCACTCCACAAGTACAGGTATGACTTTGTCATTGTTCATGTGGGTGTGAATGACCTGAGATGCACCTCCCTGGACTAAAAGAGACATGATGGAACTCTCGGATTATGTGGCCCAGGCAGGTATGACCCTAGCCCTGAGCAGTATCCTACCATCACCCAGAATGATACCGCAATACAAACAAAAAATGATTGACTTCAACAATTGGCTAAGTTTCTGCTGTCTTTCTAAAGGGATCCAGTATCTGTCTGCTTGGGGCAACATGATTGCCAGACCTCGATGCTTTGCCAAAGATGGCCTGCACTTGTCACCCCTGGGATTCTGGGTACTGGCTAAGGCTCTTGCCAGCCCTATAGTGCCTTTTTTAGGTGGTGATCCAAAGACCAAATTACCACTGTAACAGCTATAAATAAATGCAGTCTGAGTGCCGTACTGCTCAATGCTAGATGTCTAAATCTCAAGATGCACTCGCTTGAAGCACTCCTCAAAATGGAGAACATCGACATTTGTGCTGTAAGGGACATCTGGTTTAAAGTGTCAGAAAGCACCCCTGCGCTTCCAGGAGTTAAATCATTCCACACCTTTCGGCCCTGAAACATGGACCATACCTCCAAAATGGTGGTGTCTCTATATTCATAAAGGATATGCACATCTCCAGACTAGTAGCCGAGCATAATGCATCTGAGATACTTCAGGTACAACTAACACTGGGTAAGATGACGCTCCAGGTCATAGCCTGCTATAGGTCCCCAACCATGTCCCTAGACTCTCACTCCATGTTCCTAAGCAGTCTGGAATCTATCAAGGTTCAGCCCAACACTCTCATACTAGAAGACTTCAACTAACCCTACATCAACTGGGAGAACTACTGAAATACCAATAAACTGGCCCAATGCTTCCTGGAATTCATCAATTTCAGTTCCCTGGACCAGCTTATTCTGACCCCCACTAGAGGAAGCAGCATCCTTGACCTGGTTATTACTAACATGGGCAACTGTTGCTCTACACCAGTAGTCAATCCCTCCCTGGTCAGATCCGACCATAAACTAATCACCATGGAAATCCACATTTCACCCACACCCCCTGCCAAGGTAACCACCTTGAAAAACTTCTCCAAAGCTGACTTTAGGCTCCTAAAAACAGAGGTGGCTAACTTCACGGCACCCATACCAATGAAAAATAGCTGCATGACTGCTGAATCATACACCAATGCACTGTACGAACATGTATATAAATGGATGGATCTAGCCATACCCAACAGAACCAAGATGCTCTCCTCCAAACAACTGAAGCCAGTCTGGTGGTCCCCTGCCATTAATAAACTCTACAACAGAAGGAAGAAACTGTTGCAGAAAAAACTGAAGTCCCAAGACTGGAAAAACTCCCTTATTAGCCTCAACAAAAAGTTGAGATCCCACATCAAATCCTTTAAAGCCAGCTATGAAGGCAGAATTGCATCAGAAATTAAAATCATTCACAAAGCCTTTTATAGTTATATCAAGAAAGTCCATGGCAATACCCAGATTTGCTCTGAGTTACTGCACAATGGTACCTCCTATGCTGAGCCAACAGATATTGCCAACATACTGGCTGACAGATTCAGTGCCAACTTTACCCCCAAAGGACCAATCACAATACCGGAAGAATGCCTGGCACCCAGCCTTACTGCAGCACAGGTTAAAGCTGCATTGTCCAAGGGCAAGAATACAGCTTTCATGGGACCTGATAATATTCCTGACTTATTCTACATGAACTACAAAGTGAAATGGCACCACATCCATGTGCTTTATTCAATCACAGCCTCACCTCATGCTTTGTCCCTACCGAATAGTGCACCATAAAAGGGGAGTGACTATAGACCCTGGGAATTATTGCCCCATTAGACTGATGAGTCTGATATGTAAAGCTATGGGGCACATCATCATGGACCTAATTCACAAAGATATACGAAATCTCCAAACTCTAGACCCCACAGAATTTGGCTTTGTGAAAGGGAGATCATGCCTGCTCAACCTGATTGACTTCTTTGAGTCAGTCACCTGGGCTGTGGATGAAGGTAAGGCAGTGCATACAGCCTACCTCTATCTGACCAAGGCCTTTGATACCATTCCTCACTCAGGAATTATTGATAAATTCACCAAACTAGGTATCAACCCCTATATCACTAGGTGGGTTGCAAATTGGCTCACAGATAGAACACACAGTGTGAAAGTAGCAGACTCCAAGTCAGACTGCCGACCAGTCACGAGTGGAGTCCCACAAGGATTGGTCCTGGGTCCTCTCCTGTTTGGCATCTACTTCTCTGAAGTTTGAACCAACAATAAGGGACTCTGGCTGACCAAGTTCGTAGACAACTGCAAGCTGGGAGCCATTATCAACTCCCCAAGTGATGCAGACATCCTAGAGAAGGGCTTCACTGAGACAAATGACTGGGGTCGAAACCATGGCCTTAAGCTTAATGCCAAAAAATGTGTTGTCATCCCCTTTGGTAAAAGCTCAGTTCCCACTAATTACCACATCGATGGGAGCCCACTGAACACTGAAGGTGTTATAAGAGATCTGGGCACGCAGGGTGACAGCAAACTCTCCTTCGACCACCACATTGCCAGTGTGGTCAGAAAGTCCTTCTCTGTGGCACATCTCATTATCAAGGATTTTGCATCCAGAAAGAAAGAGGTCATCATCTCGTTCTCCACTCTTCTCTCATTAGACCAATCATTGAGTATAATGTCCCATTTGGCATGTACCTCACTAGACATCTGCAACAGCTGGAGAGGCCAGAGAAGTACCTCACAAAGAGGACCCTAGGCATTAAACACATGTCCTACAGCGACAGACTCAAAAGACTCCAACTATTCTCTGTCTCATATCACCTACTTAGAGGCGATCTTTGCTTAACTTACAAAGCCATGTCTGACCCAGCTCTGTTAGAAATGCTACATCTAAAGAAATCCCAATTCCTCCACACCACACATTCTAGAGACCTCAACCTTATTACCACAATCAACAGAACATGCTGGAGGGACAGGTTCCTCACCCGGAGACTGCCAATGCTCTGGAAGAGACTTCCCATACATGTCAAGGTCTGCACCTCACTGTCACTCTTCAAGAGAAATCTTGATGAGTGGATGGGTAATAGAAAGTTCACCCCAGGAATCACTCCAGTGGATTTACTTGATAGAGGCCTTGGGAACTAACGTCGGGTGGCACGATGCCAGGGCACTTCTATGGGCTAGGCTTGTAAAGGCTCCAGGACCATTAGCCTATTACACACCTATGAACCTATATAAGAGAAATGTTTAATAGTACACAACAATAAAAAAATTACAGGGTAAATACATGTCCATCATCAGTAATTTATACTTTTTCCTGGAGATGGTTAAAATCTACTGTATGACAGCAAAGATTGCATAGCATGACTTATCTGAATATATTCCTCATTATTTAAACATAGCTAGCAAGGAACTTTACGATATCAGTCATTTACACATAAACTTTTAAAGGTTTTGAGACAATGGCTGGGACTCATAAAAGAGCATTTATTTAACAGTGTATATTAGTATATACAGCTTCCATGCACAGGGTTATGGGTAAATCTAAGAATCATGTATTGCTGTAAAGATAGTGTCAAATAGTGCATTGTACACCATATGCTACATGCTAATAACTGCATAATCACATGTAAATGAGGAACCACATGCAAATGAGCCACACCTATTGAGCAAAAGACAAAAACAAAGTGGTAGACTTCAGAAATGCAAAAAATGGGTGCACTGCACCACAATGCATAGCCATGTTGAATATGAGACACATGGTGTAAGTGTCAGGAGTAGAAGCAGCAGCAGTAGAGGCAGAGACATATGCATTACAAGCCACAGTGGGAGCCTGTGCTGTGGGAAACTGTGCTGTGGAGCCCATGTTGTGCAGCCTGTATTGTGGGAGCCTGTGTTGTGGGAGCCTGTGCTGTGTTGCCTGTGCTGTAGTAAACTGTGCTATGGAGCCTGTGCTGTGGAGCCTGGGTTGTAGGAGTCTGTGCTATGGGAAACTGTGCTGTGGAGCCTGTGCTGTGGAGCCTGTGTTGTGGGAGCCTTTGCTGTGGGACCCTATGCCATGGAACCTGAACTGTGGGAGCCTGTGCCTCATTGCTGTGCATTACAGTCATCCACACACACAGATTATGTATACACAGTGCTAAACATCTTAGCAGCTCACAGAACAGCAGAATCTGGACACAGAAAATATAAGGGAGCTATTTGATCTGCATTTTCTGAAAGGGAATCAAGAGTGATATGTAGTATGCCTATTTTTGTGGATGCTAAGGGTTGTGAGGCTTCAGCAGTCCTACTTATGAAGATTTTTCAGCATGTGCAGGGGACAAGTTATGGAATTTGTAGGAGTCAGCCTCATGAATCCTAAACCAGTTCCTTAACATTATGATACAGCATGTGGATGATCATACATGGTTCTACAGGATAACGAAGGAGGGAGCCAGCGCCATGGAAGGAATTTCTAGCAAAGCTCATTTCCCTGAGTCTCTGAAAATTATAGACTGCACACACGTTGCCAATATGATCCCACTTGGGTCAGAAAGTCTGTAATACATCAACTGGAAAAACATCCAATTTCTGAAAGTCCAGGTGGCCTATAATACTTAGGGCATTACTTATGTTGTATCCATACATCACCCAGGCAGTTTATATTGTTCACCTGTCTGCCATATGTCCATACTTTACCTCATGCTCCTGTGTGGGGTCTTCCAAAAGGGTCATCTGGTTAATACACACACACACACACACACACACACACACACACACACACACACACACACACACTCACACACACACACACACACACACACACACACACACACACACACACACACACACACACACACACACACACACACACACACAGTGTGTGTGTGTGTGTGTGTGCATTTGTAATGTGGCCTTAATCACCATGTTGGGAGTTTCCAAGCTAAAAGGATAAAGCTCTTATGAGAAATCTTAAAACTTTTCTATCCACAGGCTTTTGTTTGTCCAGCAGCAGTGACATCAGCCTTGAGATCATGCCTCAAATGAAAAGTAATATTATCCTTCCATCACAGGGGCAGAGAGTTATTCACACACTCACACACTCACACACTCACACATTCACACATTCACACACACACATTCACACACACACACACACACACACACACACACACACACACACACACACACACACACATATGGAAGAAGGCTACATCTTTCATAGCATGCAACACTTGTTACACATCCTGTGCAGCAATCTATAAGTGACCAAGTGCAGAGAGAGAGAGAGAGTTGTTAGTCTGTCTAATCACTAAAAATATCATTTGCGTATTATGCTTCTTGCAGGATATACAGAACAAAGTCAAGTAGAGTAAAAGATGGCATCAGTAAGAAGCTTCCATGATGCTGAAGAGCATGAGAAAACATCATATTTGTTTGCTCAAGAAAAAGGCAAACTCAGTCTCCAAATCACTGATGTATCGCTACGGTGTAAAAGCTAAGGATGCAAAATGGTTGTCATGATGTAGTGGATGTTGTATTGTTGGGAGGGGTCACTAGTGGTGACCATGCTATACTGTAGGGGGATGAGTTTGTTAAATTTCGTGACTGCACCGCCCTTTTCATTCAAATCCATGTATTCAGTCATTGTCATCTGATTCACAGGCTTTTAGTGAAGTACTAGGAAATCAGCCAACAAATCATTACAAACCAAGACATACAACCATATTCAAATGCCCCCTCTAGCCTTAAGTAGGATAACACAAGCTAGATTGTGTCAGAATTTATATTTGACTCTCCAATTATCAAAGTTTAACTTAATGTTGCAAGGGTGCTACTCTGCTTGACATGGAAGTTTGTTCCAGAAGTGAGGAATATGTTGGGAATATGATTCTATCATTAGTTCTGTTAACTGGGTATTTGTGGAACCATTTACTATTGACTAAGTACAGAGCATGAGATCTGTCAGTCTCTCCTGATAACTAGGATTCTTGAGGCCACATATCTTTTTAGTTAGGATTTGCTGAGGTCTCTTAAACCGAGTGACCTGTTTAGATAAATACACATGAAAATGGGGTATTATATTCAATTATGGGTCTAATGAGATATGAGTAAAAGAGAATGAAGACTTCTTTGGATCTAGATGAGATATCTTTGGAAATTAGATAAGCCAGATAGAAGGCATTATGAACAACTGCAATGTCAAGATATTAAAAAATAGAATTATAAGCAAGAGAGCCTAAATCTCTTACACAAGCATCCTTTTGGAGGGTCAGCTATAAGGTATGGTAAAATACATTGTTCACCAATATTATTCATACTACATTTTCTTTTCACATTAAATTTAACACTGTTGTCCTTACACCAGTTGTTAAAATGATCTAACTCATGCTGCAGCAACTGAGAGTGAACAGAAGCTGGAATATCAACATTGGATTTACAGTCATCTGCAACCATAAATAATCAGAGGCCATGAGTGCTGACCTAAAAGTCTGTGACATAGATGCCAAATAGGAGCAGGCCCAACATTGAGCCCTGTGATATATCATGGTTAATGTTTTGCTTTCAGAAAAAGACACCTGTGACTCTAACTACATGGGTTCTGTCAGACAACCAGTTGGCTGTTCACAACACTACATTAGGATGTATATTTAGATTTACAATGATGTCAATGATGCCTGTATGAGGACTAATATAACATGCCTTGGTCAGGTTAAGATATGCTCTATGTACTTTATTAACACTATCCATTGCTTTGCTGATTATTTCAAATAAATTAATTTAATTAAAGAGGCAAGACCTTAATTTAATAAAGTCAAATTCATAAAGGTCAAGAGTTAAGTGAGTTTTAATGTCCAGATGGATGAGGTCTGAAATAATGCATTCCATGGATTTAATATGAGGCTATTAAGATTAATGGGTCTGTTGTTACCAGGATCCATGGTTGGACCACCCTTGTGTAAGGCCATTAAATGTCTGCTTTATAGACCTTTGTAATGCAAACAATGGAGAATCTTACATTAAAGATATTAAGTAGGAGGGGTTCAGATTGATCATATTTGGTACTAATAATCAGGCACCGTGGTATGTTATTAAGGCCAGTGGCTTAACATGTTCTTGTCTTTAGAGATGGCCATACCTCTCAAGTGTCCAGAATTTCAAATAATATTCAGATTTTTGCCTCATAATTTTGGTCTCTTCCACATAAAATTTGTGATTTTCTTGCAAGTTAGTGAGGATTAAAAGTCTTTAAATTATGACAGACAATTCAATTTCAGGCTTCACATTATTTAGAAAATGCAAGCTAAAGCAAAACCTGTTATTCTAGCAACTAAGATTATAAGAGCACTTTTAAAATCTGTCTCTGTTTTTGGGCCTTCGTCTCCCCTTTATTTTTGGCTTTGTCCAGATTTCTAGCACTAAGAGGTTGAGCAATATGGGGGTGGGGGCTGCAAGAACTAGTTAAATAGTTAAAGAGTTGGTTAAAGCTGTCAAACTAGTGGAATAGCTATAATAGCAGAGGAGTATAATTTGCACTAAACTTGTCAGCTAGGATATTAGCTATTTTCTTTGGGCCACATTAGGTAGAATTAATATGTACTAGCTCTTAACATTTTTGGGAGTTAGTTCTTTACTTTCTGACTTAGTTGAAAGATTTGTAGTTATTTTTAGTCGTAGTGGCTATTTTAATTCATATTAATCTTTGAGCTTCCTAGTGATTCCTTTATGCTGTTTACTAATTTGTTATTGGTTTAATTATTATACTTTAATTTGTATGTTGCTAGTGTGTGTAGAGCAAGAACTGTTACATTAATCAAGTAATTTATTTTTCTCACTTTAATAACACCTGCACTATGAGTGGACAGAAGAGAACGCACCCCCAAAAAACTGCTGAAAAACACTTTTTAAAGTTTTCCCGATACACCCTGAACTTACACATGCCAACTTCACAGTCACACCAACTGAAAGAAGGAGAAAATTCCATAAAAAGGGAATCATTTATGCTGACATTGATTTCCTGTGGAGGAACTCTGCTCAATGATGTGTTGAATCTTGTGCAATTGAAACTCAAATGTTCAGTCTTCATCCACTGGTAGGTTACCTTCGTAATAGCCGCTGTAAAAGGCTTATGGGTATGAATGTGAAATAATATCATGTCAGTATCTGTTTTCTCTATGAAGTGTGCTGAATCTATAAAATGCATCCATGGGAAAGATCTTTTCAAAATATGTCATTGTCTTCTCCAAGATATGTTAGATATGGATATCTTCTTCTGGCTTTTCCCGATTAGGGGTTGCCACAGCAGATCACCTGTCCACTCATGATTGGCTGTGGAGTTTTTACAGTGTCAAGTTGCCAGCCCAGCACCCACACTTCCACAGAAGGCATACACACACACTCACACCTAGGGCCAATTTAGAGTGTCCAATCCACCTGCAGCATGTCTTTGGGATGTGGGAGGAAACCGGAGCACCCAGAGGAAAGCCACGCAACCACAGGGAGAACATGCAGACTCCGCACAGAAGGCACGCCAGTTGAGGATCGAACCGGAGAACCTCTTGCTGTGAGGCAGCAATGCTAACCACTGCACCACCATGGTCGCCCATGTTCAATATGGATATAAATGTGATATTTATGCTTCTGTTTTATAGATGCTCTGAATTGGTATGTAAATAAGAAGAAAATGTTGCTGTTGCAATAGTCGTATCAGAGACAGAATAGCTATTCTGTGTTTAGAAATACCCTAATTTAAAAAACAACATATCCATGAATGAAGTCAGTTTATGAAGAATGTACTCTGTGTAGCAGGGTATGGCAGCAATGGCTTTTAATCTGAATTTCAGAATCAAGTAAAATGTTGTTAACTTTGCCAACTGAAAACAGACTGCAAACAAATGGAAGCACTCTGCCAGTCTTCAAATGACTGAGCTTTGGACTATGTGATGAGTAACATAATTAGCTTCTTTTTTGGCTTTTTATAATAGCATGTTTCATAATATTTCAGTTGAATTTTTAAGACATCACTTTATATGTTGAAACTGTATGTGGAAAAAAAATATTTTATTTGAATTACGCCCAATTTAATTAATTATACACTATGGACTGAAGTTATTCTTTACAGGTATTCTGTGATAAAACTGAATCATTATATTAATGATAATGCTTAAAAATAGTTGTGTAAAATAATGAAGATGGACTTATTAATACTTAGTGCAGTAAGTTCTGCAGTGAAATATTTAAATGTTTAAGTAAAGTAATCTCAGCACAGAGATATTTCACATTGATGTTATGTTTTTTTTTTCAAATGCAATTTCATTTATTTAATAAAAGGTGGGTAACACCAACCAATATATCTCTGCACAAATGCATACCATCTTCTTGCTTACAACCTTATGCTTTTCGTAACACGTGAATCTGATTGCAACAATATTATTAACATGCATGGTATTTGAGAATTAAGTCATTTGTATTTGTCAGACCCTGCCAAAGACATGCTTATAAAGACAGACAACAATGAAACACATACACCACTTGTATTAATGACCTCTTTCATATACAGAAAGGACCGAAATGCCTGCACAAATGATAGCCAGCACTCCTTGGCACATTTCATTGAAACTTAGGATTTTTCTTGCAATGTTGAAATACAAGCAACGTTATTACCAGCCTTCCTTGCAGCAGCTAGCTCTTCTCCTATGGGTGGTGGAAAATCAAAGTAAGAGGATCAGCCTCAAGGGGGAGGGGGCATTACACAGTTATAGATCTAATGAAAACAGCTGCTTACCTTCAAATAGTGTATTCTACTTCAGTTTTCCAGCTGTGAAGGTATTCCAGTTGTATTTTAAATGAAAACACTGCTGCTTTATAATAAAACCATTACATTTATTTCTAATGCCATTCCATAGTTGTGTTTGCATTCATACCACTATGCATCATGGGAAGGCTTCTTCATGCTATTTATTTATTTATTAATTAATTTATTTTACATTTGTTTACCAGGAAAGTCCGACTGGACACATGTCCTTTTTCACTGGGGGCCTGGGGAGAAACGCTCCAGAAATAAAATACATAGAAAACAATGGTTAAATATTAGAGTACATAGAAAACATTGGTTAAATAACATTATTAGCGTAACAGTAATTATAGCAAAGACAGTTATTGGGTGAATACCAAACACAATCTAGATGTATACTGTTGTAGACATAGCTTGAATATACATATACAATGAACTGTATAGGTATGGACTTGTATTGAATATATACATAGAATTATGTACAGTCAACATATAATTCAACTTGATGATGTGAATTGGGGGTCATTTTCATTGTCATATGATTACACTATGTTTCTCTACAATGTGCAGAAAAGCTGTGTTTTGAAAAATGCCTTTTTCTGCCCCTAGCATATTAGGATATAGCACACAGCTGAATATGTGAATTTAGACTCAGAAAAGTCTGCATATAACGGCCAACATGTAGGTGCTGGCTGTACTGCATTAAAGATCATGTGCAATTAAGGAACTGCAGCTGTTACCTACAGTACTTAAAGCCATGCATTCCAGCCATGAATAATCTCTGCTGTAAGTAGTCAGATTCAAAGAGTGCTAGTACTTGAAACTACCAATCTATGTCAGCATGCTACATGGGCATATGACATCCATCCACAGGAAGTTCTAAAGTCAGGATATTAACCATGATGTTCAGGCTATGTTTATTTTTTGGATTTCCCATAACTGGACAGCTGATACACAGCACATTTTGTCATAGGGAGGGCTGAAAAGGAAGATTTATACAAACTTCTATTTCAGCCTTTTGCACACAAGCTTTAAAAATGTCGAAGCAATTATTGTACACAGAAGCAAGAGGCTGAAATGATTCATTCCTGCTGTCCTTTTCCTCCAACACAAACCCCACTTCTAGGGAAACTTTGGACTAATGTATTTTGGGTTCTATTAAGGTCTCCACTAGTGGGTTAAACATTTAAATTTAATCAATAAACAATGATCAATTGTTATTTTCAGTAGCAAGTATACCATAATTTTTACCTTCAAAATTGCAAAGCAAATAAGTCCTAAGCTGTACTTCTTAGCTAAGCACTGACCTATCTGCCTACCAGTGAGTGCTAAATTCCTCATTATGTATTACCTAGTTATAATAGTATGCAGGTTTTTAGTGAATGATTTTACAGCTCTGGAGATATTACCTCAGAGGAGGTGACGTTCACCTCACAGACCAGAAGCCGATGACTAACCCTGGAGCCAGAATAAGAGTGAATGTGCTAACGTCTGTTTGTCTACAATATTATGCTATCTTGTAAGTCAAACTGACACTTGTCTATTTGATGCATGGTTAGTAATTAAAAATCTAGATTTTTAGCCATTTCTGAGTTTTATCTAAAGTCTTGATACCCCCTGGCAATACTCATCAGCACAACATTCACACATTTCACAGCTGTATCTCATGATGTAAACTAGGTGGTAGGTCATATTTGCATTAATCATTGTAGTGATCCCTTATAGGATACAATAAATGTGACAATAAAAATGACCAATATGGTCTCTAATGCAATTTATGCTAAAGGGTGCTGATAAACCTCCACTCCTGATAACTTGAACAGTTGGACTAATCTTCAGATTACATGTAAACATAAACCAATTATATTATAAGACCTACATCTGAACATTCTTGTTTTCATAAAAGCAAAAAGAAGCAGTGTGCAACCTCATAATAATTTGTCTCAGTTGATTAGTAAACATACAAGGTTCAACTCTGGCAGTGAGTACTCTCCCTGATAAATACTTTAGCAATAAATAATCTGGAAATCTGTACATTCAAAGAGCTTTGTGCAAATGTATGTCTTAGATGATCATTCCTTTCAAACCAGGAGAGTGGGTGCAAGAAATAAAGGTAAAGCTAATTCTAAAGTTTCTTGAAAATGTAATATCTGGTCAATTGATGGCATGCAAAAACAAATTAAATGTGATTAGAAAATCTGTTTTTAATGTGTTTTCAGTATTATGACTTCCTTACTTTCTATTACATACATACTTAGAAATAACACACATATTGGATAGTTAACTTTGTCCATCTTCACAAACCATACAAAACTCTTTCAAACTGTTATTTTCTCTCCTCTTATCCACATACTGCCTTAGCTGTTTTTTTTTTTTTGGTCCTCCTTAGAACATCATTTAAAAACTCCACCTCCCCAGTTCTCCATATCCACGCCAGGATTACCAGCTTATCTCTTAATACTCCAGACTTACTGAAATGTTGCTGGGGTCCATCATACATTATGAGTGTCCTAGGTCCCAGGCATCTTTTGCATCCATCTTGAGAGGGTTTGTTATATGCCCTATCCACTCCCTTTCCTGCATCCCATGCTCCAAGATTACATCTGAGAATAACTGTTTGGACTATGCCTCGTGTAATGGAACATCACTGACAAATGCCCTCCCACCTAGGATATGCACACCCATCTCTCTCTCATGCTCCATCAGTTACCCATTGCCCAAGTTGCTATTTGTACCTGGCTCGACTAAGCCATAGTCAAGACTTTATCCCACTACACCACCATAATAGCTTGCCTCAGCTGTCTTACGAGAATGATCCAACTACATCACTGGAAAACTACCAGCACAATAAGTCTGATGAATTACGTATAAGAGATTTCTTTTGAAATAATAAAACAATTTAAAAATGACCACATGAATGCATTATAGGCCCAATTTTTTCCTTATGTTATGAATAATCTACTGACTGACCTACCTAAAGCTAATTTATTGTTCCTTGGAACACATAAAAATCCTTCTTCGATCAAAACATCAGATCTAGCTGATTTTATAAAATTGCTCACTGCTAACAATCAAATTAACCCATACATGGCCTCAACAAGTTAAAAATATTGCTTCAAAGAATACACCTGCTGTTTGGAAGCTAACACTCACCCTTAAATACTTACAGTGCAATGCAATTGCATTCATTAGCCAGTATAAATATCCAAGCTATTGGCTAGATCTATGCTATTTTTCCCATACTGTTATAATGGTAAACAGTATTCTCCATAAATTCTAGGCTGCAAACAGAAGAACTAATGTACATAAAAAGCACCATGACGTTCTGTTATTAGAAGCATTTGTTTTCCAGAACATGACTATGCTTTCCCTGTGTTAGAATTAACATTGGTTTAATCACAAACTACTCAAAAGGGGCAAGCATTATTTGCAGCATTAGAAAACAACACTGTATTATCACTGCAATCTAATTCACAGCCATGTATCAGTCATTTGCATAATATCCTTGTCATCCCCAATACATAAATACAAAATTCTAGATTGTAAAGTTTGTCCCCACTGATCAAATCAACTGAAAAATAATAACTTCTTATTACCCACTCTGATCAACTAATGAGTCACTGCTTTTGTTCCTAAGAGCACATTTTAGTGTGAGCTTTGCAGAGAGAACATTTTCTAAGACTATACCAGCTGTATGCATCATTACATATTTGAAATGATAAAATCCTTCTCACTTTTATAATCAGAAGCTTTAAAAATTTAAGGATCTCTTCATGTGCAAATGCTTTTATACTCATTGAAAAACCTGAAAATATATCCATTAGCTTAATTTTTAGAATTACAGATTAAACCTGTAAATAGTATGCACATATTTTATCCAAATGCATTTAGGTCATTCATATATTTCTTGAGCACTTACATTTGTAGTTACTATGATATGCACTTCTGTAAAAATATGACAGAGTATTTTCTAGTCATAACTATAGCTGTACTTTAAACTTTGTATTAAATCAATGACCTAGGTTTTGGTTGCAAATGGTCCTTGGACAAGTCTGCTTACTGAGAGAAAAATCAAATAAATAAATCCAGATGTGTGACTGGAGTAATAACCCCAAACTCATATGTAATAATCGTTTTGCAGAAGCTAGATACAGCAAAGCCCCAAGCAAAAATCATTTTTTTAAAGATCTTTCATCTTACAAAAAAGTGATTGTCATAAAGGGCCACTGAACAGTCTTGTCAGGTCCCTTACCTGTACCTGACTTAGCTGGTTATTATATTCACCCAAGTTAAACCCATAGACACAAACCTGAGTGGTCGTATACAATAAACCTAAGTGAATTTTGAAGGCATTTTATCGATTCTGCCTGAAAGTTTTACAAATGTCAGCATTTAGTGATTTGCCTAGTCACTGCATTCAGTTAGCACTTATTCTTATAGGCATCATCTTTCAAAAAGGATCTGCTATTAGTTTAAGTAAACATCAGACATTTTTCAAAAATTATAAATTTATTAATTAAATTTCCATTAACCTCACAAGACACCAGCACATCTTATTTTACAAACTACCATACTCTGCAACATTACTTCCTACACAGCATTTAGCACAGTAACGTTCTGCTTGTATTTGACGTAACGAGAAACATAAAATGTGTTTCACAGTCCATACAAAGGCAACATATCCAGCTCACTGGACCAGACCAGCTCTATCATTCAATAAGAAGTGCAGTAAATGAATATCCTTTTGATGAGTAGATAAGTACACATGGTTACAACCCATCTGTCACATTAAAAGTATACACAAGCTATTTTGATAGTTCTTACTTGCTGACTTGTGTAAAAAAAAAGTCTTAAATGTAA
The DNA here is from genome assembly GCF_019279795.1 of Protopterus annectens. Classification (NCBI taxonomy): domain Eukaryota; kingdom Metazoa; phylum Chordata; order Ceratodontiformes; family Protopteridae; genus Protopterus; species Protopterus annectens. Next base: position 1,726,760,628 of record NC_056728.1, read on the forward strand.
AACTATGAGTTTGTGTGCTTCTATTAAATGTGTTTATGTACTTTGACTGTGATACATGAAACAGTCTAACATTATGCAAATGCCACAATCAGAGCATTCATAAATTCTGCAGCCACAGCTTTCAAATATAAGCATAAGAGAGTATAAACCCAGCACCAGGTTTATTCACAAACATGCATATTGAGAGGGGTTAAGACTCCGTTTGGAGCATAATCTAAGCTTATTGAAGTTCCCCATTCTATCATTTGCAAGTTCATAGACGGTTACCTCTACTTAATAAGCAAGGGTATACTATGGACCATGTTTCATTTGTGTTGATATTCTTAGGCAATTTTTGTGGTTGGTAAGTTTGGCAGTATTAAACATGTATATAGAGGAGTACTGTTCAGTTACACATGGCCTACAATATGCCCAATATGGTGAAAGCTAGAATATCATAAGGTTACCTGCAGTTTTGCAGGGTGCAATGAGACCTTAGAAACAGCTAGCAGAATCTTCTGTAATAAGATTTAGCTCTATTAACATGCATTTTAAGTATGCTATGGCTAGTTTTCATACTAAATATAGTTACTTCTTTCTTCCTTTTTTTCATATAAAATAAACATAGTGCATGAAATTCTGTGATTGCTGTCCAAAGACGAGCTTGTTACAGACCTTTTTGATGTCATACAGAAGCATAATAAGCATTTGTTAAACACTGTAAGTGCTGTTAAGATCAGATCCTGGGCCAAAGATTAACATAAGTAGTGCCAGCTGGTAAAGAACAGTGGCAGAAGGTAATACAGTTCTGAAAGTTGTGAGATACTTTGCTCTGCTACACATACAAAGAAAAAGTGTGGCAGAATGAAGTTTCTAACTACTTTTAAAGCTGTTTGTTCCTCAGGATGACACTTTGCTTCTGTTTGTTGTCTGTTTGACAGTGCCGTACTCCTAGACTTTTTCTTACTGTTATTGTAGTACATGGAACTGATAAGTCTCCGTGTACTACAAAGATTTATGATTGTGTCTAACTAGTCATAACCCTTGTTTTGTATTCGTGACATGGATGCCAAGATGCACCTCTTGTGCTTTACACCTGAGATAAATTTCTTGGTGTCCATGCCACAAACACATAAGTTGTTTATGATCATAGATTTGATCATATTGCTCTATATCATTGGACATAAACAGCAATTAATTTTTCATCCATAGTTTATTAGCTAAATAAAATATAACATTGTGCATGCCTGCTGACAGAGGCATACACATTCATATATACAAACTGCATGCACACACAAATATCCAAATGTACTTACATATACGTGGAACAAGAAGATTTTGTTTGTATTGATTTATCTATTTTTGCAGTTATGTTTTAGTGATATCAAAAGAGTACCTCCAAGTTATTCTTTTAAAATGCAGAATGCACTAATGATAAGCACCTGGGTGGAAACACGATGTGATGTCATTTGTAGAGTGACATTGTTTTGTGTGTTGTGGTTATGACTTACAGTAGCCTCTCAAGATTCCCTGTTTGACTCACTCTATCTAATCAGCTTTCTTTACATATTTTATTACTCCAATTAAAATTAATTTAGGTCGGATGAACCTTGAATAATACACCTGAATATAGAAATTGACAATCAAGCTATATACTTATGTAGCAATGTATGTGAAATGAATGTTGCCTGGAGCAAATATAGCATTAATACTGCATTCTCAGAAATGAGTTAAGACATCATAGGACCTGTTTATATTGATTCTCTGAAGTTATGTTTATCAAGGGCAGAGTTCCTTAATGACTGCTCTTTTTTGATGTTATCAAGGTAGTTTCAAACAAATGATAGATTTTCTTTTTATCCTGCTGAATAGTTAAATTAATAATTATTTGAATGCGTGTTTAAAGAAATTGACTATAAATAATGAAAACGATGCCCATGATATCTGCATCCATCC